>NC_084464.1:24354669-24657700 GCF_027409185.1 Cynocephalus volans
CGAAGCTCTGATAAGGTTCGAAGTCCTTGCAAAAAGAAGCAGCTACCCCTTCCTTGGATGTAGGGCTGTAGTTCTCAAATATCTTTTCATAATGCCTTAAGGATTATACTTTGACTTTATTGTATATAACTTAAGAAATGGCTTCATAATAATAGGGAATATTTTGGTACTGGAGGAAAGAGCTAGGCTTCCAGAACTGCTTAGAGGCATTCGTTTTCAGTTAAGTATGCTGATTGCTGCATATATTGCCAATTTCAGCAAAGATCCTAGGGGGCAAAGAAGTGGGCGTGTGTAATTCAGTGGATATAGTGCTCATCACTAGCTAGTAAGAAAAGAAAAAAATATGGAGATATTGTCAACATCTATTGAGATATGGGTTTTGTCTGGGGGAGAAAAATTGCCTTTCTTCAGTTCTCCGTAAACGACCTACATCTGGATATTATATTTAAGGCTTATAATAACATTTATTTCTAAGTGTATGCCATACGAATAGATTGAATTTAAGTACAGAAAAATAAAAGGGGTGGGCACTTGATCACTCAGGCTTCACCCTCCAGTCTTAGACCATAGCACAGTGGGGCTGCAGCTTTGCAGGCCCCCAGATTGGACATTATTAGTTCATACAGATTTGAGGAGGCTCAAAAAACAAACTCTTACTGATCTAATTCTAAAGAGACTACTGCTATGACAGCCAGAATGCAAATTAATAAAGAGTAAGAAATACTATTGCCAAGTGAGTCGGAACACTTGTGTTGCCATGGAATCCGTGACAAGTACAAGTACGTCCAGTCTATGGATTGCATGTTTTGCACATATGCAACCTACTGGTTCACAGATGTAGGTGCCTGCATTTATTAGAAGACATTATTGTGTTTGTAGTTGGTTTTGTTTTTTTCACTACAGATTTTTCACATTGGGAGATCTAAAAGCATATTTTGATGGGTCTTCACTTTTCTCCATTATATTGGGTGCTCCTGAACTGCTTTTGGGGCACTCAATTCAGATACTGACAGTCAGTCCACTGTTTGGTTTCCGTGTTGTCATCTCTGTGCACCACTATTTGTGCAATTATTTGACTTTTTTTTTCAGTTTCAACCTTACTATTTTATAAAAAGAAGTGGAAAGTAATCTATAAATGCTCACATTAGTAACTAGAAACACAGGTCTCATTATTCTAATGCAATTGAGTCTTTAGATAAAGCTTCATCTTAGGTTTCAAATAGACAGTCATGGGACACAAGCCTGTTGATTATATTCATTTGCCATGAAAAAGAATAAAATGAAAGGACATGTATGGAATGCTGAAAATATATTTTTAGCTATTGGGCTAAAAGGCTAAGTTAAATTAAGAATTTTATAATAACCTTTAGTTCCTTGGGAACCTTGTAAGATGCAAGTCTACTAGTGGGAATTTGCATTCTATTTTAAGGAACAAGTTATATTACATCTGGGGGGTCTTAGAGCTTTCTTGGGTATAAAAAAGGAGTCTTCCCTGCAATGAGTTAAATGTGTCCCCCAAAAGCTCATGTATTGGAAACTTAATCTCTACTGTAACAGTGTTAAGAGGGTGGGAGATCCTATTATGGCACTTGAAAGGTGGGTCCTTTAAGCGGTGATTAGATTGTAAGGACTGTGCCCTTGTAAATGGATTAATCTGTTGCTGGTTTAATGGGTAGTAAGGGGTGTGGTTCTGATGGAGTTGAAAGGAGTGCAAGTGAGGAGGTCAGCTCTCCTGCTCAGCCTGTTCTCACCATGTGACACCCTGCAGTGCTGCGGAGAGTCACCACCAGGAAAAAGGCCCTCACCAGATGTGTTCCCTGCACTTTGGACCTCCCAGCCTCCAAAACTGTGAAAAATAAATTCTGTTTCTGTGTACATTACCCAGTTTTAGGTATTCTGTTATAAACAGCAGAAATGGATCAATACAGCCCCCAAACAATGCCTTTATACTTGAGAAGTTTGAAAACCACAGGGGTAGTGTCCTCTAATCCTGCTTCAGAGAAGAACCTTAAGACAAATTCTCAGAACATCCTATAGGCACAATGTACTCCCTTTCCCTCATGAGTGTAAATGGATACATTCTTCGATTCCTATTGTCTAGACTGCAAGTTGCCACCAGTCTCTCACAGACTAGCTTTTTCCCATGCAAGCTACAACACAATAGCAAATAATTGCAGAATGGCATTTCCATGATGGGATTTAAGTGTTTCTTAAGTCTCCCTTAGTGAACATTTATTTACAAACCACCCCGAAGATGGTTATTCTTGAACATGTATGAATCCACCCATTTTGTGTTGATTTTTACTAGCTTTTTAAAGATAACCTTTCCTGATTTTATCCCTAATTTGGATTCATTTACTATTATCCTATATCGCCTGATTAGCCCTCTGAGAAGTGTTAGTTTAATACTAAAGATGTAAAGCATTTATAATATTTGAAACCTCAGATATTTTATATTATCAACAATGAAGATGTAAACTATCATTCTTTATATTATATTTGAATGGCACTATAGTGATTACAAAGTGTGTTCACACGCAGGACTATTTATGTTCTGATTGTGTGTCAGGGTACAGGAAGCTTAGGGAGGAGGGTAGAATATTTCCCTCATTTCCTTCACCGCCCCTGGTGTTTGGAGGGGGGATGTGTGGCAAATCCGCCTGCTCTTGGATTAGGCATCACACCCTCACCCCATTCTAGGCCTTCCCCAGGCAGCTTTGAAAAAGGCCATCTTATTCAACATCTTGAAGTATTCTTGAGCAGTTGTGAGTCTCTGGAGAACACAGAAATAAGCACACTGAGAATATTCTACGTGTTGATCTTATACTTTAACTCCCAAGTGGCAATCGTATTTTTCCGATTTGCTAATTATTCTAGTGCACCTTTTGGGAGCATCTATATACTCAAGACATAAACTGAAGGGCCGGCCCGTGGCTCACTTGGGAGAGTGTGGTGCTGATAACACCAAGGCCACAGGTTTGGATCCCATATAGGGATGGCTGGTTAGGTCTCATGGGACAGTGTGGTGCTGACAACACCATGTCAAGGGTTAAGATCCTCTTACTGGTCATCATAAAAAAAAAAAAAGAAAGAAAGAAAGAAAAAAAGAAAGAAAGAAAAAGACATAAACCAATATGTCCATTTACTAATTTACAATATATTTATTGCTTCTCAGTGATTTGTCTATTGCTTGGGGCATCCCCCTTCCAGAGCAGGGTATATGGATGGCAGAATAAGGTGTCAGTAATATGTATGGAATTAGGGAAAATGAACTTGAATCCAGATTTGGAATTCAAGCCTTAGAAAATTTTGATGAAAAAATCCCTGAGCTGACAATGTACCTTTCCAGTGCACAATCACCTGAAAGAGAATCTATAGCTCTCAGTTCAGAAGGCTTTGTGAAGAAGTTGATTACTCTTAGAGACATATAAAAAGGACATTCAAAGAGATTGATCACATGAATGGTGCACGTCAATGCACTGTTCAATCAATCCAGAGGGAAGGGAGCATGAACTGGGGCCCTCGGGACCTTTCAGTTTCAAGGAAATCCATAACATAGAAATAGCTGAAGTGGACAATATTGTTATTAGACCTTAAACCATTTTGCCATTGCTGGCAGGATTATTCCCATCATCAGATGAATGCATCAGTTCCATTGAGGTAAGTCTCTTGTTCTGACTCCAGGGGCATCAAGCCCCCTCTGGTTATTGCTTGGCTTTCTATGTAGGTTTTCAGGTAGGAATCACATGAAATTCCTGTGTTCTGTTTCTTATGACAGTAATTAAGATGAATTAATAAAGTGGCTTCTGATTACAATCTCACTTTCCATATAGGCTGACTCCAGGGGGACAATCATGCCCACATGGTTGCATATTCCAGTCTGCTGTATCTTGAATAAATTAGAGATTCTGAAGGATCCCCTAAGCATGGCTACATTGATGTCACCCCTGGACACAGATAAGAACACGTTTCTGGGATCTGAAAGCAAAGTACCAGCTCCTAGAATATAACCACCTTCTTGAAGTACCAGCCTATGAGGTACAGCCCTCCCCGGACTCCACCTGATTTTCCCACTAATTCCTTCTCATTTGATTTCTGTAGGTTGTGTATCAGTCTCACAGATCTGGTGAGTCTGAGTCAGTTCTGGAAAGTCTAATTAGCTCTGAGAACAAGCATAAAATCTATTTTGGGGGGCTTCTAGGGGCATTCCTGGAATGTGGAGATCACACCTGAAAGAGGAGGCCAGTGGCTGGGTGGCTCATGTCCCCTCAACAGAAGCTCAGTTTCTTTGACTTTCATTAAAATGTGGCAAATGGGAAAATGGGAGGGTATACTTTCTGGAACACACACAGAAACAGAAGAAGTAGTTGCTATTTTGCTTGGCAAAACACGATAGAAATTTAAAGGAGATCTCCAGTTAATACGTATCAAATGACTCTCTGATTTACAAATTGTCTAGTGGCAGTTTTAATATTTATGCTTATAAAAGACTTTATTGAAAATAAAAGAGGAATAAAAGAGCAGATATACAAAATAAAACTGAGTTATGGTTGCTGGCTTTTCATAATAATAAAGAATTTGCCAGTCTTTAGGGAAAAGGGCTAAATTTGTATCTATATCAAATGACCCAAATAGGGGCACTGAATTATATCTTAGGCCTTTAACTTAGTTTCAGAGATATTTAAATCTGCTTGAATAAGGAAGGGTAATTTTACTTGTTTAAAAGAAATTTTGGTAGAGGTGAAGATTAAAATTAGAATTTGTGAACTTAGAGAGAAAGCCCAAATTCCTGAAATTTCTTATCATGCAAAAGTGGCACTCTTTCTAGTTTTAAAATATTTAATGCAAACCCAGGAGTCTGGATTTAACTGTCATTCAGTGAATCTAAGCCCTTGGCTCCACCGTGCACCTGTTGCAGGTTGTGGGGACGGGGAGAAAGTGGGTGATGGCGTCGCAGCACGGACCTCCCGGTCTCTCTAACTTACCTTCTATGGAACTTCTGCTCCTAGACTTCTGTTCTGGACTTTGGTTAGGTCATAGGGCACTCTTGCTGCTGTGAAAGACTTAGTTAGTTTATGACCTTCTGTGATGTCTTAGGCTATTTTGAGAGCAGCTGAGAATTTGGGGAAGAGGATTGAGAGAATCATAGCTACTTGTTTTGATCTGTTCTCATTCCTAGAGATAAACTCAGCTTATGATAAGACGAATCACTTATTAATTGGTTTGTGCCAGGTTAAATACTGAGATAATGCCACTACCGATGACTGAATCTCCCCCTCTAAGGATTTTCTTAAAAATAATCTCTTTCCTTCCTTGAATTAAAACCAGAGTAAGCCATTAAAAAAACAAAACAAAACCCACTCCTTTATTGATAAACAAAGAGAAAATACTCCCTGATGGAAGGAGTTTGCCTTGAAGTTCTTTCTAACATTCTGTCAACTTCAATTAACAAGCAAAGCTACAGTGTTCATTACCCTTAGGATGCAAAACAGTAAGCAGTGATTAGCTGCTCTTAAACGGAGCAAGAATCACAGCATCAGCAAAGGCAGACTACGCACTTTCTCCCTGTCCCCCCTTCTTTAATGTGCCTGGAATTCCGACATATCTTCACTCTGTTCTAATTTAGAGTCTCCTGATCGCCAGCTCCCCAGGCATTTCCTACCTCCCAGAAATAATAGCAACACGTATCTATCTAAAATAAACAAGCAGACACTTTCAGGACAGCTGGAGACCTTGAACCAACTTGGGCAGAACTCGGGCACAGCTCAGCAACTTCCAGTGACGTAGCTGTGAAGCAAGAAAACTCTGGGGCACTTAACTTTATCACGAATAGCAACAGTCTGTACATACAAGAGCTGGCAGGGCCCTAGACAGCAGCTGCTCTAGCGCTGTCGTCTGACTCAGTGAGGCTCAGTTACCTGACTGATAAGGCACTTGGAAAGAGTCCATTCACCCTCGATGCAGTCACTCTCATTAGTCACTTACATTCAGTCTGGCTGGACAGAGTTAAGAATCCAAAGAGGGGAGTCTTTAGAATTTCAGGGAAGGCTTCCGGGAGGAGGTAACACGTTACTTGAGTACTGGAGGAAGCAGAAGAGTTAGATGACAAGAGAAGGGAATTGGGGGTGGGTGGGAGTGCGGTGGGAGAAAGGGCATTCCAAGCCGAGGGGTGGGCACAAGCAAAGACGAGCTGTTGAGAAACTGCAAGTAGTATTCCGTGTTGAGCCATTCCTAAGAGTTCAGACTCCTTTCCTGATCTGTTCTCACCTGCTTTAGCAACCTTTGGCAGGACAGTAAGGTCTGCTCAGGTGGGGTGGGCCTGTCCTTGTTGCAGAATGATTTGGTAGCGTAGTCAGATCCTGTCTTAACAGCCAGCAGGTGCAATCTGAGAGCTTGCATGTGTTGGAGGGCACTGCCCTTCAAGAGAAGGGCCAGTAGGTACAGTCCAAACAGTTAAAAAGTTGCACCTGTGACGACAACCACAAGCACAACGACAACAAAAAAGAGCCCCTGTGGGGAGGGGGCAAATGTGCCCTAGGACTTGAAAAAATCAAGGCAGAAAGTCTTCGGCCTCATCTGCTTCATTTTCACAGTCCTGCTTTAAGTCCACCCTTACTTCTTCTGTTTGGAAAGAAAAATGCAGTCTTGACACTGTGAAACCGACTATGTATGACACCAATTACTACCTACAGTTTCATTCATCAAAAAAGTTGTAGGTCATTCGTTTTGACTCCCCCGTACCTCTGCTCCCTCCTCCCCAGTCTCTGGCATTTTCTCCAGCTGTTGTCAGTAAGGAAGTGATAAACATGCACATAGCTGGAGTATGACATTATTATACAGAGCTGCATTTGTGCCCCTGCTATGGAAACGAGGCTCGTGTGTTGAAAAACCACAATGAGCAACAACACGCATCTCTCCTCTTAAACCATATTTCTGTCTGGTTCTCCTATCGAGATGTTTTCACAAGCACTTCTTAGGTGGCCCTGCCACAGGAGGCAGCTGTCCTATCAAAGGACAGCCCAGTGCAACACTGGCTGCCAAATCAGAGACTCTCCCCTTCTATTTCCTTCCATGGGTCCTGAGTCTAGGGATTTGGTTTACCTTTTTCTCCCAAAGCTGAAGATGGGGGTTTCTGTATCTCAAGAATTTCTCCTTATGTGCAGAAAACAAATCAGGGCTTGTCACTTTTTCCTTCACCCACAAACCCCAAATTGCGGTTCCTCCCACCTGCCAGTGCCCCATAGAAGGAGCAGGAGACTGGTGCACGAAGTCGCAGTAACATTCAGCACTTGATAGATATTATGCTTTTTAAAGAAATAACAAAACAATCACTTCCTACTTTTAAGGTTTCTTGCTACATGTTCAATTGAATGCGGGTTGATCCAAATGGACTTTCTTAGTTTGCCTTTCACTGCGATGTTTTAAATTAAGTTAGGATGTATGAGCAAAAGAAGGAACAAAAAGTAAGAAGAAAAGAACTCTATCATCCAATGAGTTTATTTCAAGATCTTTAAGTGGGAAAATTCCCATTTTCACCAATGGTAGAAAGTGTGTTTCCTTCTTTCCTCCCTAACCTCAGATTACTTGGGTTCTTTCCTCCCCTTTCCATTGGCCTTGGCTTATACAGACCCGGGGAGTGTGTGATCAAGGTATAGAGCCCAAAGAGTGAAGCCGCGGAGAAGGCTCCAAGTTCAAGGGAGAAGAGCCGCGCCTGCGAGCTGCAGTTGGAAGGGCCAGTTCTTTGTTTCTGACTCCATCCAATTCCCACCTCATTGCACATTCTCCAGCGTGCAAGGGGGAGTATTGTTTATCCACAGACACTGGCTTGTTGCTGCTGTTCTCTGTTCTTCATAACTGTCTGCTTGATTGTTCTTTCCCATCTCCTTAGTTTGATTAATCACTTCTCTCCTGACCCTGCAATCATCGGCCTGCTCATGCCAAAACACTGCCTCCCACAGCGCTGGGGCCCGGTGAGGATACAAACCACACAGCACTGCTCGTTCTCTAGTCTTCATGATTCACAGATCATCAAAGGGACGTTTGGCTTTGTGCTGGCATATGAAAAAGAGACAGCCCTCTTGCTTAACTGTCGCTTAATTTAACTCCATAGAGGCAGTGGTTTCTTGGGAGTAGGCAAGATGAAGGTTTATTGAAAGGAGTGCCCAGGATTATGACATTGAGGACTAAACAGTCATGTGATTGCTTATCTACCTTTCCTTTTACAAGGTACTTGACCTTCTAGACATATTCTTGAAATGTGTATTTAAGCTGAAATTTAAGAAAATTATCGTAATGAACTAGCACTGAGTTATTTAGGACTCTGGTTAAATGAAAAACTAGTTTGTAAATGAATAATCCCTCTCTAGTTTAGCTTCTATAGAAACAAGTATGGAAAATGGCTGGATTTGCTTAAAGCAAGGGCAAACTGAATTGTGACAAATGCTACACAGTGCCACTGAAGCTGAGGTGTGATGCCCTGCAACTATGCTCAGCTGTGTCCGTTCACTCATGCTGTCCTTCACACAATCTCTGCCTGGGGTCAAGCCTTTCCTGCTGGCAGATTCCATCCTGCCAGTGACTCAGTATGACTTCATTTATTTGACTTTTGAGTCAATGTTATCAAGGTCCAAATTACATTAGGCATTATTCATACAACTGAAGGCTGAAGTAGACATCCTGTGACATGTAGGCATCCGTGAGTCCTTCCTAGCACATCACTCAATATGGGGTGGTTCCCTGGGAAATTGAGCCTCACCTGCATGGAAGTGCATCAGATGTCACGATTAGAGAAAACGGCTGTTGGGCCAGACGAGTGCACGGAAGTGCTCTGACCTGTCATGTATGATCGGTTCCTTCTTCAGCAGCATTTTCCCAAACTGAGCTACGAGACGCTGCCTATGTGAGTGACACCTCAATATCCAAATGTGCTTTTCCCCCTTTATAGTGATGGAATTCAGCCAAGGGCTCCAGTGGAATCAGAAAACACTATGGGGTTTATTGTCCTTGACACTTTTCTTGAAATGGTTTCTAAGCAAAATCCAAAAGTCCTTGAGATCAGATTCTTCTTCCACATTCTCTGTGCACCAAGCTGAAGAACCTGGTTATAATTGGGGTTATATTTGTTAAGAAGTTTTTCGAATGTGCTGTACTTTGCACGTATCCCCATTACCAAGCAGTATGGGAGGAGTAATAAAGTATTTTACTATAAAGGGATATGACACAGAGCTAAGTGATCTGGTTCTCAGCTGGGCTGTTGCTGTGTCCGTGTCATACATTCTGAAGGGTGATGTGGCCCCACCCCTCAGCTCCTTCCCAGACCTGGAAGGGACACCCCAGTCATGTCTTACTCATTAGTCCCTTGGTGCAAAGGGGGCTGCATCTGGTGCCACATCCTGGGCCCTTTCACCAGGGAAAGTCATGGACACTGTAGATAAACCTCATGTTCTCACAATTACTCCTAGGTCTATCTCTGCTTTCCAGGATTATTAATGCCTATGTCTTCCCATTTTCCATGAACCAGTTATTTGATCAGTTCATTAATCTACCCTTCCCTAGGCCTGCTGGGCACAGAGCATCATGCTCCATGTTGGGAATGCCAAGCAGATAAGACCCACTGCACCAAAATGAGATGTCACCTCATTGTGAGGATGTGGAGGAAAGGGAACCCTTGAACATTGCTGGTGGGAATGGAAACTGTATAGCCATCTTGGAGAACATTATGGAGGTGCCTCAAAAAATTAAAAACAGAACTACTACACGATCCAGCAATCCCACTACTGGGTATATATCTAAAGAAAATGAAACCAGTACCTCGAAGAGATGTCTGCACTCTCATGTTCATTGCAGCATTATTCACAATAGCCAAGGTGAGTAATCAGCCTAAGTATCAATCAACAAACAAGTGGATAAAGAAAGTGTGGTACATATATATATGTAGATAGCAGAATGGTGGTTACCACGGGCTGGTGCAGGGGAGAAGAGGTGGGCGGATTGGGGAGATGTTTGTCTAAGGATACAAAATTCCACTTAGACAGGAAAATAAGCTCAGTAGATCTATTTTACATCATGGTGACTATAGCTAGTAATAATGTATTGTATGCTTGAAAATTGCCAAGAGAGTAGATGTTAAGTGTTGTCACCACAAATAATGAGTACAAGTAGGTGAGGGAATGCATATGGTAATTAGTTTCATTTAGCCATTCTAAAATGTATACATATTTCAAAATATGTTGTACATGATAAATATATACAACTTTTATTTGCCAATTTAAATGAATGAATGAATAAATAAATAAATAAATAAATAAATGAGATAAAAAAGACCCATTGCATGTTCCCAGACAGTTCAGAGTCTAGTGAGGAGGTGACATGAGCACAGGCAGTGAGCTCAACACCTTGTCGCAGGTGCTAGGACGGAAACAAGCCCAGAGAAGTAGGGCAGACAGAACAGGTGTCATGAGCACAAGTTAATGGTTTACTTGTATCCATGTACACCCAGGTGAGCTGGGGCCGAGACGTTCTTCGGAATGGCTCCTGATTGCTCAGTGTGGGACTTCAGTTTTCCTTCCTAGTGACACATGTGCGCACATGGGGGGGGATGTGCTTGGGGTTATTGGTCTTGCTTAAGTGGCGCCCACACTGAGAAAAACGAGAATTGAAGAAAGGAAGCACACGGTCCACCTACACAAAGAGTTATTTTTAGATAGGTTCTACTTTAAAATGTTTTTGTCTTAGGAAGTCATCTCAAGACATCTCTTTAGATGCAAATGGATCAATTCTTAGTAACTTTGTGGCCATGCCATCAATTTGCCAACTCAAATTGTCAAGCCATACACTGGATTTGGAAGGGGGGACATCTTTCAGCCAACCAAGTTATGCATGTGGAAACAGATTGATGAGGAAATCCGGTAAAAACTCCACCAACAGCAATTGAAATGGAAATGACCTGAGTTGAAAATGAGTCTTGATTAAGGAAAATGCTGGTGTAACAGATTTTTAAATGCAATTTAATTATTATTATTTATGCCCTACTTAATTGGCATCCGTCCTATGCCAGCCTGCATTATTGGGGTTGTGTGCACACGCATGCGCGTCCCCTCCCCTGTCTAGAATGTAAGTTCCCTGAGGGCCTGCGTTGAGTGAATTCCTACGGCCTCCAGCAGGGATTTGCAGCGAGTGCGCCCAGGGGGCGCGACTGTTGCTGCTCCTGATGCCTCAGGCCCGCCCAGAACCCAAGTCGGTGGTTAAAATCCTGCCAAGTCAAATCTCACTGGGCCTTTTTTCTTTTTCTTTTGTTTTTACAGACCCTTGTGAGGAGGGCTGACTGAACGGATCACGGTGAGGGAGCTGCTCTGCTCCGAGGAAACCCCGACCCTGAAGCCCTGTCTGCGGGGTCAGCACCGGGCTCCCCACCAGTGTGCTCCGCGGGACGGGCGAGGGCGCCCCCTTCCGGCCACGCCCCGTTTGCCAGCACCAGGGCCGCTGCGCCCCGACAGGTCCCACACCAGGCCTCTTTTAACTTCAATCCCCAGCTCTTTCTGGAGGTCTTGGCTCTCTGATTACGATGATGTTGCATAAGGGCACCTAAGGGCTGGAAAGGGAACCGGCGCGGTTTCATCTCTCTTTACTCAGGACAGCACGAGAGTAACATCTGCCGGGCTTCTCTGAGGTGGAAAGAGCCCAACAATGGCCATTGCTATAGCACAATGCAGCGATGGGACGATTGATGGATGGAAGGCATGGATCCCAAGGAATTTGGAAGGAACATATGGAGTATGGTAAAGGAATATCTAATACAAAGGATCTGGGAAATTTCCATAATGCTGGAAATAGAAAATAGAGAGAGGGTCACTGCAGGGTCTCCAGGACAACCACGCGTGTGTATCAGCACAGTTAGGAGAAGGTTCTGTCGCACCCGGCTGTGAATCTGAAAGTTAATCATTTTCATTTGCAATATGGCACAGTGGCAGAACATGGGGAGGGACCTAGCACCCTGCCTGCACGTTTATTGGGAAAGCCACCTGTCACTGAGCACTGTCTCTCACCCCTGCACTCAGAATGGGGAAGCACGGGGCTGCTGTCTCTACTGAGGCCACTGCAGCACTCCATAGGTAATGAGACGCCAGGGGTGGTTTTGCAGAGCAAATGTAAACAGCCAAGAATGGCTACTTAAGTGGAGAGTGGGAGGTTGGAAGACTGAAGTCTTTATTGCGTCAAAGGTCAACATTCATGAGGAAGAAGAAAGAGGTGACCTCTGGGGGTGGGGAAGGAGCAGAGGAAGAAATTCCCAAGGAGGCTTCGAGCCAGGCTTAGGCATGCATCTCCATTAGCAAAGGAAGTGAGGAGGAGCGTGGCAGGGGGTGCAAAAGGGACTGGGGGAGCAGGCAAGAAAGGGCTCGGAGAAGAGAGGGGCATGAACTAGTCCACGGGGGTGAGGCGCTCTGCACTGGGCAGCCTGGGGCTTTTTAAAAACATCGGACTTTTGCCCACAGCAGTGAAGAATGGTCTCGGGTGCTGAAGGTCTGGGGCGGGGGCACTTTTCTTCCAGAAAGAAGGTGGCTTCAGGGGCAATTCTCTTCCTGATTCTACAGCTGATGCTGTGTCAGGTGTACTCACTCTAGGGCAACAGGGACTTGTGTGACTTTGTGTGGTGATTTCCCAGCTCAGGGGCTGATGGATAGTAGCTAACTGGGTTGCTTATTCCTCATGTGCCTCCCTACCCACCCAGACCTATTCCCTCCCCTTCTCTGTGTTGCTCTGCCCTGAGAGGCTGACCCTTAGGGCTGTTCTCTGGCTTCTCACTGGGCCCAGCCGGTGGCAGGCTCCAGCAGGAGACCAGAGGTTGGAAGGAGAGAGAGAGGTCGGGGATTTTCTTCCCTGCTTCTGTGCCTCATGGCTGGCCATTGCTGTCCCTCCACCCCTGGCTTTCCCTGGACTCCAGCACCACTGCGCTTCCCTTCCCTTTCCTGCCTGCTAGACCCAGCTTGCCACTGTCGCCAGTGTCTGGGTGCCATGACACCCTTGGATCATTCTCCTATCCCTGCCTACACCTCTGTTTCTCCATCTTGATCACCTGATGTAAACTCTGTTCCCTGCCAGGCCCTGAACGGATGATGCTAACTTTGTTGAGTGTTGTTACATACCAGGTTCTATTCTCAGTCCTCTCTGTGCACTAACTCATGTAATCCCAACACCTTGGTAAAGGGTTGATGAGGCCGAGGCTGAGAAAGGTTAAGACACTCACCCAAGGCCACACAGTAAGTGGCAGAGTCAAGGTTTGAACCTAAGAAGTTGATCTCTAGACTCTGAGCACTTAACCATTGATTCATCTCCCTCTCTTCTAGCTTGAGCTCACATCCCTGGAGCACAGCTAAGGAGGAGTAAGACAGACCCCAAAAGTCTTAGAGTACTTGCCAAAAAGGATCATATGCTAAATTTTATTCATAGGAAAATCACTCAGATCATATTAATTCTTATTTTATGCACAATTCTAACAGATAGGATATCGAATTTCCTCTCCCAGTGGTTCTCAGCCTTGGCTGCATGACAGAATCACTTGGGGACTTTTAAATGATCCCTATGCCCAGGCCATCCCCAGACTAATGAAATCACAGCTCTGGAGATGGAACCCAGGCATGGCTAAATTCTTAAGCTCCCAGGAGATTTCAGCATGCTGCCAAAATTGGGAACCACTGTCCTAGCGCACAGTGGCAGTTACCAGAAGGCAGGGATTACGGATGAACAGGCCTGATCATATAAGTAAAGAGTAACAGCTGACAGCTGCACAAAGCGAGGATAAAGAGGAGCTAGAGAGAGTTTGTGCAGGAATTGAAAAAAAAAGCAGGTATGATCTGGGTTCATTTAATGCCTGGGCAAACTACTCCTAAGTCTGCAGACATCTTATTATTTTATTATTACATTATAGTTATTGTCTTGAGTAACTTAAAAAACTAGAATTACTGTAAATATATTTTATTGAAGCAATGGAAATGCATACCTTAGAAAGTTTTTTGTTTTTTTTGTTTTTTTTTGTTTTTTTTACTCCAACAGGTTGCATCATTAAGGTTATTGTTAAATAGGGTAAACTTGAGGTATCTGGAAAATTCACTTAAAATATGATATTTCCCGTTGCCTTACAGATGCCAAATAAATGAGCAATTGCTGTATGACAGTGAATGTTTGTCAGAATACTCACATCTGCTGAGCTTCAGCAGAAGCAAAGCTCACCGGCTCTTGCTTCATGGTCAGAGAGGACATTTTCATATGCTTTGGTCCTAACGTGGGTGCTTGGACAGACATGAGCGCTCACCAGGCCGTGCATGGCGAACACAGAGGATGGTGCCAGGGGCTGGTTCTTTTGGAAATGGCCCGTGGCACAAGGAAAAAGAAGGCTTCGTGTATGTATGCGTGGGACGCAGTCTCCTGGTTGTTATTCCTGGTTGTTCCTTTGGACTGGGGTTGGAATATTCCGACAATCTGTTCCTGACAGCAGACCGTTACTCCTCTCCTGTGTTTCTCGAGGCCAGTCTTCTCGTCTGCGTGCTGCCTGCAGAAAGCCAACCTTGTGCTGTGCCAGTGGCTGCAGGCTGCCGGGGAGGCTGGGGATGGCTCACTGCACCCGCCTTAGCTCAGAAGCCAGGGCACCGCCAGGGGCCTTTCGACAGTCCATTTCCAGGGCAAACAAAGAGCTCTCCGTCCTCTCTCCTCGCCTTGAAACTCTGCTCCTGCTGACTCCCTCCCTGCCTGCTCTCAAAGGGCTGTAGTGCTGTGTCATGTTATTAGCTCACCCTGAAAACAAAGATTTCAGCCCAGATGCACGGGAGGAGCTTCAGACCCGGAGAAGATCTTGCAGAGACAGTCTTGCTGTATATTCTTCAACATATATTCCCAACACCTATTACCTGCCGCTTACAGCTCTGCCTTATTATAGTCTAAGCCACCCATATCTCTCTCCTGCACTATGGCAACAGCCCCTCACTGGTCTTCCTGCTTCTCCGATGGCCAATAACAATATAAAGCAATAAAAGATGACAATGCAACAAAAAAAAGTAATATAAATAAACAACTATACAGTATGACAACTATTTCCCTAACATCTACATTGTATTAGGTTTTATAAAAATCTAGAGATGGTTTAAAGTATGGGAGGATGTGTATATGTTATATGCAAATACTACAACATTTTCTATCAGAGATTTGAGCATCCACAGATTTTGGTATCCTTGGGGCTCCTAGAATCAACCCCATGAATACTGAGGGATGGCTGCACACTCAAAAGTCATTATGATCGCCTGTAATACTCCATGAGCTTTGGCCTCTGGATGCCTCTCCAGCCATCTCTTTACAGCAACCATATGGGGTTCTTTTATCTTCCTCAAGCAAGAACACATCAAGCACTTCTACCTTATGACCTTGGCACTTGCCACTTCCGTGCCTGGAATGTTCTTCCACCTGGAATCCTGTTACAACACTCACTTTCTCCTGGTCTCTATTCCACTGTCGCAACCTCAGAAAGAGCATCCTTTAATGCTGCATCCAAACTAGCATTCCCTGTCATCTTCCATCTCTTTACCCTGCTTCATTTTTATTCTTGAAATTCACCACTCCTTGAGAATTCATTGCATATGTGTTTATTTGCTTATTACCTGTCTCTCTGACTTGAGCATAAACTCTGTGGGAGCTGGAATTTTTTTGTTGATCACTGCTGCATCCCCTGCACTTAAAACCACACCTGACCATGGTAAGTGGCTGGTCAAGATTTGCTGAATGAATGAATGGATGAAATGCCACCCCTCTTGCACAGCAGGGAGCTTCAATGGAATCTTAGGTGACAGAGGAGGAAAAAAGGCATCTGGGGTTATTAGAACCCAAATCTTCTCCTGGTCCAGGGCTCTTTCTGTTACCTCATATTCTCTCCTGCATGCATAAGTTAACTATTGTTTTCCCTTCAGAGGTAATTTGTGTTTTTATAGGGAACAAAGTCAGCAAGCACAGGACTGGATCTGCAGTTAGGCAGTTTGTGTCAGCACGCTGGGAGGGAGAGGATGTGTGTGTGTGTGTGTGTGTGTGTGTGTGTGTGTGTGTGTGTGTGTGTGTGTGTGGGTGCATGTGCGTGCATGTGTTGTGTGTTCGTGTGTGCACCAGGGTGGAGGGTAGTAGTTGTGGGTGATGAGAGGTACACAGAGCCTTCCTGTACTTGGAAATTGTATCACAACATAAATACAGCTTAGAATGTGCAAAAGGTAATCTGGTCACTTCTTTACAGCAAGCACTGGGGGTTGAGCAGCAGCATCCTCATGAGAGCAGCAGCCCTCGAAGGATTTCAAGAGAAATGAAGAAAAACGCTTCACACAACCTACCCCAGACTTTTAGATCCCAAGATGGACCAGAGAGAGATTCAGGAAGCCAACGGCAAAGCTAATCGTGGAGATTTGCCCGCCGTGGTGAAATTCTGCACAGACACATCTGGTGCAGAATCTTATATACGGCATCCGAAGAGTGGAGTGTTCTGTACCAGAGTCAGGTCTTTAAAGAACAAAACTCCTTTCAGCAAATTCATTTCAGCCTGGGATATTCAAAGCATATGAGAGGCATACCTGACGGTGTTAACCAAGTGCCCTAGTTGACTACATAAGCTAATAAAACCTCCCTATGGTTGGGTGCTCACTATGTTCCAGATACTATGTTAAGTGCTATTAATAATAAAACCAACAACCATTGCTAATATTTATTATTTGCTTATTACACAACAAGAATAGTTCTAAATGTTTAATAAGCTTATTTTATCATCATGAGGGCTGTTATGAGGGAAAGATGATAGTTTTTCTGCATTTTGATGACCAGAGAACTGAGTTCTAGAGAGAATGTGCATTTCCCAAGGCCACTCAGCTGTCAGTGGTGGAACTGGGATTTGAACTCAGGCAGTCTGACTCCATACATAGCATGTGCTATATTGAACTGCATAGCTGTGCTCTCCTGTTTAATATTCGCTGCTCTAGGAAATAGATACTATCACCCCCTCTTTATGGTCCCTGTATTGGATTGCTTGTAAGAGGTGAAGCCTCTGCTGCCTTTAGCTTGCCAGTCTTGCAGGGGAAATTGCTTATTCTTTCTTACGGTCTCACACTGAGAACTGTTTACAGCTCTTCGTACACTGAAAACTATAAAACATTGCTCAGAAAAGTTAAAGTAGATATAAATAAGTGGAGAGATATATTGTGTTCATGGATCAGAAGACTCAATATTGGTAAGATGTCAATTCTCCCTAAATTGATTTATAGATTCAACATCATCCCAATCAAAATCTCAGTAGGCATTTTTTTTTGTAGGAATTGACAAACTGATTCCGAACTTCCTACGGAAGCAAAAAGGACCTAGAATAGCAATAAACAAAATAAAATAAAATAGCAAAAAACTATAGCAGAACAATGGTTGCCTAGGGATAGGGATGGGCAGGAGGTGGGATATGTTCATTACCTTGATTGTGGTGGTGGTTTCACAGGTGTATACCTATGTCACCATTATTTACACTTTAAGTATGTGTAGTTTATTATATGTCAATTATGTCTCATTAAAGCTATTTAACGAAACCAAGTAGCAAATGACTACAGACATGGGTTTATATGTGTGTGACAAGCTGGCATGAGAGCACAAGAGTGTACAAACCCTTCTCCATAGACACACACACAACACACGCAAATAAAAAATGTACAGAGATTAGGAATAATGCTCTTGAGTTTTTAGGCTATATATATATATATATATATATATATTTTTTTTTTTTTTTTTTTTTTTTTGAACAAAACATTTTCTCATGCTCCCAAGTTTTGGGTCAGGGGTTCAGAAAGGGTACAGCAGGGATGGCTTGTTGCTGCTCCATGATATCTGGGAACTCAGCCAGGACAACTCAAAGGCTGAAAGCTGGAAACTTTTGGGGGTTCATTCTATCTCCTTGTTCTTTTTCTCCTCATCCACTCTCTTCTACGTACTGTCTTATGTATTCCTGCCTGGGGTTCTCTATGTAGTAAAGCCTTCTGACTTGGTTTTGTGTGAAACCTAATGCCTGGAGTTCACAAAATTCCAGAAGGCGTTGGGGCTGGGGCAGGGCATGAAGAAGGGCCGGGCTGAGATGCTGGCCTATGACACAGCAGGTGAGGGGTGCCGCTCGACCTTTCAAGCTTCTGGAAGCTGACTTTTGTAATGAGCTGTCACTGTATTTATCACCTAACAATTAGTGCAATGGGATAAGGCGTGAAAAAACCTGGAAAACATTACCCTGTCGACTGCATTGGGATCTCTGATGAAGCTGTCTGTGGCAGGTCCCTGATGCAGTTGGAGATCAGCGCGTGGCCTGCTAAAACAGTTTAGGTTCTTTCCTTCCTTCAGTCTGAAGACTGCTTCTGGCTTTCACTCTGGCAGCTGTTTTGTCAGGTCACTAAAGACAGTTGCATTATTAGAATATCCTGATCTCGGCTTTATATGTGCTTCAGGCAAAATTATATGGGGCTGGTTCAGCGGGCAGCTGAAGAAGAGCAGGGTGAGGCCTGCGGTGTTGCTGGGCAACAGTACCTCCTGTCCAGGGGCACCTGATGGGTGGTGTTGACCTTGCAGAATGCGTTATGGTTTAAGGTCTGTTAGGCTTATGAACATGATTTTGTTGGCAAGCTTGAGGTGGAACCAATACACACCATCAGATATAATTAATTAGTTTAAATAATAAATACAACTGACAAGTAGACCGAAATGCTTTGAGGCAGCTCTTCCAATAGGCTCATTACAAGAGGAGCCAAATTATCACAAGGTTGCTTGGTGTCCGCAGAATCAGACAAGTGCTCTTACTCCATGTTAAAATGGTATCATCAACGGCTTGAGACACTCTTGTCCACAACAGGGCTGATCTAATCAAGGGACCATAATACTTTGGTCAACAATGTCAGGGCTATGTCTTCCCAGCTGCTTCCATGTCAGTGGCTCTGCCATGCAGAGGGCCTCTATGACCCTCTGATTTTCCCTTTTTACTGTTTCCTTGGCTAACCAACACCGTGTGTTCACACAGCCTTCATCCAATGAGGCCCAATGCAGCCGTTTGGCTTTCTGCTCACTAACTTGCAAGTACAGGTACGTCTTCCATGTTACTGTACCTGCAGATCAGTGGGACTGAAGTTTGAGGTGTTCCCACACTCTCCTATTTTACATGTAGATGGATGGTTTCAAGGCTTACTTCCATAAGTGGCTAATTATATCCATTTTGTTTTACTAATTTGTATGTATTTTATGTATGCATGTTACTAGTTTAATTCCAAAACTACCTTATTTCCAAGTTCTTTGGAAATAGCTAACTGGCCTGCCTCCAGCTTCTTGCTTGCTATACTGACCATTGATTTGAGTCCAGGCTTTGCTATGCTCTGTGAGTCAGCACACTTGTCCATCTTGTTGGTTTCATAATGACTGTTAATAAAAGAGGCACAATATTTCCCCAACTCACAAGGATAAAAAAATTTTTTTTAAGGAGGGGTAGCAGTTAGTACAGAAAAAGAAAGAGAAGAAAAACGGACCAATGAAGGCACGTGTCATTGAATTCTGTAGTTTTCCTATTTTCTATATCTGATCTGTAAAATCTAGGAAATGTGATTGTATTTTGGAAAAAGGCAGCTAAATAAGGTAATATAATTCTGGTACTGCTATTAACCTATTTTCTATTTATTATTGTTGTTTGATTTTACATGTAGAGAAAGATTTAGGTTAAATCAGCACCATACTTTGCAGCCGAGTGACAGATATTATTTTTATTTCTTTTCCCTCCCTAGCTGTTATGGGGGACCTCAGAATGTTAAATAATTTGTCCAAGATCCTTAAAAATAAGAGAACTAACATGCAGCTTTTAACTAGTCAATGCCAGATCTTCAGATAAAAATTTAAAAATTTAGGCAAAAAATCCTGTAGATAAATAACCACTGTGACAGTAAAGTCAGAATTAAAAAAAAAAAAAAAGAATGTAACTAACTGCTCAATAGCACTGATGCAAACATTTCGAAGTGGGGCAAAGATTTCTGCAGATTTTCACACAGGAGTTCATTCTGTTGGTGGAGTGTTGGTCTCTCCAGACAGCTTCCAGACTGTCAAGGAAACCACATTCGCCCTGCCCAATTCCTCATTCCTTACCAGGTATTTTTTGGAAGGCTCTGTTTCTTCTCATATTTGATCCGAACTGTGAGGGGGAGGACAACCTTTCAAGACGTATTTTCCAGGAGCCAACGTGACAGTTGCAAACCAGGCTGACACCATCCAGAACTTCTCTCCCTCTAAATGCTGTCTCCACCCTTTAAGCTATCTTGACTGAATCAAGTACAAAACACAAGACTTATAGTAGGTGACTTTTGGCCTCTGAGTAAAGCATTACAGGGTATTCTGTTTCTATTTTCCTTGAGTTTCCCTAAAGTAATTTTATATCCCTTAGGAGCCAAGAAGCATTTCCCGTAATTAGGGCTCGCTACTGGCACTTGCTCCTTGAAACACTCATCTGTCCAGCTCTCAGCCCAACAAGCACTGGCCTGGAACTGTGGGTTTTGGAGCAGGGTGGTCTCAGTTCTCCTCATCCTGGAGTGCTGGATGAGAAGGACTGGAAATAAGGCTCCAACTGTACCTTGAGACATTATGAGCCCTTTTATGCATTAATTAGAATTAACAGGAATAGGCGAGAAGTCCCGAGCTGAGCTGTCACTGCTTAGTTGCATGTAACTTACGTTTTCTGGGTCTCAGTTGCCCCAATTAAAAAAAAAAAAAACTTGAAGGGGTTGAAAGAAAGGGGCATTCAGGGTCTCTCTGAGGCAGACACTATTAGCATCTGTGTATTTCTCTACATTTCTCTGCCTTCTTTGGGTTTAGGTGGATCATACGTCTGTGTCCTGGCCAATAGAATGCTGGTGGGGCAACGATGTACTCTGCTTTCCAGCCTGGTCCCTAAAATGTCCCATGGCCTCTCTCTTCTTCTACATGGCTGGAGGTGAAAGATCCTGAAAAGGTGGGGTCACATGATGGAAGAAACCCAGATCCCCGAGGATAGCTGCCCAGGAGAGTCCGGACTGTCCCATGAGTGAGAACTCCACCGTATGGTGCTGAGCCACTGTGACTGTAGGGCTCACTTGCTACTGCAGTTTACTGCGGCACTACTTAGTGTGCCCTCCAGATCGAAAATTCTGTGTATCGAAGCAATGGCAGAGGACAGGGCTGCTGTGCATTGAATGTCTCCCCAAACTCATTGAAGCTCGACCTCCATTATAATAGTGTTAAGAAGGTGGGAAATCCTGTTATGGTAATTGAAAGCTGAGGCCTTCAGGAAGTGACTAGACTGTGAGGACTGTGCCCTGGTGAATGGACTAGGCCATTCAAGGAGTAATGGGCGTGGTCCTGACAGCCTTCACAGCAGCACCAGTGAGACTAGCCAGTCTCTTTTTTTAATAAAAGCATGGTCAGAACAACAAACGCACAACACAAGGAGAAATTTGGGGTCCAGGGCAGGCCCCCAGAGGCTGGAGTGTGGTGGCAGTGGGCATAGAGCCTGGAGAGAAAGGAGGCGAGGGGCAGGCCTGAGCTTGGGGAGGGAGCCAGGCGAGCGGTCGTGTCATGTGCCTGTGTCCCCTGCACTGTGGCTGCGGCCCCTAGTTTCTCTTTGGCTCAGCCTTTTCACCACGTGATCCCTGCATCACTGTAGAGTCCACCACAAAGAAGGCCCTCACTGGATGTGTTCCCTGGACTTTGGACTCTGCAGCCTCCAAAACTGGAAGCAATAAATATTGTTTCTTTACAAATTACCCAGTTTCAGCTATTCCGTTATAAGCAACAGAAAGGGACTAATACGAGGGCAGAGGTAGCAAGAGCTTTGAACATGGGCAGAAAGCAGTAGAGTTGAGCCTATTGTTTAACTGGATACTGTACACAAAGGTGCTTCTGTGAAGGAGCCAGTGAAACACCAAGAGGGCTCTGGACGATACTTAACGATAGAGATATGTAGTTCTTTTTAGTGTAATGGTGACTCTGTGTGTCACAACACCTGGTCAAACCTGGGAAGGAGTTTTAAACATAGAATAAAGGTGAATGGTGGGAAAGTGATACTGGAAACCTCCCTCATCAACGAGAAGAGAACCCAGATTAGGTCTTGTTACTCGCAACATAAATCTGAGCACAAAAGAGCTCACGCACCCTGCACTTGTGATGTTTGTAGGGAAATGGTAAGTTCTCAGTGATTGTAATGTCTTTGTTGTGCTGCTTCCAGAATCTTTTTCTTTTTGTCATATGGGAAGTGACAAGGTCTGGTGGCTACTGATCATTTGGGGGAAAATAGACTGTGTCTCTCATGTTTTTACTATAATTCTTTTTCAGAATGGATTCCCACAGATAGGGTTTTCATCCTGACTTATTTTTACTGGGTGAAAACATCAGTTTCAAAATACCCCTAAGGCTTCATGTTTTAGAGTAAATGAGGCCTGTCTTTGGGAAAAGGAAGCCACAGAAGACACTGAAAAACCACATGCCTTGGTGCTAAATCAGAAAAAGCATCTCGTAGGGATGGGAAAGGCGTGTGTGAGCTTCAGGTCACTTTCTGCATCCCTGCTCCTGTTTACCTTCTGGACCTTGGTCAGCGTCTTCTTGACAGTGTAATTTCTGCAATGCAGCTGGACTCTGTGACCCATAATCAAACACAGAAAACCTTCAGCAATCCCATCTGGGGGAGATCTATTTTACTTGATTTAAATAAGAAAGTTGAATCTCCATGCAGACGTGCCTCTTTGCAGGCCCAGCAGCTCTTACACCTGCAGGACACTTCATCTCTGAATACACTTCTCATTTTCCAGACAAGCTCAGGGGATTTGCATCCTTCAATAAAATTCCTGTCTGCACTAAATTGCCTTTTAGTGGTGATTTACACCTCAATAAAACCATCTTGAAAAGGAAAATTGGTTTGATTCTGTAACTGACATGGTTTATGCATGTTTTAGTTTTGAAATACACAGTGTTTATGCAAGCGGCAAAGGTCTCTGTGATGTGTATGTCCACATCCGCAGAACTCATAACACCGAGGGCACTCACAATGTCCTCAGGCATCTTCTAAGCACAGGACTCCCTGGGCTCTAATGTAAAGAGTATTCTTACTGTGATCAGCTGCTCTGCCTCAAGCAGGGGGCCTCAAGATTTTTTCAGTATCAGAAACCTCCATGGAACTTGCTAAAATTCTATATTCCTGGGCTCCACCCTAGATGCCCTGAATTGGATTCACTGAGAATGGGGTGGGTTCCAGGGATCTGTATTTTAACAATCTTCAGATGATTCTGATCACAGTAGGATGTGAGAAACACTCCTTCAAGTTAGCAGATGAAACCTCTGTTTTTGGTTTGTAATCAGTCTCCACCAATAAGCTATTTGCTGCAAGAAGGGAAAGGAAATAATGCTTTTTGGATGCCTTCTTTGTGTCAAGCGTTGTGAAGATGCTCTAAGTGTATATCTTTGTTTAAATCTTGTGACAGTCCAGCAAAGTCCGTATTATCCTCATTGTGCTCTGGGGATATTGGAGGCTCAGAGAGGGTAAGAAATATTACTAAATAGCATGGCAGAGATTTGAACCCATATCTCTTTGGCTCCACAGCACACACTTTTCCCACTAAGCCATGCTGACTGATCAGCCTGCAGGATGTTTTCTTTTTTTTTGTTTTGGCGGCTGGCCGTATGGGGATCTGAACCCTTGACCTTGGTGTTACCAACACCAAGCTCTAACCAAGTAAGCTAACTGGCCCAGCCTTCTTCTGGTCATTTTCTATGTGTCGAGAGTTGTGCAAATATTTTAGGGTTCATAATCAGTTGAAGTTTATTTAAAAAGATTTTTCCCCCTAGCATCAGTCAAGTACAGTTGACAAATAAAAAGTGTATATATTTAAGGTGTACATCATGATGTTCTGAAATGCATCTGTATACCTTGTGAAACGATGACCACAATCAAGCTAATTAACACATCCACCACTTCACATAGTGGCCATTTGTGCGTGTGTGTGCAGTGAGAACATTTACATCTAGTCTCTCAGTAAATCTCAAGTATACAGTAAAATATTACTAATTATATCACCATGGTGTACATGACATTCCCAGAACTTGTTTATCTTATAACTGAAAGTGTGTACCCTTTGGCCAACATCTCCCCAATCCCCCTGTCCCTCAAATCCCAGGCAACCACCATTCTACTTTCTGCTTCTGTGGGTTCAACATTTTTTAGATTCTGCATATAAGTGAGATCATGCAGTATTTGTCTTTCTGTGTCTGGCTTATTTTACTTAGCATAATGTCCTCCAAGTTCATCCATGTTGTCACAAATGACAAGATTTCCTTATTTTTTAAGGCCAAATAATATTCCATTATATATATATATATATATATATATATATATATATATATGTCTTTGCCCATTCACCCATCATCAACAGACACTTAGGTTGTTTCAGTGTCTTGCTGCTGTGAATAATGCTGCAATGAACATGGGAGTGTGGGTATCTTTTAGACATGCTGATAGTATTTCTTTTGGATTGCTGGGTCATATGATAGTTCTATTAATAAATTTTGAGGAACCTCCATACTGTTTCCTATAATGACGACACCAACCTACGTTCCCACCAACAGCGTATAAGAGTTCCCTTTTCTTCACATCCTCACCAACACTTGTTATCTTTTGACCTTTTGTTAATAGCCATTCTAACAGGCGTGGGTGGTATCTCACTGTGGTTTTGATTTGCATTTCCCTGACATTTAGTGTGAGCTCCTTTCACATACCCATTGGCCACTCATCGTCTTATTTTGAGAAATGTCTTCTCAGGTCCTTTGCCCATTTTTAACCAGGTTATTTGTTTTCTTGCTATTGAGTTGTATGAGTCCCTTAAATATTTTGGATATTAACTCGTTATCATATGTATGTTTGCAAATATTTTCTCCTATTCTGTAGGTTGTAAGAAGTTTCTTAAGAAGGTAATGGTAAATTCTTCCATTCACTAGGGGAGAGGGCACTGAAGGCACCGACCAAAGACCCCACTTCAGCCTGAGCAGTCATTTATTCTGTCATCTACCAAAGGGCTGGCAACTAGCAGCTTGCAGCCAAGTCCCCTCCTGAGGTCGTCCTCAGCTGAAGAGACCTTCCTCTTGCATTCACGCCTCCTCCCTGGGGCAGCCCACGTCCAATGACCGGTCCAGGCAGGGGGATAAAGTCCTTGCCACCTTGCTTTGGTTCTATACAACTCTGAAGATCCATCCCAGCTCCAGAAGGCCCATGCTGCTAGCCAGGCCTTTATTGTGACTTCGGCTTCTCTCTCTGCCTAATCCTGCTTCCTTCGAGAGCACGCTCCGTTAGACCTCCTGCATGCCAGACTCCATCTGAGAATTTGCTTCTCTGGTGACTCAACCTGTGATGCTGTTAAATCAAATTGTCCTTGGGGATACATTATGCTCACGTTTAGGCAGTCTCGTGGGCTAAATCGTGGTCCCCCCCCAATTCCTATGTTGATGTCCTAACAACAGTACCTCGGAATGTGACTATATTTGGAGACAAGCCTTTAGAAAGGTAAAGTTAAAATGAGGTCATGAGGGTGGGCCTCAATCCAATATGATAGGTGTCCTTATAAGAAGAGGAAATTTGGACACAGACACACACAGGGACCGCCATGTGCGGACACAGGGAGAAGGTAGCATCTGCAGGCCAAGAGAGAGGCCTTAGGAGAAAGCAGCCCTCACGACACCTGGATGTTCGACTTGCAGCCTCCAGAACTGTGAGAGAATAACTTTCTGTGGTTGGAGCCCCCCGTGTGTGGTTGTCTGTTCTGGCAGCCCTCGCCCACGAACACAGGCAGATTCACAGCTACTTCTTCATCTCATCCCTGTTCTTTCATCTTTACACTCAAGGAACAACTTAGAAATCTGAACAGGTTAAATTGCCTTTTAGGTGTAATGGAGTAGGGTGATAATTCTTACTAGGTAGAGTTTTCATGTTCCCTAAAATATGTCGAATAATCCTATTTTTAAAGGGGTGATACATGAATGTGTGAATTTTCCTCTTCATCGGATCTCTTTTTGGGACATTTACCACAAACCCATGACAGACGTAAATATGCAGGGCGGATGGCTGCTCTGAGGCTGCAGTGGACTTGCATTTCATGGGAAAACATGACAAATGTCTCGTATTCTGTCAGTTAACACTTTCTGGCCCTCTGTGAAGCAAGAGTTTGGTTTGGCTTTTTTTTCTTTAGATAAACCATAACACACCATGCCTGACTGCCAGCTTCCTGCCCCGACACACATGGGAAGAGCAAGAACACCAGAGAAAAAGATTTGCACTTAAAAAGATTTTCTTAAAAGTTTAGTCTTTCAGTTTTTCTGAGCCAGCCTCTCTATCATCCCCAGTGGTGCATTGGTAAATGTTTAACCACCAGCTCCCTGAAAACAAAATGGATCAAAACAACCCTGGGAAGAGAATGCTGCAGGGTGCATTCTCTGCAACCCTCAGAGGGCCCTCCAGGTGTGACCGAGACCTCCCCACCTCCTCCTCCCAGTGCTATTTGCAGGCACCTCCGGGCTTGCTTTTACTTGCTGAGGGTTTTTGTAAGGGGCTTGCTTTTAAGAGTATTTGAGAGTTTATTGCGGGCTTCTTCAAAGGATTTTTCTGGCCATGACTTCATTGTTGCTGCTGGAACCAGAAAATCACAGCCTATGGAAGCTCAGGAGAGCAACTAACTCCAGCCTCACCCAGATTCCCAAGGCCCATTTTCTCCCCAGGCTTTTCCCCACATGCTGCTTCTCCTGTCTCCCCTTTCGGTGACTTCTCTTAGCTGCACTGACTTTCTTTCTTATGTGCTGTAGAACTCAGGGTTTCATTGGAAGCATCTATTGAATGCTTAATATGTGCCAGACACAGTGTGAGCAATCTACATATTTAATCCTCACAACAACTCCTCGAAGCAGGGGCTATTCTCATCCTTATTGTATGGATGAAGAAACTGAGGCACAGAGAAGTTAAATAACTCGTTCAAGGTCCTACTACCTGTTAGTGGTGGGATGGGATTGAAATTAGGCAGCATGGCTTCAGGTCCATATTTTTAGCCAGGATGCTGCCTGAAAAAGAGCAGTAGGAATATGTCCTTAGGAAGCACTGATGACAAGGTATTAGTGCCCCTTTTTATTAGATGATAATGATAATTTCCAAATATTTACATTTTAGTCTAGTACGAAGTGATGTGTGCGTTTGTGTGTGTGTGCGTGTGTGTGAAATGCTGAAATGAAGTTCAATGATGGGGGAAAAATCACTCAGAAGTCATGAAATTAAGGATCTCAAAGGACCTTTCAACTCTAGAACAAATTGAAGATTTCAGGTGGGAATCGTCTGGTTTTTAGTTTAGAACACCGAGAGTTGAGAATCAGCATGTACTGGAAATAACACAGTGCTCATGTTCTTGCCAGGACTCAAATGGAGTCAAACACTGGCTTGCTTAGGAGAATGCTTGTTATTTCTGTGTTTTTGTCTCAGTTTACTAAAACTGGCTGAGTAGGTATAAATAACAAGAAGACCATTTTTGTTTCATTATTCATAAAGAAATGAATATTCATGTTGAATAGCTTGGGGATTCAAAAGTAAATGTAGTTTGTTCCAGTTTGGATTAGTAATTTGGTTTGGTTGAAGCGTCCAGTTCTGTGACAGATTTTTGCCATAGAATTCTAGAATGAGGGGGGATTTTTTAGAGGTCATTACTTTATATTAAAACCTCACAGTGAAAGGACAATTGAACTTTTTAAAAACGGAAGGCGGAAAAGGAGGAATTGATAAAGGGATACGGAAATCAACTACATTGTATATTGATAAATTAAAATGAAAAAAAAATGACTTCCATAGAAATCCTGGTCCTTATCAAACTGTTAAACAAACACTTGTTGTTATATTTAATGTCTAACTTTTTTTCTGCATGTGAAATAAGACCCTCTTTGGATTGACATGGCTGTGCAGTTGATGTTTGTGTGCAGTTGATGGTTGGTTCTTTGTGAGATACACACAACAGATTATTGCTCGCAATGCACAAGGGAATGAACCTTTTTTGAGCACAAGTTTCCTTATGTGCATTTTCTCACTTCATCCTCTAAGAAATCCTCCTACCACCATTTTATAAATGCAGAAACAGCTGTGAAAGGGTCAAGTGATTGGCTCAAGGTCAACCACTCTTAAGTATAAAAGCAATGACATAAATCTAGGTCTTCATGACCCCCAATGCCACCACACCATGCCATGAAGCCTGTCTCCCTTAGAAGTCAATTAATAGGTGCAATTACATATCATTTCTTCTACTTAATTCTCCTAAAACCTTTAGAAAGCCTTGGCTAGATAGGAGAATTGACCACTTTAACTCTCCACCCCAGAACAAGCCGGTTTTCTTGCAGAATGGCTGAATGGAAGTCGAACGGTTTGAAGGTGAAGGGTAGAGAAAGGAGGCACCAAAGAACTGGCTAATCCCTACCCTGGGTGATCAGCTTCCGAATAGTTCAGCGAGTGTAACTTCCAGACTTGCTCAGGCACAATTATACTAAAGGCAGTATTCTTATCCCAGAACCGCTTTCCCAGAGATTTCTGAATGGGAAAGGGTCCCCAGTGGGCATCAGTATATCCAAGTTAAAAATATTCACCTAAGACAGCAAAGCCTGGC
This sequence comes from Cynocephalus volans, assembly GCF_027409185.1. NCBI lineage: Eukaryota > Metazoa > Chordata > Mammalia > Dermoptera > Cynocephalidae > Cynocephalus > Cynocephalus volans. Next base: position 24,383,382 of record NC_084464.1, read on the forward strand.
AGCCTAAAATTAACATTAACAAAATATATATTAGTTGCAGGCCTGTATGACAACGGAACGCTATTTGTAGTATTGTTTCAGAGGAATTAGTCTGAGTCCAAACGGAGAAAAGGGAATCACAACATGTATGTTTTTTCTATCGCTACTCACCCTCGCCCACATTTTCTCCCAAGGAATGTTGGAGCTCTGGGTCTTGAAAAAGACAATTCCAGTGTTCTTGTCCGCTGACCAGTTTCTTCCTTTTCATAATCTACTTAAGGAGTGAGCGGTGTTCTCCTGCCAGTGTCTGATGTTACGGAATTCACAGCGTACTGAACCTGAAAACAGAAATTAGAAACGTAAAGGTGGGCAAACTCTGGAAGGGGTTGAGACACTTTTCATCTTTTAACGATTGCATCACAGCATTTGGAAAAGCCAAACCCATAGTTTCATGAATGCAATCCACCATTCATTCATTCATTCATCCATGCAAGCAAAGAGAGCATTTATGGAGTTCTTACTATGCATTAGCTCGAACTTCAAAGGTACGTAATATGTGGTCCTATCTTCAAGGAGCCCACAGTCTAGCAAACCAAAAAATACAGTAGCATAGAATGTTTCAGGTACTCTGATCAAATAAGCATATGGGTCTGGTGAGAGCAGAGGAGGGAGGTCAGCCTCAGGTGGAGGCTCGAGTGACGGGGTGATGTTTGCAAGTGTTTCTTATCAATGGTAGAGGCGAGGGTGATCTTTCATTGTCTGCAACGTACAGCTTTAGTCCTGTCATTGAGTTACCTTGTTTTTTCTACTCTCCTGTCCATCCTGCCTCAGTATCTCCCTTTAAAACAGCTTAATATGTTGCTGCTTTTATCAGTTTAAAGCCCACAAACATGCCGGAATCTACCTCTCATCAGTAGCGTGTGACGTTCTCTGGAACCATGTGTTTTTCTTGTTTCCCGAAAAGGAGGAAACCTGGTATTTTGAAAGTGTGGCCTTTAAATAGCTTAGGTACAAAGCCCAGAATTTGATTTTTGCGGGGGAAAAAATGACTGGGCTTTTGCTGGTTAGTACTGGCCAATTTTTCACTTTTTTTCATCATCTCAAAGCTGTAAGGTTCAGTTTGGAGACGGGTGTGTGTGTGTGTGTGTGTGTGTGTGTGTGTGTGTACACGTTTATGGACTGTAGTTGAAATATATATAGTTAGAAAAACCCTGATATTTAATCCATGTGGGACACATGGAAATCTTTTTGAGAACCGGTAATCTGAATCTTTGTGAAAGGAAAGTGTTTTTCCTATCAAGAATGAAAAATCAAAACTAAGTGGATGTTTTTAAGGTGGAGCAGAAAAATCAGGATTGTGTCTGGCACGTAGTAGAAGCTCAGCAAACTGTTTAATGAAACTATCCAGCTGCCCTTATGGGGAAGAGAAGCCTTCCTAGAACTGCTTTCCAACAGGATGATTGGGAGTCGGTCTCTTTTCTCTTCTACCAGGATGGGAACAGCCGCCTGTAATTTCGGTTTGATAAATACAGTATTTATAATCTTGGCAAATGGCAGGGTGAGAAGGAACTTTCCTCTGAGGCACTTGCAGTGGCGAGGCAGCAGGACGTGTGCCCATGACTCATTAGCTCTGCCTGGACCGTGCAAGGTTACCCCAGTGTCCTGACCCCAGTATCTCGGCCCCAGGCAGGTCAAGAACCAGCAGAGTTACTGTGTCTCCAGCATTTGGTCCATTTCCCCTTTAGATACTCACACATCGAGGCATTTTAACTGCCCGAGGTGTCCAAGCTGATTTGTCTATGGGGATCTCATAAACTACAGCACCGGGAAAAAATATATATACACACACACATTTAATTAATTATTTACTGGGAAATATCACACACATACAGAAAACCATATAAAACAAATGAATAGCTTAATAAATTGTTATAAATGTAACTGCACCCAGGTCAAGAACACTGCCAGGACCCCGAAGCTTTCTGAATGCCCTTCCCAATACACAACCCCTTTCTTTCCCTCAAAGGCAGTGCCGCCCCAGCCCTGCGCCAGGGGGACCCTATGCTGGGTCTTGTGCTTTGGGGCTTCTAGCTTTCCCCCAGCCATACACTTCTCAAGAGCAGAGGAGTTTGCTGGGCCGAGAGGCTGTGTCTACCTTGAATCCACGCCTCCCTCTGTAGACCATGCACCAAGGGCTGGAATATTGGGACCTCCATCTACATAATTCCAAGCCCATTTCCAGGTCTTCCTGTCCCTCTTCCTCAGGTCCACCTTCCTGAAGGGTGGCCTAGGGGCAGATATTTGTTGGAGGCCATGGCTGAAGCTTGGGCTCTAGGGCTGGAGAGTTCACATACATGAACATCAAGGCCTTTGGGGTCCCGGGTGGGAAGTGAAGGTAGATGGCTGGGTCTGGGGGCCAGTTTTTCTTGTGTTGCAGGTTCCAGCAAGAAGCTCCAACCAGTCCAAGAATTCTAAGGTGCAACATTTCCTTACAGGCTGCCATGAAGAGATATTTGTCCAGATAGGAGGCCAGTACATCTTTTATTTAACAGCTTGTTAGTTTAATTTATAATTTTTAAATATTTAGGCCCATGATACGTGGCTCTTCATTTGTACTTTAACCTTAAGTCCCATAAAGATTTTTTGTAATGCTGCAATAAATCCTGAAAATTAATTGTTTAAAAGAATATCAGATGTTAATCCTTTGTTTTATAGCTCATGATAATAATCACAAAATATACACTTAGAAATAAAAATCAAAAGAAAAGAATTCCATATAACACATATTACAGATTCTTTATTTGTACATAAGCAAAGCAGTATGAAAGGCATATTTTTGTGTCTACAATTAGTGAATGTGCCAATTTTCTGTTTAATTAGTTTTTGTTATGGGATGACTTGGCTAAAGTAACTATCCTACTGTTATGGTCACTTTCTCCTTTCTTTACTTTGCACTTTACCCACATAAGTCTGTACTCTACACAATGCAGCCACTTTCTCCTGTTTCTGAACTTTATATAAGTAGGTGATGCAGGATGTGTTCCTCTACACTGGCTTCTACCACTCAGCCTGGTGTTCATGAAATTCACCCACTCATAGTCGCCTATAGCTGTAGTCTGTAATTTTCATTGCTGTAGGGTGTTCCATTGTATGGATATACCGACATTTATCCATTCATATTAATGTTGATGGGCAATTGAGTTGTTTCCAGAGTTAGGCCACTATGAATAATACCGCTATGTAGATCTTTGTCTAATTCTGTTGTGCATAAACCTATGAATGGAATTGCTGCATGACAGATATGTATATCTTCAACTTTAACAGAAAATACCAAACTGTTTTCTGTAGTGGTTATACCAATTTATATTCTCACCAGCAGAGAATGATAGTTCCTTGCTTCTGACAAAGTTTGGTACTTCTTTTCAGTTTTAACCATTCTGTATGAGGAATGATTTTAATATGCCACCACTCTTCTAAAAAATTTCTGGTTCCCCCCCCCATTATTTATAAATGAAGGTACTGACGTGGAGTTCCAAGCTGACTGCTAATAATATCGATAGAGTATATAGCAATAATAACAATACTATTTATAATAATATCCATAGTTTTTACTTGAAATATGGCAGCTCAGGGAAGATCTGTAGCCTTGGAAGATTTACAGCAATAAAACCAAGGATCTAAACAGGGTTTGTTTGTACAACATTCTAAAGTAACACAAAGACTAGCAGATGGATCTGGAGGGAAACCCACATGCCAGCTCCCTGTGCAGCTGGTACTAGCCTCATGCTCTCACAGGGATGTGTATGTCCCCAGATCATGTACTAGGGTGGCAGCACCAGGCACAAATTGCTGAGTTACCCAGCTGGGACCAGTCAGAACCACTGTGGAGGAGGAAGACCAGCTGGGAGAAACCATTGGCTTGCAGCTCGTTAGCACGCCACATCTGCCACGTCTGCTCCTCCAAGAGGCAGCAATAGCCATGTGCCATGGTCATCAGGAAGCAGGGGACAGGAGCAAGCCTCTCTAGCACACTTGCTTCTTTGCCTACTAAAGCCCCTGAGCTTCCTCTCCTCACCCTCCTCTTGCCAATATGCTCAAGCTCCTTGCCCTTTTGTTCTTTTACTGCATTTGCCTGGCCAAAGACCAGCCTTGCACGGACTCAACTGTTTACTTTCTCTACATCAATCGCCCAGCTGCAGAGCATTGCTGGAAAAACCATACACCCTGCAGATGTTGTATGAGCACCAACACCATCTGGGCCCTTTGTCACTGTCAGGCAGCAACCCTTCTCTGTATCCCTGGCCAACTCGCTCTCCCATTCTCCTATTTTTCTGAAAGAATAATAATGGATCCTCTTCTGTAACGATACATTGGGTGCCTGCTATAGACACACAGGCTGTTGTATTTTATGCACAGGGGCTATTTCAAACTTTCCCCATTCTCCTCAGAGTCTCTGGTTTCGTCGTCTGTCCCTCTCCTGAGCCCCAGTCCCAAGCTCTGCCATCATCCTCAGTAGACAGTCTCTCCTGTGCTTCAGGAAGAAAGCAGAAGCCATCTGGAGTGGACATCCTCAATTCCCCTCCTCCATGTTTGTGGATTCACTGTGCCTCCAAACTCATCCCTTTCTTCTCGCCTCCTCCTTGTGACAATAAACCAAGCGTCTCCTCTTGTGCCCAAGCTAATCTCTCCACCTGTCACTCAACGCCATCCCCTCCTGTCTTCTCAGGGACATCTCTCTTTAAATTAGTCATCTCTCTCCTGACTTGCTTCCAGCTGTGGTTGAAGAGGTTCATGTCTCTCCCTTAAGAAGCTGGAGTCAGGTGCTTCCTTGTCTAACCAAGTTCTTCTGCTCACGTGGCCTTCATTCAAACAGGGCAGAAGGCAGTGCTATAGGTTCATTTGTGTCCCCCCAACTCCGTGTGCTGAAGTACTAATCCCCAGGACCTCGGCATGGGACCTTGTTTGGAAATAGAGTCATTGCAGATGTAATTAGTTAAGATGTGGTTCATACTGTAGTTGGGTGGGCCCCTCATCCACCTGAACTGGTGTCTTTATAAAAAGAAGAAATTAGACACAGACATACAGAGAGGAAAATTGATATGAAGAGGGAGAAAAATGACGGCCATCTACAAACCAAGCCTGTCCTCATAGCCCTCAAAAGGAACCAGTGCTACTGACACCTCGATCTCACATGTCAAGCCTCCTGAGCTGTGAGACAATGCACTTCTGGTGTTCAAGCCCCCCGACTGTGGCCCTTTGTTGTGGCAGCCCTAGTGTCCTGCTCACTGACGTCTGCCTCTTATTAGCTATGCCACAGAATGTGTTAGTCTACCTTTCCAAGCTTTAATCTCTTCCTCTATAAAAGGAGATACAGGAGCATTCACCTCACGAGATTCTTGGGAGGATTAAATGAAAAGAAGCAGGTAACATGTTGACAGTGTATTAGTTGACATTGTATTAGTTCGCTAGGGCTGAGATAACAAAATACCACAGACTGAGGGGCTTAAACAACCCACATTTATTTCTCATAGTTCTGGAGGCTAAAAGTCCAAGATCAAGGTGTCAGCTGGGTTGGTTTCTTCTGAGACCCCTTCTCCTGGCTTGTAGGTGGCCTCCGTCTTGCTGTGTGCTCACACGGTCGGTCCTTGGTGGATGCTCTTGATGGGGGTGGGGGAGATTTCTGGTGTCTCTTCTTACAAGAACACTAATCCTGTTGGATCAGGCCCTCACCCTTATGACCTCGTTTAACTGTGATACTTCTTTTGAGGCTGTATCTCCAAACACAGCCACACTGGGGGTTACCCCTCGGGGTGCTAAGCCCCCAGGGCTCTGTCCTCAGTCGCCTCTGCTTCCACCGCATGCAGGCTTCTGGACAGGTCTCACCTACAACCATGACTTCCATTTCCACCTTCAGCCTCAGGACTCTCACCTGTCTCTCCAGCTCCCACTGGACAACTCCACTCGGATGCTCCTCTCCTACCTGACACTCCACTTTTCCAAAAGACACACCTCATGTGCCAATGCACGTGGGCTTTTTGGGTTTTGCTTCCACTCCCAGTGAACAACACCACCGCTCTAGAAGTTGGGCATTGTCCTGATACTGTCCATGGCTCATCTTTTCCTCCAGTCTTTCATCACGTTTTCCCAGTGATGCCTCCTACAACACTCGTACCTTTCCATTCCTCTCTGTCCCTGCTGCTGTCGTCTTTGTCCAGGCCACTTTCATTCTCATCTGAATCACTGCACAGGCCCTTGAGACTTGGTTCCCTGCCTCATCTCTCCATAATTGTTTTTTATGCTGCAGTTAGAGCTAAAGTCTCTAGCATATAAACTTGATCATGTGAGTGCCCTCCCTAATGTTCTTTAGTCAACTGGCTGAATATTTTATATTCAGGAATTATTGTGAAATGCTTTATGTGTGATAATGGCATTATGGTTATGTATAGACTTAAGAGTCCTTATCTTTTGGAGATATATACTGAGTATTTGCAGTGGGGTAGGGAGAGTGGGGAGACAGTGAAACATGGTTTCCCATATGCTGAGAAATGCTGAAGCTGGGTGATTGATACTATGCTCTCTAGTTTTGAAAATTTCTACAATAAAATGGTTTTAAAAGCTAATCCCAAAACTAACAAAACAAAGAAACCTGCAGCGTCTTTCCTATTATCCTTAGGACAGTGTCCAGAATTCTTAAGATGATTCACAAGATGGTCTGGCCTCTGCCTATCTTTCTTCCAAGTGTAGGACACCCAGTGCTTCATAAAGATTAGTGAAGTAGATAGATGGATAGATGGATGAGTGGGTGGATGGATGGATGGGTGAACAGATGGATGGATGGGTGAATGGACATATGGATGGATAGATGGTGGGTGGATGAATGGATGGATGGATGGATGATGGGTAGATAGGTGAATGGACATATGGATGGATAGATGGTGGGTGGATGGATGGATGGGTGAGTAGATGGATGGATGGATGGGTGAACAGATAGATGGACGGATGGGTGAGTGAACATATGGGTGAATAGATGGATGAATGGATGGATGGATGATGGGTCAATAGGTGAATGGGCATATGGATGGATAGATGGATGGATGTGTGGATGGATGGATGGAACATGGGTGGATGAGTAGATGGATGGATGGATTGAGAATAGTATAGGAGCCTCAGAAAGCCTATGTTCCTACCGTCACTCTGTAAGTAACTTTCTCTGAGAACTTTTCTCTCATTTACTCTCTTTGGGTCTTGCTTTCCTCACTTGTGACATGAAGAATAGACGGGTTATTATTTTTTGGAGAGCAGTTTCACATTCTTTGGGGGACAGAGGCAGAGAGATAGAGAGGAAGGTTAGAAGAGAGGCCCTGAACTCTCCGCCTCTGAGCTTTGACCAAAGCAGCTCCAGTTTTAACTGTTTTATAGTTTGGAACTCTTGGCAATATTTGTTTTAAGAAAATGTTTCATTGTTTAAAAAGTAAAATAAAAAGTTTAAATCTTCTGACATCTCAGATCCTTTCCAACTGCAATAGGCTATGGCCGTAAGGAGGTTTTACAAGTTACAGCATACGGGTTTGGTGAACATATAGCACAGATTTTTTCCCAAAAAACTCTGATTTAATAAAATTTATTTCTTTCCAGTAAAGGAAATTTGTTATAGGACTTACTAGTGCAATTTAATTTGTAAGCCTTTAAAGACGTTCATATAAAGCATTTTAATTAGAAAAGCAGCAGTCTTTTGTTGAACCATATGTTGGGATTTGGGGTTTAGAAGTATGCTCACCGTGCTCATGTGGCTGTGAGACCCACGTGCAAGCAGGCACCCTGCACAAATGGACCTTCTGATGATGAGATCCTCGAGACTGACAACTTTGTCTGCTCTGTCTTCATTTTCCCAGGACCTAGTTCAGCACCTGGTACACAGTAGGTGCTCAGTAAATGTTTCTTGAATGAGGATCTAGATGAAGTAGACTCTCACTGGGGTTCCGTCAGAATTCTCGGGGATAGGACAGGAAAAGAACTTTCTTCCAAAAGAGGGGGTGGGTAGGGTAGAATCCAGAAACATGCAAATAGAGAGGACAGTTCTCTTGGCCCAGGCATGGGTAAAAGTGGCAGGCTTCTGCTCACCGGACAGTTCTGTCTGTGGGCTGGGATAAACAGGGTTGAAGAAAGCAGTTTTGTGGCCCTCTAGGGATAGTCTGTCTAATTTCTGGCTTCCTGACAACCCAGTTCATTTCCTACACTGAGGCTTGTGGACCACTGCATCTACATTTTTCTCATCTCTCCTTAGGTGTTTTGCTAGTCTGGTATCTGATCCTTGTATCTAACGTCTTTGATCTGAAGGAACATGGGAAGCTGCTCAGACAAGCCACGGTCTTCAACCTTCCATGACTTGCATTCAGCCATGCACAACCGGTCATGTATGAGTGAGGGTATTCACAGCAGGGAGAACTGTGGCCTGGAAGTCAGAGACGTGGGCTCCAGTCCCAGGCATGCGACTTTGGGCAATGCAGCCATTTCTGGGCCTGTTTTTTCTGGTGTTCTCATGTGCAAAATGAAAGAGTCAGACAAAAGTGCATCCTCAATTTTGCACCTTATTTAGGCTATCACCTGCATATATAGTTGACAAGAACCAAAAACCTCTCTCTCTCACTGGCCCTGTCACTCTGTGTGATATCTCCACTTTACTGTGCCTTTGTGATAAGGTGTTGGAGGAGGCCGTGTTGAAAACACAGTGCTATTTAATTATAAGGCACAGAAACTAAGCATTTATCAGTCTGAAACATCATAGATTGATTGCAGCTCTCTGGTTAGCCTGTCACTAAATGGGTAATGTCCTAAGGGAAGGAGGACTCAGCTGTGTCAGATTTATGGACAAAGGTGTCAGAAAGACCCTCATGGTGTGAGGGTGGCGTGGGGGTGGGGCGGGGGTGGGTGGGCAGGCAATGTCTACCCAGGAGAGCAGGAGGAGCAGACACAGGGCTGAAACTAGCTCTGTCCCCCTGTGGCTCTACCTGAGGGCAATTCTGGGCCCAGGATTGACGTGGCCAGCAGAACGTATGGACAGTACCAGAAGTAGGTCTTCTGAAGCTCAGAGTGACTAACTTGTCTCCTTAGCAATTTTATTTCCCAAGGCTGTGGAGCTCTACCAAGGTTTTGCTTGCTGGTTGATGATAGAGTCCTTCTACCATGTTGGGATTTGTACAGTTTATTTTGATAGGTAACTAAGAAAGACAGAGATAACTAAAGGCTTCATAAGACAGTTCATCAGACACCTGCTTGCAGAACAAGGAGTCTTTCCTGCTCTGTGTGCTCTTCAGCCTTCTCTTGGATCCTGTTCAGGATTCCAACCAGGTTACCTATGAAAACCTTGTGGTTATGGTACATTTTGTCCATTTGTGTAAAAACAATAAATAAATACCAGTGATCTCGTCAGGTCATGCCAAAGAAGAATTTATTGGGGATTTAATACCCTAATGGGGCACACTTGAATTTGGCTGAACAGTCAAATTGGGTGGTTTGTCTCAACTTATCCACTTTAAATGCTGCTGGCCTACAGCTCTTCAATGACCTCGGTTCTTACAGAATGATCCCTAGAGGGGATTGGCTTTTAATTGGAAATCCTCAGGTGTGTTTTAAAGATCTACAAAACAAGCCTTTCCTTTGTTTTCAGTGCCTAAGACTCAATAAAGACAGCGAGATGAAAAGAGCTATTGGCTCATCTGCTCAGCATCCAAATGTGCGCCCTGGAGGCATAGCACCAAAGCAATTCACGTTTTAACGTTTTCCGTTTTCTGCTAACACCAAGATATTCCAAACTATGGCCAAAAACCTGACGAAGAAGAAGGGCAGGGTGGTGGTCATGAAATAAACCAGGGTGAAAGTCACAGTTAGAAGTCCCCTAAGCCCTTTTGCACTTAGGTAATGTCTTGCTGGGTGCCTGGCTCCCACTGTTTTCCTGGTCTTTGCCAGTACACTTTTAGGAATGTCCTGGCAGAAGAGAGGAACTGTCTGTGGCACCTTCCACGCCTACAGAGTTTTGGATACTGACTACTTACAAGGACTTTCAACTGCCTCCTTCATCCGTCTGGTATTAATTTCTGCTTCTTCTTTACCAGGTCTCTGACTCATCTCTGCCCAGACCTTTGGATTTCCTGAGGCTCTTGCCTCCCCAGACGTGGTGCCCCACCCAGGTAAGTCGACTTGGCTGTTGTTGGTGAGGAAAGGAAGGATCTAGGGTCCCCAGTCTCAGGGAAGGGGACCAGGATGCACTCAGTCATCCAAGTCAGAACTGGAGAGAGAGAGTTTCCTTTGTTTCTCCTTCAGTGCCAGGTCTGATTGGTAAAGGGCTCTTGTCACCTCCAGGTCCCTTGGGTCCCCAGCTCTCTCCCTTCCTCCCCATCTCTCCATCTCACTTGCCACTGTCTTAGCTCGTTGTCTCTCTCCTGGACAGTTGCCATCTCCTGAAGGCAATGGGGAAAACTTAGAACATTTTTAGTTGGGAAGTAACTTTGTCACGTCTTCTTGCCATAAAAATCACACTGAATATAAGAGATGAATTGGAAAGGCGGCTGAAATGGGAGGGAGAGAGAAACCCATTACAAAGCTTGCTAGGGATCCACGTGGGAAACAAAAAAGAGGACGATTCCAGAGAAGCTGATGACAGAGACAAGGAAGAAGCGAGGAAACGGATATTTAGCAAGTGGAATGGAAAGTGCATAGTAACTGAGTGGGATTAGAAGGAGACCGAGGGGGAGCCCTTTGTAATAAACGCTTCCCAGGAGGAAGTTTAGGAGGCTGGGTGGATGGGAGTATCGTTCTGAGAAAGAGGAAATTAAGAATTAAGTCTGTGAGAAAATGATGAATCTAACGTGACATGTTAAATTCCAGCTTCCTGTGGGGAATGTCATATGGGGAGAGAATCTATAAGCAGTTATATGAGGGTACTTTAAAAAGTTCACGGAAAGATTCACATTATTTTTACTTGATCTTAGCCAAAAGGCTGAGAAGCGATCACATTATCTTTCAATTCTATTCTTCCACGAACATTTGGAAGTACCCTTGTACATACCAGTCTGGGAGTCAGAGAGAGGTGAATGTAGGAGATACAGATTTTGGAGTCATGAGCTTAAAGCTGAGAGTTAAAGCAAAAGCACTTACCACGTAAGCCAGACAGAGCTAATAAAGTAAGAAAGGAAGACGGCAGGACCCTGGGGAACACCACTCCTGAAGGGCCACACAGGGAGAAAGGGCCAGACGGTAGGAGGAAATTCAGGATGGTGTGCTGTTACCAAAAGCAAGAGAATTTGAGAGGGGAGAATTTGACAATTAGATCATAAATGTTCTTAAGAAAACCAGTTTCAATGGCATGATGGCAACGGGCACCAAATCCTGCTGGACTGAATAGCGACTGAGAGCTGAGAAGTTGCAGACAGTGAATCTAGACTTCTCTTTCTAGAAACTTTGCTGGAAAAGAAGAGGGCGGGAAACAAGTGATGGCATGGGAGGTCACAGTCTTAGGTGTGTGAAGTGGTGGCCAGTGTACCGGAGGACAGAAAGGCACGGGTGGTGGTTAATTTTATGTGTCATGCTGACTGGCCACGAGGTGCCTGGACACTTGGTTAGACATTATTCTGGGTGTTCCTGTGAAGGTGTTTTGGATAAAATTAGCATTTGAATTAGTAGACTGAGTAAAGCAGGTGTTCCTCACCAGTGTGGGTGGGCCTCATCTAACCTGTTGAAGGCCTGCATAGAACTAAAAGGCTGCTCCTCCTAAGTAAGAGAGCTTCCTCCTGCCTGATTGTCTATGCACTGGGATATCAGCTTTTTCTTGCCTTTGGTCTCAGACTAAGACATCAGCTCTTCCTGGGTCTCAAGTCTGCTGGCCTTCAGACTGGAGCTATGCCCTCAGCTCTCTGGGTCTCCAGCTTGCCAAGTCACCCTGCAGATCTTGGGACTTGCCCACCTCCATGATCACATGAGCTGATTTCTTATAATCAATATCTTCCTAAATATATGTATGCATCCTACTGGTTCTGTTTCTCTGGAGAACTCTGACTAATACAGCACAGAATGGGAAAGAAGAGAAAAAAAAAATAGAAAAGGAGGAAGGAAGGGAGGGTGAAAGGAAGGTGTGGGGACAATGAGGTCCAGAGCCTACGTGCTTTGAAAATGTGGGGAGAGGGCAGGTCGCTACTGAGTTGTCTGTGGCCTCTGATAGTACTGATGACTCACTCACGTTATGTCATGAAAGCTAAGCTTCAGACCCTGCTGTTGTACAGTTTCTGGTCTTGTAACGGCTGGGCTTCCTAGCTTGGCTTGTTTTCTTGTTACTCAGGAGCTGTTGCTAGCATAAGGTCATACTTAGAAAATTGAACCCTCAATAAGATTACTCAGAGACTTGGCAGCTTATTCCCTGGCCATTTTGTCTTTAAGTTGAAAAAAGAAAAAGCTCACTCTGCTAAAACGACATTACACATCGCTTTGAAATATGTCCTGTAGGTCAGCCCTGAAATCAATGGTCTTTCTGGATACTCACGAAAGAAAAGCTTTTGTTTTAAAAATGTAAAAAAAAAAAAAAAGTTATACTCTGAAAAGCTTCTCTGATAACCCAGTTCTAGGAAACTACCTGCTGAAAAGAAACAATAGCAGAGGTGAGAATTTGTTTAGTTCATACCTATTTCTGCCACTGTGATAGGATAACCTCAGAAACCACTAAAGGTTACTTAAGTGAGAAATTTATTGGGCACTTAGAATTCATTTAGTTTCTGCTCTGTTTTTATAACCTTTTTTGTTAGGATATTAAAGTGACAAAGATAAGCCAATTTATTTGTGGTTTTCAGATGCCATTTGGAATTTCTGCCCAGCTCGAAAAGATGTCTCTGGCTATTCTGCTAACTTGGAGTAGCGGGTCCCAGATTTCAGTTTGGACAACATGATCAAACTCTACTGTTCACAGCTCTCTGGGTGAGGGGTGGGCACCTGACCCCTAGTTCAGGCCAAAGCCTTTCTCTTGGAGTGAGGACTCAAAGCAGAAAGGCATCCTGGGCATGCACACACATGTCCACACACACACACGCACGCACGTGGGTGTGCACACACGGTCACTCAGTCTCTCTCCAAGTATAGACTTGGTAGCTGTGAGCAGCCATATTTACTGGTTGCAATGGTGGAACAGAAAAAAAGACATTCAAGAAAGAAGACTGAAATGGACAGAAGCAGTGACAGGCAATAGAGAGCAGTATTCGTGGCCTCCTGCAGTCTTCCAGTTCCTGGCTGCTACCTTTCTGGAAGCTTGGCTGCACTCCTGCTCCTGGTGCCATGAGATGCATGCTTGTCCTTACAATGAAAACCTTGCCTTTCTCCCTGACTTGAACTGTGTTTTATTACTTGCAGCCAAAAGAATTCTAATTTATTTAATTAAAATTAAAAAAAAAAAGATTCCCTCCTTGGGTTGTATAATAAAACTCAGTTTTAGGGATTTCACTGGCAACAGCTGCAGGAAGTGCAATGGGAAACCCATCTTCTAATTAAATAACCACCTATACTCTCTCACCCCGTCGGCATCCCAGGAAAGCCTCAGGAACTAGTCACAATGGGGACTGCCACACTCTGTCACACTGTTGGTAGAAACGTGGTCAGTACAGTGCCTATGACGGGTAACTTGTCCACGTCTATCAGAATTGCTTGTGTGTGTGAATGTTAGAACAAGGGGAAAGAACCATCACGATGACCATTTTATCTCAGGGTATGGTGGGGTCTTAAGAAACATTCCTCCCACCGTACTGTTCTGGATATCAGTAGCCTGCTCAGGAGGTGTCCACACCTTGGGTCAGAGAAAGGGAGCAAGCCTGTCCACAGAGAGAAGTCAGCTCTTAATCTGCCCTATCTGATTTAAGGCACAAATCATGCTCCTCAAATATTTCTCAGGTTTCCTCCTTTAGCAAAGAGGAAAATCTCGCACATGGAAGGACCTCTCGGAAAGTATGCCCTTGTGTTGCATGGAGTCTGCAGTGTGTGCCCAGCTCTGTGATTACAACACACGTGACAACTGGTGACATAATGACAGTGAACATGGTCTTCAGCAACCCACCTCGCAGGGACAGAGAAGATGTGCAAACACTACAGGTGTCAGGCCTGTCTTCTCTGAACCTCAGCCTTGCAGATTCCAGGTCTTGGTGAGTTTACAGTTGACAGTCTGTCTGCCTTCTGAATGGTCCTTCTGATTGGAGGCGCAATCATGAATAGGATTTGACTTTCTGGAGAAGGTGAACTCATGGAAGAACGATTAAGGACAAGAACTGTGCTAGGATCTGAGCCACAGAAGAACAAATTAACTTTTTCCTGAAGCTGCAGCTCACCAAACAAAAGCCAAAACCACCAGCAGCGATGGTTTGAACAGACAAAAGTGATGAAATCATGATCCAGAGACTGATTTCCCTGTGCAGTGTTGGTGAAAACCTGGGTGTGTTGCATTACAGAAACCCATGTGAAAGTGTCGTGAGCCCAGTGAGGTTTGTAGGGCAGGCATACGATTTCTTGCAAACAAGTAGCAGGCACAATGAGCAACATTTTGTGTTTATCTGCAGGTTCTCTCTGTAGTCTCTCAAGGGAGCTGGGAGAAACTCTAGTCTGAAATGCAAACCTGTCTCGGCCATTCTATTCTTTTCGACTAATCTAAACTTCAGGAGATTTTCTGGAGCACTTGCTGAATTCCAGTGGGAACTGAGCCCTGCAAATATTATTATTGTTTTGCTAATACTTTTTGCTGGGAAGCACATCAAACCAGGATGTGTTGTACCACTTGCTGTGCCAGACTCTGTAAGCACTAAAGTAACCAGACATCCAACTTCAGGCTTGATCCAGGTTTTTCATGATCTAGCCAGGCGAGACAAAGATTCCTGGAGAAATCTCTAGGGAAGGCCAAGGTACTTTCTGAAAGTATCTGTGGACAAACAAATGCAGTCACGGGGCTAATTTCCATAACTAAATTAAGAAGATAGAGGCACTCATGAATGACTGTCAGCCAGGCTGATGGTGACTTGGGTCCTGGCACTGAGGCCTGAGCTGGGGGAACCTGCCAGCTGTCCGAATGCTCCTTGGCTTCACAGAAGCAGGAGAGGTCAAGGGTATCTCACAGGACCAGATTTTTGGACACAGGATGGCCACCGTCAGATACATGGCTGAGCCTGCGGGGATGAGGGAGGAAGGAGGCGACCAAATCCTTTCAACCGCACAGCACCAGAGTGCCTTCAGCCTCGGCCAGCCCCTCCCTACACTCCCTCCTCCTGTCCCCTTCCCCGCAGCTCCCCAGAAATCCCAGCATAATGTAGCAGCATGGAGTTCAGTGTTTCTCAGGTGAGATCCACAGCCCACCTGCATCGGAATCACTGGAGGTGCTGGTTTAAAATCCCACTTCTTGGGGCCTGCTCTACACCTGCCTACGAGTCTCCAGAGGTGAGGCCTGGAAAGCTGCATTGTCCACAAACACCCCAGCTGATCCTTACATGCACTAAATTTGAGAAGCATGGACAGAAGTGAAAGGGTCCTAGATCAGCAGCTAAAAAACCCGAGTTCAAATCCATTTATTACCTGGGTAGTCTTGGACAAGTTACTTCTTAACTCCTGGCACGGGAGTAAATGCTATTTTATAGGAGGTTTTTTTTAGGAGTTGTAGGAGATATGCTATTTCATAGGAGTTTTTTTTTTTAATCTTCTTTGAGGATTCAAGGAGACAAGACATTTGACAAGGCTGGCAAACACTGAGCTCTTGCTAAACATCAGTACACAGTGCCCTAGAGAGTTAGCAAAGAGGACGGTAAGCTAACAAAAATCTTTGCAGGCCTTCAGATACATATATTTTGCAGCAATATTCAAAGGCCATTAGAACTCTCTTTGGATGGAGACAGAGCAAGGAGACTTCCCATCAAGTGGCTTTACACCTCACTAAGACCTTCCTAACATGCCCAGCAGGAAGACAAGGTGATAAAGAGACACTTTCAGAAGAGCAGACGCTGGCTAATGCGAAAGGCAAACAGTAAGTCTAGCTCAAGCTTGCAGTGAAAGTGATGTCCTCCACAGACACGCTCCTCAGCAGGGCCCACATGCTCCAAGTCTCTGGATCTCACCCAGGGTGATTATGTTCCCCACGGGACTTCAGGCAATGTCTGGAGACATTTGTGATTACCATGTGGTGGGGATAGGGGGTGCTACTGATTTCTGGTGGGCAGAGGCCAGGCACGCTGCTAAACATCCTACAGGGCACGGGACAGTCTCCCACAACAGAGGATTATCTGGCCCAAAATGCCAAGGTCAAGAAACCCTGATCTAAGTTAACACACAAGACTTAGTCATGGGTGGCAGAAGGAGGTCTGCAGGTGGCTAAGCACCTCCTGAGGGACAGCCTCCTGCTGCTGTACTGCAAAGTGTCGTAACTGAACAACGGTCCCAGGGTCCTGCAAGTTGGTGGATCACCATTAACCTAGTTCCATGTCTCATGTTCAATGTTGTAGTAGATTGAATTATGTCCCCCCCAAACTCCCTGAGGCTTGAATTGTAACCCCCAAGTTTTATGTATTAGAAATTTGGTCCCCACTGTGACTATTAAGAGGATGGGAAATCCTATTATGGTAATTGAAAGGTGGAGCCTTGAAGAAGTGATTGGATTGTAGGACCATGCAGTAGTGAATGGATTAAAAATGGTGGCCAGGGGTGTGGTTCTGAGGACTTTAAAAGAAGAGGAGAGTCTGTCTGTCTGTCTGTCTCTCTGCTCTCTCTGCTTCCACCTTCTTGCAAAGTGAGACCCCGGGGTCACTGTTGCCACCACCAGGTGGACTTTGAACTTCCCAGCCTCAGCAACTGTAAGCAATAAATTTCGTTTGTCTTTATAAAATACCCAGTCCCATGTATTTTGTTATAAGCAACAAAAACGGACTAAACAAACGTAGCCAGTTTCCTGCCTGTTCTCGCAATGGAAAATCAAGAAACGCATTCCTAGAGGGATGGAGAGGCAGAAGATGTCATTTTCTCCAGGAGAAAGGTTGCCTCACTCCTACAAATTGTCTTGCGTTTTACCAAGAGGGTAGAGGGATGAGAGGGGGCTGGGAGTCCGTGTTGGCGAACAGGGTTGCCATTCTGAGCAGTCACGTCCAGTTAGTGAAATGTACCTCGTAGGTTTAGAGGGATGTCATCGAATCAGTGCTCGGGATCAGATCCAAATGGCCACTGATTTCTGATGACCCATTGTTGATGTCTTGCTCCCCCTGACCGATGGCTTCATTTCATGGATCTCTCCTCGTACTTGCAGTTGAGTGTCTTGGTTAACCAGCTGTCTGGCTCTTCTGTCTCCACTGTCATCTCCCCATCTCTGCTGCTTCCTCTCTCCTGGTATGACTTGTGCTCTTGGGGTGTACCTCTGAGAGCAAATCTCTTTGGTTGCCCTGACTCCTGCTGTACACACTCACCCGTGTGTGAGATCTTTCTCAGTGCACCACCCATATCCCTGGGACCTTGTCACCATTTTCATGCATGCTGCCATCCCGTATGCAGGGCTAGTTTTGTGGCATGTTCCCTGTGTAGTGGCCTAGGACCCCATGCTCAGAGGGACCCCACAATGGGTCTAATGTTCGGTGGCCACCATATTAAAATTCCTAATAATTTTCTCTTTGAGCTTGCTATTTTTAAGTGAGTTCTGCTGGGACAACACAGCGTGTGCAGGAACAGAGGAGACATGTACAATACATGTGCCCGGCCTTTTGTGCCCCCACTCGCATGAAGCTTTGGCCATGTGCACGGAATTCTGCTGTGTCCACAATGTGTGGGAGCTCATTAAGAGTCACTGTGAATACGAGGTACGTGTGCTCTGTCTATGACTGAGTGAGCTGGGGAGGGGAGGGACGCTGACAGCCCCTAAAGCCCACACTTCCCGTTCGAGAACCAAAACTTATTTCAAACATAAAGAAAGTGATGGTATTCTAAGAAATACGAACGACCAAGGAACCCTCTCTTGTCGTGTTACTCATGTTACTGCTCTGCATTTGCCAAGGCCTTACGCTGGAAATAAAGACCTAAAAGGAGAGGGAAAGAAGGGTAAGGCAACCTTATCTCTTCTTTCCTTTCAATTCTTCCTGACTCATCAGTGTGCCAAAGGCAGAGTGTGTTGGTAGAACGTGTGTGCATCAAGAAATGAAACAAAAGTAGCTGGAGTAGTTTTGTGCAATATTTTTACTGTTCTGGTAATAATGAAATATGCAAATTGTGTGATTCTGGCCATGTAGCACACAAGTTAAATGGTCTTACATTTACACTTAAAGTTGGCATTGCACAATATAAAGATGAAAAGTAAGATTCATGCTAGTAATTTTAAATTTTTATTTTCCTTTTCTTAGAGTAGCATTAAATAGCAAATAATAGTCACTTAAAAAATGCATGACAAGTCAAGAGAGAGATCGAGCAAGAAAGGAAGAAGCTTTTATGCATATTTTAGTACTTTGAATGGCACCTTTTTCCCCCTTTTTGAAAAAGGGCACCCACGTTTTCATTGTGCACTGGCTCTGCCTGTGTGCATTGACTTCCTACAGCCAAAACCTGTGTATCCTTGTTGGCAGACTGTCCTCAGGCTGTAGGAGTGTGCTTGGCCTGTGTATGGAGACAGCAGGAGGTGTCTGGGGGCCAGTGTTCCCTGGGAGCTGGCATTCCCTGGGAGCAGCATGGAACCAGGTTCGGAACTATAACTCCTCCAGCTCGGACTGACAGGTTGGGAAGTATAACTCCTCCAGCTCCTGGGTTACTGCACTAAGACACCTTTGGAATCTGGCTTACGTTGACTCCAAGATTCCCCATGAAATTGACCCAAAGTCACTGTGTATGTGACTTAGCTTGGTCCTTATCTTCCTGGTCCTACTTCCTAACTCCTTACCAGTGTTTCCCAGGGAAATTTCCTAAACACTTTCACTCAACTTAAAACACCATGTCAATATCTTCAGAGATCTGGGCCCCAGGCTGCTGGGACATTGGAGTGGTGCTGTGGACAAACTCACCTGTCCTTCCCAGTTCTGTTATCAGTCTCTGCCAAGGCCATTGTTTTTGTGAGGAGTCAATGGTAGATGAAGATCAGGTTGTGGGGCAGGAAACCCGGCACTATGCATGTTCTGGAAAGAGTCTTCTACAGGTGTCGGATTGTAAGGTTTGTACTGAAACTTTTGATACAAAATTCTTTCCATGAAGGGTAGAGGGAAATTGGACAGCACTTTGGAGAATGCTCCCTCATAGGAAATATTCTTGGCAGATCTGGGCCAAGCCCCACATGAACAAAGGCCAGATGGCTTGGACTTTGGGGAAATGTGTTGTATTTATCAAACAAACCTGATGCCACAGTGTCCCCAGCTCTGCTTGCTTCAGTGGGAGAAAGGAAAATAAAACTTACAAACAACAAACTTTGTTTTACCTTTTTAAATTAGTCATAATCTGTTCTTTTAGAACTGGGCTGGAATCATATGCAAAGTCGTTGGCTAAAGTCGGAAAAAGATAATAATCTTTTTCCACTCACCTAGGTGCATGGTTACTCAACCTGAGCAATCTTGGAAAGCCTTTTTACCTTCTCTGCCTGGAGAATTTTTATCCAGTCGTCAAAACTCAACACAAATGCCAACTACTAAAAGAAGTCAATCCCATCTCTCCAAAGATAGTCTCACTTTCCCATGCCACATAATGTCCCCATATAATTATTTGTGTGTTTATTTGTCACATCCGTTGGATTGTAAGATCCTCAAATGAGAATCTTTGTCTTATTCATTTGTGAAGCCCCACTGCCTTGTGAAAAACTTGGCACATAATTGATGTCAAAAGTGTTTGATTAAACAACAGTAGCACCTGTAAAATGAATCAGGCACTAGGTTGGACACTTTACATGTGATATTTCCTTCCTTCTTCACAACAACACAATAGTATCTATGAGTGGTACGAGTGTCCTCATTTTACAACAGGGGAAACTGAGGCTAAGGAAGGTTAAGTAATTTGCCCAGGATCACATGGCTTTCCTTCCCGTAGACCAGAGTCACACTCAGATTTGCTGGCACCAGAGCCTGTGTTGTTGACCACAGAGTAAATGAGGCCAGTGAATAGGTATTTCCAAGGCTGTCAGGAAGAGTGGTCATTAGAAAGACAGACTCATCTGTCCAACAACTTTTTAATTAAACAGTATAGCAAAGTCCCTTATGTTAGAAAGGAATCATTTTTATCTCCCAACTCAATATGGAACCAATTTTGATTTTGACAAGTTTCTCCCTGGTCCGTTGAACTTTGTTATCAGAAGGTCTCATGACACAGGTATTTAGCTCCGGTGCGAGTTAAAGGTGATGCAGAAAACAAGCACAGCTGCGGAACCCAGGCCCTCCTAGCTCATGATTCAGCTTGCCATGGGACGACACCAAAATATACTGCATGTAAGAAATTCTTGAAATGCCAATTAAAGATAATGGTATGTTTAGCCCCATGGTTCAGACAAGGAAGAGGGTTTTTATTTTGTTATGGGAAATGTTTTCTTTCTTATGCTTAACTTTTATTGTTCACAGAGGATTTCAAAGTATTACCAAAGTCTGTGAACACCATACCTGAGCCATCTGGACATTGTGGACTTTCGTAGCCTAATAGGTGTCATTTTACATTGTATTTCTTTTCAATCCAGCATGGATTCATTTTTTTAAAAATCGTAAAAACTTACCAGCTTTCCTGCCACCCACCCGTCCTGGCCTTGGTCACTGAGAAAGGAGGAGCACATGGTGGCTGTCTACGGTGTGGTGAAGGCTGTCACCTTGCTGGGGCCCAGCTGACCCTGCCCCCGTGGTTCCTCCACTCGGGAACAGGAGGCCCCACAGTTCAGGCTGTCTGGATCTGGAATTGTCACTTACAGCCACCCAGACTTTGAGGATGATGAACTTTTGAAAACAAAAGGGATGGAACCAGGTAGGAGGAACAGTTCGGAGACTCACAAAGATGAAAGAAAAGGCTGAGGTGTATAGTGGGAAAAGTGATGAACTGGCAATCAGGAGACTTGGGCTTTAGGCAGGGCAACTGTTTATGAGGGTACTTCAAAAAGTTCATGGGAAAACAGAATTAAAGGAAAGTGTGAGTCTTTTCACAAACTTTTTGAAGCGATATATAATGAGCAGCAGTTCTGTCAATCAGACATTTTGTCAGCATGAAATAACCGGTTACCACACCAGACTAATGCAGTTTTAGACAAAGGAAAAACAAAAAAACCTTGATGTTCTAATACACCTGTGAGTCTTATTTAAAGTAAATTGGAGAGTTCTAGCATTTTTGAAAATGGTAATAGCTTTTGCATCCCCTCCAGTATGTTCATAATCAATAGACAACTAAGTTGGAGGTTGAAAACTACTGGATTGGGTAATCTATTAGCTCATATCCAGTTCTAACATGCTCTAATCACCTGATAACTTTAGAGCCTCGTTGCATGAAATACAGACAGAGAGAGAAGATAGAAAATGAAAGGACAGCTGGGAGTCTGAAGCTACTGGCTATTAATGTGGGTCGGTGGGGTGGGGGAACCTGTGCGAGGATGTTAGAAGGGGAGATCTCCTCATCCCAGGGCACCTGGACAAAGGTCCTGCAGAAGGAGAAGAGGATGCTTTGCCTTGGGGCAAATTTCCTCCTAACTTAAGGCTTCTTGGGTGTATTCACAACATTAGGAGATGAGCAGGGAGCAGGAATGGGATAGCTGCGCAGCCATCGTTTTCCTCCCTTCCACCCTCATGATCTCCTCTCAGGGACGGAATGGGCAGTCAAAACTCCTCTGCAGATCTACAACAGCAGATCTCAGATCTGAGGTCTAAAGAATCCGAGAGCAAAATAAATAAAGGACAGGGCTCCTGCCTACATACTCCTATGAGTAGTACTGACATCCTGGTTTCTAAGGCAGTAAGCTTGCAATGTGCCAGTGGGGGCAGGGCTTCCCATCAACCGGTGTTGGGAAATGTGTGTGTTGGTGGTGGTTGTGACAATGACTGGAAGTGGACACCAGTAGCATTTTGTTCCCTGTTATGAGCTGGAGACATTCCCATAATGAAGAATCATCCTTCCCAAAATGTCAACAGCATCTCCACTGAGAAACGGTAAATATAAGAATAAGCTTTTGTGTGTGTGTGTGTGTGGTGGCTGACCAGGACCAGCGTGGGGATCCAAACCCTTGTCGTTGGTGTTGTCAGCACTGTGCTCTACCCAAATGAGCTAACCGGCCAGCCCAAGAATGAGCTTTTAATTCTTACATATAAAGAATTATTTGGACTCTATAAGAGGTTTGACATGACACTGGACAACGTCCTACGGTGCCAGACATTAGGCAGAACTTCCAGGTGAAGCAAGTTGACTCTGACATCTCCTGGATAAAAGGAAAGAGCAGAATCTTTCCTGAAGGCACTGGACAACTCATCCCCACCCCACGCTAAAGTAGATGAATTATCTCGTGGGTGGCTTCTCTTTTCTCTGACAATGTTGAATCATTGTCCTTGTTTCCTTACGAGATGATTGTCATCGTCCCTCAAAGCAGAAGAACTTGAACCAAATCTACAATGCAGGGATGCAGCCACCAGGGCGGCCCTTCATCTCTGCTGTCCCTTCCATGGTAAACTCTGGCTTCTCCTGAGTTTGGCTGCATTCGTTCAGCTGGAAGTATGTGGTGAATGAGCTCTTCGCCAGTCTTCCCATGGGACGGTTCACTCAGCTCTGCTGTGAGTTAGTGGCCCCAAGGGAAGTAGCCTGAGAGCTCCGTCTCCACGAGAGACCCCCTGGAAGGAGGAAGGTCACTGACGACTCACCGAGGAGGCTGTGACCATAAATATTTCAGAATCCAGTTTCCTTAAAATCTTAAATAACGCAAAACATTTGCTTGTTTAAGCCTTTTATGTCCTCCAGTCTTTGGATTCAACCCCCGATGCCTTGCTTCAGAGTCCACGGCGAGGTATCAGCGTGACATCGCATTCAGAGTCTTGCCTGGGTCACAGGGAAGCTCTAAGCTCTCAAGGGGGCCCTAAGACGAATACACAAATTTGGCCTAGCACACGTCAAAGGCCCCTGCAAGGGCAGACGTCTTTATGACTTTGGTCCTGGGAAGGGAGACCCAGCCCGGGATTAGAATTTACAGCTGGCAAGCTGCTGATGAGGCCGTAATGGCCATTTAGTGAGTGAATGGCCACTTTGGGAACTGAGAGCTTAGCACACTGGGCTGGAAATCTCAGGGTGAAACTGTGGCAATCCCCTTCCCCTTTGCTGGAATAAGTTAACTCACCCCACAAGCTGTCCCTTAGGTCTTTGCTCTGCCTTCCTTTGTATTTACAGCCTTCCCTGCAGCTCTTAAGGGCTTTGACACACATGACAATTTAGCATCAAAGGAATCCTCCAGTCTGGGGGAGAATATCTCTCTTGGCTGTAAACATCACTCTGAAATTCTCCTCAGCTGTAATGTTTTAAGAGCACTTAAAATGTGCCTGACCTACCCCCTGCAATGTCCCCATTTTCTAAGAGCATACAACTCCCTGAACTTATCTTGCTCACAAGCATGCTTACAGATATCCTCTCTGACCCCAAACTTCAGCCAGCTTTAGCATAGATTCCCAATGGGGAGAAATTTTGTTCTGAAGGGACATTTTGCAGTGTCTGAAGACATTTTTGATGGTCACACATGAGGGGGTGCGGGGTAGGGAAGGCTGTTATTAGCATGTAGGAGGCAGAGACCAGAGATGGTTCTCAATATCCTACAATGCACAGGACAGCCCCCCACAACAAAGAAGGATCCAGTCCAAATGTCAGTAGTGCCAAGGTTGAGAACCCTACACTAGGGCAAAGGGTAGGCCTGGACTCTGCATAGGTCGAGAAGGTCATTGGCTAAATTTGCACTGTCCAGTGGAACTTTTTTGTGATACAAGAAATGCTCAGTATCTGTGCTGTCCAATATTGTAGCCACCAGATGCATGTTGTTATTGAGCCCTTCAAATGTAGTTCTTCATATGACGGAAGAACTGAATTTTTAATTTTACGTAATTTTACTTAATTAAATTTTAATCGTTCTGTGCAGCTAGTAGCTATTATACTGGACAGTGCAAGTCCATACATCTCAGGCTATACTGAGATAGCCTCTCCCTAGTCAGTTATCTCTTCCACTGGTTCATAATTGAAATTCCACAGTTAGACACTCCTTCTTTAGCTAAGACTTTGACCCATGTTGATATGCTGTTATCCCGGGGAGGGAGATGACCTTTAACTCATAAAGAGCTGATGATAATTTAATATGACTAATGGATCTGAAAGATAATTTGACAGGAGCAGAGAGCACTGGGGGCCGGAAGTGAAAGAGATTTCCCAAGCGATTGAGTAGGGGGTGGACTTGGGAAGGGGGTTATCTAGAATAAAATGCAAGAAGTGGTGACATGGACTAGAGGTAGCAAAGGCAACCTGGGCTAACTTTAATCATATAAGCTTTGCTGAGAACAGGAGCCAAGTACTCAACAGTTCCATTCAGACATGTCTTGAAAATGGAAGCCAAAGTAAGGCAGAAAAGACAAGATATAGTGCAAAGGAGAGTCTGTTTCCAGCTTTCTCTCTACCCGCCTGTAGCTCTTAGGCCACGTCCCCAAGCACTGAAATATTATGGAGCCCCTCCCATATGTAATTCCAAATAAAAGCAATACCAACCCACAAAACACAAGGTAGTCTTTTTCCTTTTATTGATTATAAAATTCTGGATAAATTTATGAAAGCCTTATTGTTCTGGTTTCTGCTGGTGCCCTAAGCACTTGCCTCCTTGTTAACCTATTACTGCTTTAAGGTCTGGGCATTAGGGCCTGTTATCTCCATAATCCATTGTGCAGTTATCCTATTGTACAAATGATCATGGATGGAATATTGTGCAGATAATCGACCATGAAGTTTTCTAGAGAAGAAAATCACCAATCTCACCTGGTAAGCTACATCTACCCACATTTCCATAGGTGGGGAAAAAATAATAGCTAAACCAAACCAAACCGAAAACCCTCTCTTCCTAAATGTTCTGTGGGGCTCAAACTGGAGCCCCTAGTGGCATCGGTTTTGGTGATTCCCATGGAGAACATTGGAGATCGAACGGAAAGAGTAAGCCTACCAAATGCTGACAGCGAAGGGGAAGTGTATAAAAGAATTGCTAAAAAGGTGAAAGTTTTTCTTCTGCCCAGAAATACACACATTGAGAGATATGTAGGACTGACAGAATAGATGGTTATGAGCATTGCCTCCTTCACGAATTGCTTAGTTGTCCCAACATTGTAGGGGTGAGGGTGGAGTGGAGGGGAGGTAGTTACATTTAAAACAGTAAAAGGAAGTATTCTTCATGCAGCGTGGTGGTGGTGGTAGTGGGGAGGGGTGAGATTTAAGAACCTTTTACCCCAATGTAAAAGCTGCAAAAATAAAGAGCGCAAAAAACGTTTAAATGTAAAATGACAGCTTCGTCATGGATTATCAACTAGAGGAAACGAGGATGGTTAGAGCTAATCTCAGATTAGCACAGAGAAGTGCTCTGTCTGCTTCCCAAAATGACCCCTGAGCCATTCTCCAGGGTGGGACACTAGACCAGTCTGACCCTGAGTCTTTGTATTTATTCCATATGACCACTCTTGCTGTGGAATATGGGGTGAGTTTGCAATTTACTGATATTTGACATAAGCAGCTTTTACGTGTTGGTGCTGAAACAGGCTGAGAAACGCAATCCCTCCCTGGGTAGAATTGGGAGCTTTCCTGCAAGCCCAGACACATGGGGGGCCGGGGTGGGGCTGTCGCTCACATGCAGTAATAGCTGTTTTTAGACTGATCTGCTCTAAGTCTTTGAGTGCCATGGCTGATTATTGGGTCAACAAACATGAAACGCATTGTCATTGGCCCCAGTTTGAACCAGAAGAAACATGTCTTTCATGAGCATTTAGGATGAAAGATATAAGATTAGAAAAAAAAAAAAAATGTTGGTAATAGTGAGCACATTTGAGGGTCTTTTTAATGTGTGTTTTGCCCTAAGAGAAAAAGTAAGGCAATAAGATCTACGAAATATCCTCGATCTTTTGTCAACCCTGAGTTGTACGGCCTGTGTTACCTTCATGTTTTCATTATAAGAATTGTAGGGTTGGTTTTCCAACCAGACTTTGAACTCTTAGCTTACGAAGACATATGGTGCAGTGAACGATGGTTCCAGAAATACTTTATCAAGTGTGAATTTGACCACATCATTCCCCTTCTTAAAACCCGTAAAATTCATCAGTGGCTCTCCCTTACCTCCAGGATGAGGAGTCTCTCTGTTAGGACACACACCCTCACCTCTGCGCCCGTCCCATGGAGCTACTCCAGTTCTCCAAATGCCACACCCTGGCCCATGCTGGTCCCTCATTTTAGAATCTTTTGCACCTTCTCTGTGAAACCATCCTCAGCAATTCTTGAATTAGATTCTCTTGTGCACTCAGTGTTTAGCTTCATTATAGCACACATCGTGTCCTATTTAAGTGACCTCCCAACTAACCCATGTGGTCCCAGAGGCCAGGGGTCAGGCACCCGGCTGTATTCACCCTTGCCTTCTCAGTGCCTAGCACAATGCCAGGCACCACTGGAGTAGCAGGTGGACCCATGCTTAAGGACTGAACGGATGATTTGTGGTGAACTGTCAGTGATGAAGAGCTTTTCAACATCTCCTCTTATCAACTCTGCATAGTTAAAGATATATATTAAACCCCATGATTTCTTCTAAGACAAATGAAAAGTAAGAACAGAAATGTTTCCTACACTACAGAAAAAGAAAGGAAGGATTGAAGGAGGGTGGGTGGGATGACTACAAGTCATCAAGTAAAAGAGAAGAGATGACATATTTTGTTCTGAGGCTTGGTCCATGAACAAAACGAAGAAAGGGACTGAAATATATTGGGTACCATCCATGAGATTAAAAGAGGAACGTCTTACAGTTTCCAATCAGTCAAAAGACGCAAGTGGTGTTTCAACCAGAAGCCTTTTCTGCAGCAGAGCTGCATTAGCTAATGGAAACCAAACTGAACTCAACATGAAAGTCCTGACTAATTAATTAGTCAGTTTGTTTCCCAACACCTCCCCTAACACTGCCTTTTCATTTTTTACAAATGAATAAGCTTTCTTATTCACCTCGATTGGACTTACTGTGCTTCACAGGTACTGATGCCTCTCTTGGAAAACACCGCTTCCCTGTTTGCTCCTGTGGCTGTGGCAAGACCGAGGGGGGAGGAGGAGCACTAGGACGAACAGGCCCTCCCAGGATGTGGGGAAGACATCGGGTGGGGGGCAGGTGCACAGGCCCAGCCAGGGCCACACAGCCTGGAGCGTCTCCCCCTGGCAGAGAGGGCTGTCTCTACTTGCACCTCTCTGAGGCTGCTCGTCAAGCGGGGCTGGGGATTTTGGCAGCCTGCAGCTGTGTTTAGGAGTGCATTTGCTTTCTCTACCACATCCTTTGAGGATTTCATCGCAGGCCGTTTTATCCGCTTTAATGAGTGCTCTGGCCGTTTCTGAACATGGGGCTGTGTCTGCATGTCCTGAACAGTGATTATTTTCACCATTGTTTAGGTTGAATAACATGTATTCACATATCCTTTTGTCACGTCCTTTTCATAGGACGGATCCTCCAGTTCTGGCCAGAGCAAGAAGAAAACTGTAGGGAGAAGGGCTTTAGCTCCAAAGTTGGTGTGGTCCAGTTTTCTTCCTTTCCCTCACACCCCGTCAACTAATTAATCACCTCCTGCTGCTGTCTAGAATTCCTTAGCAGTTTTCAAATCTGTGCCCTACATTAGCTCGCACATCGATTAAATAAATATAGTACATCAATTAAGAATCAAATTTTACAAAGTTACCTAATGGAATAAGGAAATATAATTATAGAGTGGAAAAATCCAGTTACAAAACAGTTTGAGGAAATGATTAGATATGTACATACTTATGATTTTAAAAAGAACTTCATAAGATACACACACAAATGGTAATGCTTGTTCCTGGAGTAAAATTAGGGATGTTTTTATTTTATTCTATACATATTCAAATTTTTTTCCAAATTCTTTTTGCAGGAAGCATGCATGAACTTTTATAATCTGGAAAGTAATACATAAATGTTAAGAAAATAAGTGTCCTCCTTTTCTCTATTCCTGTCACCACTGCCATAGTTTAGTTTATTGCTCCTTTTTTCCTCACCTGCAGAAATCTCCTTGCACGTCCCCCTTTCTTCAATCTCTCCCCCTATTATTCATTGTCTCAAAAAGATCTTTCTAAAACAGGAAATCTGACCAAGTGGCCCCTCTAAATTCTCCAGGGTCCCCGTAGGATAAAGAAGTCTGAAATCCTCAGGCTGAAGATGCAAACTCTTCTGTGCCTGACGTTGACCTCCAGCTCCTGTCTCCCTCCCTGGTACCTAGAAGCCTGTCTGAGCTCCCCTGCTTGGGGCACGAGGTGCCCCGGGGTCCCCCTCTTCCTCACTGTCTGACTCAGCCTTCCAGAGCCAGCTCTTGTGCCACCTCCCATAGGAAGCCTTCCTCAGTGTGGCCAGCCGGAGTTAAGGCTTTTCTTTTCTCCTTTGCTCATTCTCTACATTAGCATTTACCACATTAATGTACTTATACCTAATGTGTCTCTTTTCTCCACCTGAAGGGCAGGAGGGCGATCCGTCCAACTCTGGCCTGAGCTCCCACATACCGTCAGGCACTAGCAGGTGCTTAAGCACTATTGAGTGAATGCACCTCTAGCCAGTGTGAACGGCTCGAGGAAGGGCGAGGGGATGTGAGTTTCCTCTCATTGATTTGTTGCTCCAAGAAAGCCGTCGTTCTTAGTTAACTAAGCTTAAGCTCTCTTCTGTCTTCTGGGGATGGTAATATCCTTGAACATTTTAAGGTATTCCATCACGCTAGCATTTATCCACTTTACACATTTGGGGCATGAGGAGACACATCTCATTAGCTGTGCTTCATGGACACAAAGCAAAATACTTTCAGTAAGCAACTTAACTCTGGATAAGTGAAGTGCTCCTCAGTGCTATGGGTTGAATTGTGTCCCCTCCAAATTCTGTGTTGGAGTTCTAACCCCCAGCGTCTCAGAATGTGACCTTATCTGGAAATAGGGTTGTTGCAGATGTAGTTAGTTAAATTAAAATGAGGTCATCAGGGTGGTCCCCTAATCCAATATGATTGGTTTCCTTATTAAAGAGGGAAATTTGGACATAGACACATGTACAGGGAGAATGCCATGGGACCCCAAAGAAAGAGATTGGGGTGATGCTTCTACAAGCCAAGGAATGCCAAAGATTGCCACAACACCAGAAGCCAGGGAGAGGCCTGGATTCTCCCTTGCAGCCCTCAGAGGGAACCAACCCCCCTGACACCTTCATGTCAGACTTTTAGTCTCCAGAATGGTGAGGCAATACATTTCTGTTGTTTAAGCAATTCCGTTTGTGGTATCTTTTTTATAGCAGCCCTAGCAAGCTAACTCACTTGGGGAGCCTTAAGTGAAATATCAGAAAAAAGCACTTGATCCTAAATCTCGCCTGTTGAATTGTCATTTTGGTAGCCAGCATCCAGCATGATTATGCTACCCTTTGCAAATGAGAAAGAGAAGGACCTATTGTAGCTCTTTTCAAAATAAAATTATGGATATTTTCTTTTTCCCTGTACTTTCAATTTTTCAACTGAAAAAACAAACAAAAAACCCCCAACCTATCTGAATTTAGGTGCATACAGAAATAAATTCAAAAGACACAAAAGGATACAGCCTGAAATATGAGTCCCTTGCTTATCTTCAGTCCCAGCTATTTAGTTCCACTCCCCAGAGGCAACCTCTCTTATATAGGTGCATATGTATACACGTATTTCGTTTTTTTTTTCACGTAAATGGTCATATACTATATTTTATCACTTCATTATAGATGTTGGAGATAATTCCGTTAGAATGTACAAACATCTGTCATTCTTTTTGATGACTGCATAGTATTTCTTTGATGAGTGTATTTTCTGCCTGTTCTTAATGAATTCTCAGCTGACTTTTTCAATCAAAACAGATAGAAAGCGTTCCCAAAGTAATCCCTTCACAGCCCGGACAGGGCTGAGATGTCCCATGGCTCCTGCCCCATTAAATAGATGGACACTCTCTGCCACCCGAGGTTACTAGGTATGCCTTAAATTCTGTGAAAACCTGGCTTTCTTCATGTTTTATACATTCTTATATTTGATGTGGGACTGGCCCATCCTGGCTCATTAAATCATATTTCATCAAGTTTTTCTCCTCCGATGGGCTATGCTAGAAATGATTGATTTGACACCTGTTGGGCCAGGTGAGACAGCATGCATTAATCACAACCTCTGAGTAATATGTCTGTTGCCCCACCATGGCCCACGGGCCACCACTCACTTCGTAAATGCTACTGTGCTGGGATTTCAAGACTCCCCTGAGTTCTCTCTACTTGCATTTCTTGGTACTTTTCTAAATTCTCACAGAGACTAGTGACTAGAAATGCTTCTTGATAAACAGGACTGTGCTTGCATTTATCATCTAATTTCCAAAAATAAGTTGATAAAACCGTTCAGCACCATTATATCCTATTTCATAGTGTTGATTCTGAGTGTGAACTTAAGGAGATAATGGCCATGTCTAATTCATACTTTTTCACTTTGAATCTAAGAAGCTCTTAAACATTAGCTATGGCTACACACTCAGGTGACTTTCAGAAGCTGTATGCATGTGGAACACCATCCCTGGTGGGTCTGTAACTTTCAAATAGGCCAGGCAGCTCCCATGTGTGATATAAACTCCTTTCCCTTTTCAGAGTGTCCGTATCTTATCCATTCTTCAAACTCTGATGGATTGCCTCCCAGTAGTCTTCAAAGATCTCTCCAGTCTAAATGAATAGCTTTCCCTCCTCATTCAAGAGCTGACGATGTGCGCCTCTACTTAGCTCTTCTTTCTTCTCATGCTGTTTTGAGACATTTTTTCCATGTCAGTCTCCTTAACTAAGGTGCACATATGCCTTGAGAACAGGAACTGGGTGTCTGTACCCTTTATTCACAGAGTAGGACATCAGTTGCTGTTCATAGGGTAGAGAAAATCATCAGAAACTCAGATTCTCACACAGCAATAGTTAACATTTACAGAGCACTTACTGCATACGCTTCAGAAACCATTAGAGAACTTTACATAAATTATCTAACTTGAGTGTCATAATATCCTTTATATGATAGGTATTATCATTATTTCCATTTTATAGAAATAAAGAGACAGTGTAAGCCACTTGCCTAAAGTCTTATCCTGCTTTAGATACGTGATCTTACACACTTAGATGCCTTTCTCTTTGTGAGCCCCAAACTCTAGGAAATTGATGAAAACCCAGCCATCAACCTTGAATAATGTAGAAGTCTAATTAATTGATCTGCAAGCTTAGTCAACAGATTGTTTCAATGGCCTTCTAGTCCAGCTCTCTGCTAGAGGTCTATTTTCAACAGACAGTGTGATCCTGTTAAAATCCAAATCAATTCTTGGCCCCAAACTTTCCAATGGTTTCCCATCCCACTGGGGGTAAAGCTGGAGTTCTTAAAACGGCCTGTAGAGCCAGACCATATCTCCTCCCGCCCCTGCACCTCTCTGATCTCCAATCCTCCGCTTTCTGTCCTTTGCTCACCATACTCCAGCCATGTGAACTTGCTGCCGTCCTCTTTCTGCATCCCAGACCTTCTCATCGATGTTTCCACTGTTTTAAACTCTCTTCCCCCAGATATCGCCCATTTTTTTTCAGCTCATTACCTAAGGGAAACTTCTCAGGCTGCTGACTATGATGGAGTAAATAGTTTCAGATAGCAGTAGACAGAAATTCCTGGGAGAAGAGGTCATGAGGTGACCCCACAATAGCCCAGCTCTCTGCCTGGAGATCTGAGTGCGAGCTGAGCATGGTCGTGCTGCTGAGCAGAAGAGATAGGGAACAGAGTTTGAGGCGACTGAGGCGCCTGGTATCTGTGCAGAGAGAAAGGCTGTGTATGTGTGTGGGGGGCTCCTCCACAAGTCCACAGCTGCGGGCTGGACTGTCCACGTTTGGGGCAAGAGCACCCAAGCTTCCCAAACATCAGGTGCTGTGGGTTGAGACTGAAACAAATGTAACAGAGGTTGAGCAGTTCTGGGGTAAATATGTAAGCATTTCAATTTGAGCTAACAAATATTAAATAAAATTTAAAATTCAGTTCCTCTATTCATACTAGTGACATCCAAGTGTGCAATAGACACATGTGGCTAGTGGCTGCCCTACGGATGGTGCAGATATAGAACGTTTTCCTCAATGCAGGAAGTTCTATTGAACAGTGCTGATCTGAAGTTTTTACAATATGAAATTCACAATGTCCAGGATTCAATTATAAATCATTAGACATGCAAACAAACAAAAACCCAGACCAGGATAATGTAATCCATAGTAAAAACTAAAAGCAGCCAAAAGAAACTGATTTTAAGATGAGCCAAATGTTAGACTTAGAAAATAAAGACTTTAAAACATATATGTTTTATAATATGTATTCAAATAATTTAAAGTATATTCACTAATTGAAGAAAATGGTCTTACTGTGTAAATAGATAAGGAATTTGGGACAGAGAAATGCTAATCATCTATACAGTTCATCTGAGAGCCTAGATGAAGTATTGAACACAGCGTGCCAACTACAAGCCTATATATTTAGTCTGTGTTTAACACCTAATGGTGAGAGAACCTAATGGAAATTTTTGAATTGTGCAATACCTAAAGTGAATCATTCACTGGAGTAGCCTACTATCAAAGTGCAAACGGTAGAGCAAAGACTCAGTGAATTGGGAAACAAATCAGTAGAAACGTTTAAATCGGAAGAACAGAGGGGAAAATATTAAGGAAACTGAACAGAGTATCAGAGATCTGTGGAACAATATCAAACAGTCTAGCATATGCGTGATTGGTGTCCCAGAAGAAGAAGAAAATGACAGCAGAAACAAACAAACAAACAAACTAAAAAGCCGAAAAAAATGGTTGCCAAGAACTTCCCAGATTTTTTGAAAAATGACTCAAAAATCCAAAAAGCTCAAGCAGGAGGAAGATAAAGAAAACCCCACCTAAGTACATCGTAGTCAAACAACTAAACGCTACAGAGAAAGACAAAATCTTGAAAGCAGCCAGAAAGAGAGAAAAAAAAAGATGTATATACAGGGGAACAAAGTTAAGAATTATGGCTGATTTTTCAATAGAAACAGTAGAGTCTAGAAGAAAATGAAACAACATCTTTAAAGTGTTGAATCCAAAATCCTGTCTACGTAGAATTCTACATGGAACAAAAAGAGTCTTCAAAATTGAAGGCAAAATAAAGACATCTTTGGATAAACAAAATCTGAGAAGATTCATTTTCGGCAAATCTGAAGTACAGGATATGCTAAAGGATGCTCTTCAGTTTTAAAAGAACACCAGATAGAAACCACTGAAAGAATAGAGTATCAGAAATAATAAATAACTGAACAAACAAGTTGTCATATATTTATACAATGGATTATTACTCAGTAATAACAAAACAATAACTACTGATAAATGTGATAACATGGCTTAAGACAGCCAAGGAGAGACACATTCAAAGACTTTATACTGTGTAATTCTATTTATATGAAATTCTAGAACAGGAAAAACTAACCTATGGTAATATTAATAATTTAGCTTGGGTTGGGAGTAGGAAACTAACTACAAAAGAGTAAGGGGGAAGTTTCTGGGAGATGGAAATTTTCTGTATCTTGATTAGGGCAGTGGATGTACATATTTGCCAAAGGTCATTGACCTATACACTTACATGTGTGAATTTTACAGCAGATAAATTATACCTTAATAAGGTTGGTCTAAGAAAAACCTTGAAAAAGTTACCTTCTCAGTGAGGCTTTCCCTGAGCACCATATTAAAAACTATCTTCTATCTTCAATTTTTCCTAGCACATACCTCTGTCTAATCCATTAGATATTTTCTTTATCTTACTTTGTCTTCCCTTCTAGAATGTCACTTCCATGTGGGCAAGGACTTCAGCCTGTTATGTTCATTGCTGTGAACCACACTGAAAACAGTGCCTAGCATATAACACATGCTCAATAAATTTTACACAAGAGCATGAATGAAGGAATAAAGGAATGAATACATTTACTTTCTTTACTGTTACCAACTGTAAGATTGAGTGGACAGGGTCACATTATGCTTTACAAATATGTTGTGAGACTCAAGACACCAGATTTCAGTCTAACTCAAAGTTAGAAGAAAAGAAACCTGAGTAAAATGGAATTATACGTAGACTAAATACATGGGCCAATAGTTGGTACATTGCGTTCAATCTTCATCTAGGCTCTCAGATGAACTGTAGATTATTGCAATAAATGTAACCACAGATATTTTTGTGTACTTTACCCATTAGAAGATAGGGGTGTAATAGGGAGTTAGGGTTATGATGAGCAGAGAAGTGGGGTTAGTTGGCAGGAGACAGAGGCGGGTAGATTGCTATCCATCATCTAGCACATACTACCTCCAGGCCTCTCTGATTCTTTCCGGGAATTAATAAGTGTAAATTCTCTTAAGTGTAGAGATCTCATGATACTTGGGTCTTGCATGTCTCTGGCTACGAAAATGTGCTGATAAGCACTTGTGATAGACATTATGTGAGAACATGGATGTGTCCTCAATTCTGTAGAGTTAGCATCTTATTTAGCATCAAATTCCAGACAACTGGAAAAGAATTCACACTATTGGAAATGTTTATCCTGGAGGGAGAGGGCACATTCAAGGTGGGGGAAGGTTCAGAAGAGGGAGTGGACCACATATCAGCATCATCCCGTGGAAACACACCCCTGTCCTAGGTGTCACACCCTTTCAGAGAAAAGAGCAAACTGAATTCCAAGTTTCAGGTGAGGGCATGTTTATTCCAGGTAAATAGTTGATAAAACAAGATTCCAACCTACAAAACCACGTGGGTGATGCTGGAGCATATGACCTCAATGCCACCTCCTCCAAGGCAAATGCCAGCCTGCCTCTGATCTCAACTGCACTTAGATGGCATATCACACATTCCAGCGTGTGGACACATTCCGCTCGGTTCTGTGTCCCAGTTGTTAGCCAGTACTGAGCCACTACCCCAGCCTCTCCAGCTCCGGAGTGCAGAAAACAGGCACCTTGTCTCCTACTCTATATTTGTCATTAAAAGAAATCCCTTTCTTCTTTTTCATTCCTTTCTCCTCTCCCCAACCCTGCCCATTAGGGAGTCAGTATTCAAAAAAACTGGGGAGTGGTACTCAGGGTGGGGGCCATGGGGGGACATTCATACTTCTCATTCCAGGCCCCTGTGAGTGTTAGAATTGTAAGTGCCAGCAGTCAGCCCTTTCAACGGAAAGGAAAAGAATCTGGAGGAATTCTTGTGGAAGTAGAGAAGATATTAAAGAAGAAAGACATTTTTGTAAGAGATCTTCTTGTCTGTAATAAGGCAGCTGGGAAGGGGCTTGGAGAGAGGGACCAGGGAGAGGGATCGGGGAGAGGCACCGGGGAGCCAGGGCTGAGAATAAAAGTGGAAATCAACTTGAAGATTCTGAGAGAAGGAAGAGGGGAGGAAACCCACCCGAGGGAATAGCTCAGGCTTCACAGGAAGGAGCCAGCAGGGATGGGGGATAGAGACGGAGAAGAGGAGCTGATTAACGCTTTAAGTCTGAGCCAAGAAGACTGAGTGACGAGAGACCATGGCACGAGGGACTTATTCTGACAGTATGTAGCTGTGTAGTGGGAGACAGGTGCAGGTGTGGCATTACTTGTGCATGGAGCACAGGACAGCAGTGGATGAGATGGACAATGGAGCACTGAGATGGCATGTGTGAGTGTTTGCCTGTGTGAGTGTGTGTGAGTGTGTCTGTGAGTGTGTGTTTGAGTGAGTGTGTATTAGCATGTGTCTCTGTGTGAGTGTCTCTTTGTGAGTATGTGTTTGTTCTGAGTGTAAGTGTATGTGTATGTGAGTGTGTGTGTATGAGTGTGTCTGAGTGTGTGAGTGTGTGTGTGTGTGTGAGTATGTGCCTCTGTGTGTGTGTTTCTGTATGTGATTGTGTATGTAAGTGTGTGACAGTATGTGTCTGTGTGTGCATGTGTGTATGTGTGAGTATGTGTCTGTTCTGAGTGTGAGTGTATGTGTCTGTATGTGAGTGTTTGGGGTGTGTGTGTCTGTGAGTGTGAGTGTGTGTTTCTGAGTGTGGGTTTGTGTATGTTTCTGTGTGTGTGTGCATGCTGCAGCTGAAGACTTTAAAGGAGACCTCCTGCCAACTGCATGTGGAGCCAGGCTGCCACAGCCACAGAAGTCTGTGGCTTCATTTTCAAATGAACCTCAGATCGTCCAAGATTGAGCCTGCTCTCAGTCCTGTCTTCTACCAGCACGTTTCCAAAGAGACTTCCTGGAGGAAGGATTACCTTATTTTAATCCCATAAACACTTTTCCTCAGTAGAAAGTGCCCACCATATCGTGCATTGGTTGTAAACACCGATGTGGTAAGAAGCGTGGCTGTGCTATGACAGGTGCTTTTAGCTGAGATCAAAGGCCAAGTCAGTGTGGTAGACAGCCGGGTGTAAACAGCTCCAAGCTCATCGCACGCACATTCCCCGGCGCACGCTCTGCAGACCCACTGTCCTCCTTGCAGAGCCTCAAACACAACCTCTGCAATTGCTCTCTTTGCCTGAAAGCTTTGACCCTAGACCTCCAGGAACACGGCCCTCCAGGCCTCCCTCCCTAAAGAATCTCCTATACCACATTGCACCTTTCCTCTTCTTTATGGCACTAGTGTACCTACTTATCTCTGGCTTACTTGTACCTCCACCATTAGAATATAAGCTCCACGAGAACAGGGGGAGCTTGTCTATTTTCTCCAGCACCGAGGACAGTGTTTGGCACATAGAAAGTGCTCATAAATGCTCAATGAATGAGCAAACATGCCTGTCGATGTAGTATTTGTATCTTTCATGTTCCATAGAAGGGAATTTTCTGCACTAGTACTCATTCAGCAGACTCTCCCAGCCCTACTATTCTGTAAAGTGATTGGAACAGCCTTTAAAGACAAAGAAAAAGGTAGGCCAGAGTTAGCAGTTAAAGACCCACCCAAAAGGGCAATGCTCTTTATTAAGGAAGTAAGTAGCTGTGGTTCACTTTTGTTGTGTGGTCATAAGCAGGCCCAGAGGTCCCCAGGTGAGTTCAAACTCCCCTCTGTTTACTGGGTAGAATAAATCTTATCATGATAGAGACACTAAAATTCACAGGCACAGAAGGCCTGGCTCTCTTTGACTTATCTCCATAGTTTCTGTTTGAGGCTGGCCTGGCTCTCGTGGGTTGGGGGGTCAGGGCTGGGGAAAACTGGAGTTGTCAAGAGGATCTGGACTGGCTGCAGCTGAGGAGCCACCTGTCAGCTTTCAAGGCTCTTCAACTTGCTTTGATCACTCAGCCAGTAGCAGCTGCAGGCAGCAGCCCTGAGTTTGTGGTCCCAGCTCCTGGTGCCCATGTGGAGAGGGTGTGAAAATCTCTTTCCACGCTCAGCCAGCTTCAGCCCAGAGCTACTTGGTCAGAGCTGGTCTGAAAGCTGGATTGCGAAGGGCCAGCCCACTTTCCCTGTTCTCCACTCCATTTCCACACCCCAGCTCCATCCCCTTGCCCACTGGGCTGAGGAACCGCCATGGCTCAGCTCATCCAGACTGTTCTGCTCAGCCCTGCCCACCTTCTTCTCCACCCCTGACCTCACTTCGGGACTCCTGTCTCCACCAGAAGAGCAGGGGCCTGAAGGTGCTGGATCACCCCAATTTCTACCTTCATGAGCTGCAACTTTGGGAAAGTCAATTCTCTCTGAGACTCCGTTCTTTACTGGTAAATCTGGGACAAAAACCCCCACTCTATCTAGCTCACAGCATCTCTTGGTTCTAAAGAGACAACAGATGGTGTCTCATTGACCTTCTAGGCTGAGATGTTCACAGTTCTTCAGGAGCTAGTCTGGGCAATATGGTTTGATCTAATAAATGATAAACTAGCTTATAATTGGCTCTTACTGGCCAAAGGATTCAAGGGTTGCACCCTTTAGGTAACATGTTTTCATTTACATCCAATCTTTTCATGTGTATCATCTTATGGAGGAAATCAATGGAGGGGAGGTTTTCAGGTGTCAGGCTGACCTCTAGAGGCGATACCTTGAGGGAGAATGGCCTTTATGGCTTAGACAATGGTCCTCTTGGCCAGTGCATGAGGCTGACCTAAACCTACAAAGTCTTGTATCATCTGGGTAGGGTTAAAGATGGTCCCAGAGGCCACCGTCACTGTTACATAACTAGTTATTTTGCAACTCTTGCCTCATCAAAACTATGTTTTTCTCTTGGTTTGGTTTCTCTTCCAAATACCCTGATTACAAATTGCAACAACCGGGCAGATCTGGACAACCTGTAACAGAAGTCTCATTATCTGGCTTTGGCCACTTCCTCTGTGACTAACTGTGCAAGCAGAAATATGGACTCAGACTCTTGGAGTGGAAGGGATCCTAGGGGTCAATGTCATTGGCAGTCAACACGATTCTTGGCTTATTGAGCCCCTACTCTGTGCCAGATGCTACAGTGGATGCTGGCAGGGATATGACCAAGATACTGAACAAGAGCCTGTCACTCACCTCACTGGAGGAAGACAGGCAGGTGAGCACACAGGTGGAATGCACTGATACATATAGTGTAGTTGCATGCTCGGGGGCTCAGGGCAGGGAATGTCGCCCAGGGCTGAGGGATTGAAAAGGTTTCTTGGAGGAAGTGGAGTCTTTCCCCACCCATATCTTTCTTGAGGCATAATTGGCAAATGAAAATCTTTAAGGACTCGATGTTTCCATATGTATTCACTGTGAAATCATCGCCACCACTGAACTAATAAACACATGCATCACCTCACCGGTTACCATTTTCTTTTGAGAGGTGGAGTCATGCAGGAAGAAAAGGATCAAGCCAGGAAATCCTAGGGCAGAAGGAAGATGTTCCAGAAAGAGTTTCCTGCACGTGTGAGGCATGACAGGAGGAGTGATGGGAAGAAGGAGAGGAGAGACAGAGAGGGCCAGCTGGGGCAGTGACAGAAGGCCAGCATCAGGGCGTGTGACTGAGCTCTTTGCACATGTGGGGAACTGCTGGGGATCTTCGGCTGGAGTGTGAAGTTCAAGGTGGGGAAAGAGGGGGGTGGAGCTGGGATGGTGAGCAGGGGCCAGTTCAGGAGGGGCCTCATGGGC
Organism: Cynocephalus volans; assembly: GCF_027409185.1. Taxonomy (NCBI): domain Eukaryota; kingdom Metazoa; phylum Chordata; class Mammalia; order Dermoptera; family Cynocephalidae; genus Cynocephalus; species Cynocephalus volans. The sequence continues at coordinate 24,422,667 of NC_084464.1, forward strand.
CTTGGACTTCATCCTGATGGGTTCAGGACATGCTGCCCCCTAATATGACATGCTGGCATTGGAGAGAACAGTAGAAGCAGGTGGGTCTCTCTCACCTTTCTAACTCTATCCTTCTCCCGTGAAGCAGGTCAGCAGACCTAGGAAGGATTTTCTGATATTCCCTAAAGCAGGTCATACGACTGTCTTGTGAAAGATGCCCACATACCAGAGAAAAGAACGCCCTTATCTCGTAAGACACAGGGATGTGGAGAAAAATCAGAACAAACAAGCTGTGCTAAGTTCACCCCGCCCCCGTTTTATTACCATGAGGTCACACCCTTCGTCCTCCCAACCCACTTCTGTGCAACTGGCCACTCTCATCAAGCTAAGCATAAAAATACACAGGCTAGGGCCGGCCCGTGGCTCACTCGGTAGAGTGCGGTGCAGAAAAATACACAGGCTTCCAATTCTTTGGGTCTTCATTTCCTTATGAAGGCTCCCCCATGTCATGTAGAACTTATGTTAAATACATTTGTATGCTTTTCTCTGTTAATCTGCCTTTTGTTATAGGGGCCTCAGCCAAGAACCTAGGGTGGGTAAAGAAAAAATCTTTCCTGCTCTACAATCCCAAAGACAACAAGGGGACTCTGCAGGTTGTAAACAGCAGAGCTGTTAGAGAACACTGGATGAATCCTAAGGTTTCTTCAATGGTCCCACTGGCAGACAATTCATTCTACCATGAGGCAGGTCAAGTTGTTTGCAAAATGTGTGTTCAAACAAAGCCCAAAGCTGTCCCTACAAAAAGACTGGTGTGGTTCTGCCCTCACTGGTCTCCCTGCTCCTCCACCGGCTGTGTTCTCGCGATCTGAAGACCCTACCCCTCTCCAAGCCCCTCTTCGTCAGGGTTAACAAGCCCAATGCCTTTTACCTCTCCTCATCAGATAGAGCAGAGCTTCTCCTGGGAAGCACGGTGCTTGGAAAGCCCACTGGGTCCCCTCTCGCCTCTCCTCTGGAGACGTGAGCCGTCTACAGCACACATGTTCCGTCAGCCACCTGAGCACAGACGGAGCAGATGAGTCCTCTACTGGTGGGCAGTACAGCCATTTACACAGGCACCGAGCCCACTTGCTTTGCCTTTTCACAACTGGTCTTGGTCTGGCACCGGCTTCTTTGATTCGCTTGCTCTCCTACTGCCACTCTTGCCTGTTCCCCCAAGAATGTACTCTTTATATTGCTCGTTTTATTAAGCCTCAAGTATAACTATTTGGCTTCTTTTGACAGCTTCTTTCTCTGAAGCTCAGTAAATCTTGATTGGATGCCTTAATGTCACTGGCAACATAGTGTAATGGCAACGACTATCTTCACAGTCAGAAAGACCTGAGTTTGAATGCTGGCTCAGCTACTTAATAACTGTGTGACCAGAGTGACGTCATCAGGATGGTGGAATGGGTGACTCCCAGTGTCACTCCTCCCAACGAGTAAGCAATTTACAACGATTATAAAGCAAAGGCTGCTAACCTGGGACTGCTAGAGCTGGGGGAAGAGGAGGAGAGACCCGTGGAGTTTGTGATGGTACAAGAGGCCATGGTGGGAGAGTGCAGGGGTGGAAGCTACTGCTCAGAGCTCTGGCCGCTTCTGAGCAAGCCTGGTACAGAGGTGGGGAGTAGCTGCTACACATGGATCAAAGGCAGAAAAAGTGGTAGCAGTACCCTTTGTGTAAACCTGCGTGGCATCTGCGAGGAGGAGGAGAGCTTCAGAGCACACCTTACCAGACTACAGGCCTGAAGACCACTGGCAGGATTCCCCTGGGCCTGCATAGGAGCAAGGGCCACAGACAACTGGATAAAGGAGCCATTCAGAGGTCAGTGGGTTACATAGCAAGGATGCATACATGGCCTTCCCCAGGGGAAGCAGTTGGGATGCAGGAGAAAGCTTGGCCCAAAAGGGAAACGTTGGGCACAGTGTGGGCAGCTGGTCTCAGTGCCAATCGGTCTGGGTGATAGAACAGCAGGAGGCGCAATCTGTGGGAAAGACTCAGTCCTGTGCTAAAATTGCCACACAGCCCAGACCTGGAAGTGATTAACAATCTACACATAAAAGCCTTCTCCAGAGAATCAGCAGCAAAGCAGCAATTTAGCTCAAACACGAAGCTCAAGTTCTGTTCCCCCACAGGAAGTTCCCCCAACTCAGGAACTAATAAGAGTACAGCTTATTAGTTTCAGTTCAGAGTCTATGTGGTGATGGTAGCTATTGATCCCCCACAGAATGGAAAGAAAACAAAAGAAAACAAAACCCACAGACCAGAGACAAGCTTTCAAATTAACCAGTAAAGGTCTAACACCATCAAAGAACACCTATAAAACCTAGAAGAGGTAGCAGTCTCCTCAAATGCCCAGGCATCCACGTAAAGATGCAAACATCAAGAGAGAACACAGAAATATGCCATTGCCAAAGGAAACAAACAAAGCACCAGCAACGGATGCAGAGGGGCAGCAGATCTATGAAAGGTCTGACAGAGAATTCAGACATTCAGAATAACCCTCCTAAGGTCAGTTATGAGAAAACACAGATAGAAAATTAAGTGATATCTGGAAAAAACTCAGGAGCAGAATGAGAAACTTGACAAAGGAATAGAATCAATTAAAAACCAAATAGAAATTCTGGAAATAAAGAATACATTATCCGAATTGAAAAACTTGATAGAAAGCTCCAACAGCAGACTTAATCAAACAGAGGAAAGAATCGGTGAGTTCAAAGATAAAACACAAGATATTGTCAAATCAGAGGGGCAAAAAGAATAAAGAGCAAGAAAAAATGAAACAGAAATACAGCAAATATGGTACTCTCTCAATTGAAATAACCTCCACATAATTGGCATACCCAAAGGAGAAGCAAAAGGAAGAGACTTAGAAAGCATATTCAAGGAAATAACAACTGAAAATTTCCCAAATATGGAGAAAGATTTCAGCATCCAGATACAGAAGCTCAGAGGTCGCCAATCACATTCAATCCAAGGAGGAACACCCCAAGACACATCATAATCAAGTTATGAAAAACCAAAGACAAAGAAAAAATACTGAAAGCAGCAAGAGAAAAGAAACACATAACATTCAACAGAGCCCAATACTTCTCTCAGTGGATTTCTCTATAGAAACCCTACATCCCAGAAAAGACTGGGAATGAAACATTCAGCGTGCTGAAGGACAAAGACTGTCAGCCAAGAATTCTGTACCCAGAAAAGCTAACCTTCAAGTATGAAGGAGAAATAAAGTCTTTCCCAAACAAAGTCAAGGGAAACACGAAAGGTAGCTCTTCAATTGGAAAGAAAGCGACACTAAAGAGTAGCAAGAAAATATCTGAAGGTGCATAATTCATTAGTAAATAAATACAAAGACAACCTCTGAATATTCCAGTGTTGTAAGGGTGGTGAATAAACCACTTATATCCTTAGTATAAAATCTAAAATACAAAAATAACAAGTTGATAACATATACAACAACCATGTAAAAGATAGACTATATTAAAAGATGTAACTTGGAACAACAAAATATATAAAAGTGTGTGTGTGGGGGGGGAATTACACCAAAGCACAGAGTTGGCTTTGGCTTTTTCTTTTTTCTTACATATCAAAGTTAAGTAGTTCATTGTCTAAAATAATTTGTTTTAACTATAACATGTTTTTTTGTAAGCCTCATGGTGACCTTAACACAAAAACTTATAAGAGACATACCAAAAATAAATGGTGAGAAATCAAAATGTCAAGCTAGAGAAAACCACTCAACCACAAAGGAAGACAGTAAGACCAGAAAAAGGGAAAAAAGGATCCGTAAAACAACTAGGAAAAAAAAATAGCAAAATGTCAGTAATGAGTCCCTACATATCAATAACCCTAAATGTAAACAGAGTAAATCTACAATTAAAAGGCACAGAGTGCTGATGGATTATAAAACAAGAACCAACAATATGGTGTCTTCAAGAAACTAACTTCACACTGACTGAAAGTGAAGGGATGGAAAAGGATATGTCATGCAACTGGAAACCAAAAAAGAGCAGAAGTAGCTATGTTTATAACAGATAAAATAGACTTCAAGCCAAGGAATGTGAAAAAAGATAAGGAAGGTCATTATAGAATGATAAAGGGATCAATTCAACAAGAGGATATTATAATTCTAAATATATATGCACCCAACTCTGGAGCTCCCAATTATATATTAGATGTAATGGGAGAAATAGACTCCAACACAGTAATAGTTGGAGACTTTTAACACCTCACTTTCAGCAAAGGACAGATCATCCAGACAGAAAATTAACCAGGAAATAACAGAATTAATCTCTACTCTAGGTTTATTGCTCAATGGACATATGCAGAACATTCCATCCGAAAGCTGCAGGATACGCTTTCTTCTCAGGCAGCACATGGAATATTCTCTAGAATATACCATATGTTAGGTCACAAAACAAGTCAAACAAATTTTAAAAAATTGAAATCATATTAACTATCTTTTCCAACCACAATGGAATAAAACTAGAAATCAACAACAAATGGGACTGTAGAAAATGTATGAATACATGGAAATTAAACAGCATGCTCCTAAGCAGTGAAGGGGTCAAAGAAGACATCAAGAGGGAAATTAAAAAATTCCCGGAGACAAATGAAAACGAAGACACAACATACCAGAACCTATGGGATGCAGCAAAGTTAGTTCTAAGAGAGAAGTTTGCCGCAAGAAATGCTTACATCAAAAAATAAGAAAGATTGCAAATAAACAGCGTAACATTACACCTCAAGGAGCTGGGGGAAAAAAGAACAATCCAAATGCAAAATCAGTAGAAGGAGAGAAATAATAAAGATCAGAGCAGAAATAAATGAGTTAGAGATTTTAAAAAAATACAAAAGATCAATGAAACAGAGTTGATTTTTCAATAAGATAAACAAAATTGACAAACCTCTAACTACAATAATGAAGAAAAAAAGAGATACTACTCAAATAAATAAAATCAGAAATGAAAAGGAGGCATTACAAATGATACCACAGAAATAGAAAGTATCAAAAGAGACATTTACAAACAACTATATGTAAATGAACTGGAAAACCTAGAAGAAATGGATATATTCCTGGACACGTACAACTTACCAAAGTTGAATCGTGAAGATCTGGAAAATCTAAGCAGACCAATACTGAGAGTAATGAGATTGAAGCAGTAATAAAAAGTCTTCCAACACAGAAAACCTCAGAACCAGATGGTTTCACTGCTGAATTCTACCAAACATTTAAAGAAGAACTAACATCAATTCTTCTCCAACTCTTTGAAAAAACTGAAGAGGAGGGTGTGAAGGTTAATTCTAGATGTCAGCATGGTAGGATGAAGGAATGCTGAGAAGCCTGGCAAAGCTGTCTCTTTAGGTGTGTCCGGGAGGGTGTTTCCAGCAGAGATTAGTGTGAGAGTCTGAGTGGACCGGGTGGGAAAGACCCACCCTCAGTGTGGGTGGGAACCATCCAATTCGCTGGGGGTCTGGAGAGAACAAAAGACAGAGAAAAAACGGGGAAGCTCTCAATCTGCTGGAGCTGGGACACATTCTTCTCTCCTGCCCGTGGGCATCAGAGCTCGAGACTCTTCAGCTTTTGGGTTCCAGGACTTACACCAAGGACACCACCAGCTTCCCAGGTTTTGAGGCCTTCAGACTTAGACTGAGCCACGCTACCAGCATCCAGTTTATAGATGGCCTATTGTGGGACTTTTCTTCACAATCGTGTGAGCTAATTCCCCTAACAAATCCCTCTCATATATTTATAACATAAACTATTGATTGTCTCTCTGGAGAACCCTGACTAATACAAAGGGAAAATTTCTAAACTCATTCTCTGAGGACAGCATCACCCTCATACCAAAACTGGAAAAAGACACAATCAAAAATGAAAACTACAGACCAATATCCCTAGTGAACAGACATAAAAATCCTCAACAAAATACTGGCAAACAGAATCCAGCAACATATTAGAAAGATCATATACCATGACCAAGTGGAATTCATCCCAGGGATACAGGGATGGTTCAACATATGCAAATTTATACACATGATCCATCACTTCAATAGAATGAAAGAAAAAACCATATGACCATTTTAATCGATGCAGAAAGAACATATGATAAAATCCAACATCACTTCATGATAAAAGCATTCAACAAACTAGATATAAAAGGAATGTACCTCAACACAATAAAGGCCATATATGGCAAACCCACAGCTAATATCATACCGAATGGACAAAAATTGTAGGCTTTTTCTCTAAGATCTGGAGCAAGATAAGGATGCCCACTTTCCCCATTCTTATTCAACATGGTACTACAAGTTCTAACCAGTGCAATAAGGCAAGAGAAAGCAATAAAGCGCATTCTAATTGGAAAGGAGGAAGTCAAGCTATCCCTATCTGCAGATGACATGATCCTATACACAGAAAATCCTAAAGACTCCACCATAAAATTACCAGAACTAATAAATGAGTTCAGTGAAGTGGCAGGATACAAAATCAACACACAAAAATCAATAGCCTTCCTATATGCCAAGAACAAAGTAGCAGAAGAAATCAAGAAAGGAATCCCATTCATGATAGCTGTCACAAAAATGAAATACCTAGGAGTAAATTTAACCAAGGAGGTAAAAGACCTCTACAATGAAAACTATAAAACATTGATGAAAAAAACTGAAGAGGACACAAATTAATGGAAAGATATCCCATCTTCATGGGTTGGAAGAATTAACATCATCAAAATGTTTATATTAAAAGAAATACACATTCAATGCAGTCCTTATCAAAATACCAATGACACTCTTTACAGAAATAGAAAAAAATGATCTTAAAATGTGTGTGGAACCATGAAAGACCCTGTATAGCTGAAGCAATCTTGAACAAAAAGAACAAAGTTGGAGGCATCACATTTCCTGACTTCAAAATATAATGTGAAGCTATAGTAACCAACACAGCATGTCACTGGCATAAACACAGACAAATTCACCAGTGGAATAGAACAGAGAGCCCAGAAGTAAACGCACACACTTACAGCCAACTCATTTTTGATAAAGGTGCCAAGAATACACAATGGGGAAAGGACAGCCTCTTCAATAAATGGTGCTGGGAAAACTGCATATCCACATGTAGAAGACTGAAACTAGACTCCTATCATTCACCATATACAAGAATCAACTCAAAATGGATCAAAGACCTAAATTTAAGATCCAAGCAATGCAACTACTGGAAGAAAATGTAGAGAAAAGACTACAGGAAATGAGAGTGGGCAGTGCTTTTTTGAGCGAGACTGCAAAGACAGGCAACTAAAGCAAAAATGCATAAATGGGACTAAAGCTTCTGCACAGCAAGGGCCACTGTCAACAAAGTGAAGAGACAACCTACGGAATAGGAGAAAGTGTTTGCCAACTACGCATCAGACAAGGGGCTAATGTCTAGAACATACAGGAAATTTAAATAATTCATTAGCAAAAAAACAAATAAACCAATTTAAAAATAGGCAAGCAACCTGAACAGACATTTCTCAAAAGAAGACATACAATTGGCCAGCAGGCACATGAAAAAATGCTCAACATCACTATTCACCTGGAAAATGCAAATTAAAATCACAATGAAATATCATCCTAGTTAAGAATGACTATTATCAACAGGACAAAAAGTAACAAATGCTGGCGAGGATGCGGAGAAAAAGGAACTTTTCTACATTGCTGGTAGGACTGAGAATTGGTAGAGCCACTGGTGAAAACAGTATGGAGTTTCCACAGAAAACTAAAAGTAGATCTACCCTACTTCCCTGCTATCCAGCTACTGGGTATAGACCAAAAGGAAATAATATCAATATATCAAAATGACACCTGCACTCCCATGTTCATCACAGCACTATTCACAATAGCCAAGAGATGGAATCAACCTAAAATACCCATCAATGGATGAATGGATAAAAAACTGTGGTATGTATACGTAATGGAATACTACTCAGCTACAAAAAGAAATGATACCCTCTCATTTGCAGCAATGTAGATGGAACTAGAAACCATCATGTTAAGTGAAATAAGTCAGGCACAAACTAAATACCACCTGATATCACTCATATGTGGAATCTAGAAGAAAAAATAGTGGTTCTCTTAGAAGTAGAGAGTAGAATAATAGTTACCAGAGGCTGGAGGAGAAGTGGTGGACTAATGGGTACAAAATTATGCTCTCTACCCCAGGTGAATCATTGTGCGGTATACGCATGCATTGAAATAGTATAGTGTACCCCACAAGTATGTACAAGTAAATATTAAAATACTTTGAATAAAAAAAAAAATAACTGTGTGACTTCAGGCAGGTGGCTTAACCTCTCTGAGCTTCCGTTTCTCCATCTGTGTAATGTTGACAATATCCAGCTTTCTGAGGTGTGAAGATCTGAGTTAATTTGGCTAATGTCCTAGGCATGAGGAACTGGTGGCTGTTAAAGATAAAGCGACAGTGGTAATAACAGTGACGATCCTGCTCTTCTACTCGCAGCTGTATGATCTGGGTCTAATTACTTACTCAGAGCCTCGGTTTTCCCATCTACTGGTGAGAATAATAGCATTCTTTGGTGGCATTATTGGGGGATCCACTGTGATAAAAGCAGGCGAAACACACAGTAGGTTCGTACAGTGCGTGTACATCCTTGCCTCTGCCCTGCAGGGACAGACAGCCCTGCCTCTTTTAGCCATCTCCGTCATCATTAGGCCCTTTCTCTCCATCTCGAGAAGCTCCTGTCAGGGTTCCATGCTCTTTCTGGGCAAACATCCTCTGAGAGCATCAGAATCTTCTTTTTGGTTGCCCAAGATCAGAGTCATTTTTCTGTTCCTTGTTTTTCCCTTGTTCTCTCTTTCCTGACTGTTATGGGTTGAATTGGGTCCATTCTCCCCTCTGCACCCCTCTCCACCCGCCAGAAAAATGGGTATGTTGAAACCCAAACCCCTAGTACCTGCGAAGGTGACCTTAATTGGAAATAGGGTCTCGGCAGATTTCATCAATCTGAGGTGAGGTCATGAGAGTGGGCCCTAGTCCAATACAACTGCTGTCCTTATAAGAACAAAAGAGAAGGCCGTGGGAAGCCAGAGACGCGCAGGGAGAAGACAGCCATATGAACAGGTGGCAGAGATTGGAGCGATGCTGCCACAAGCCACGGAATGCCTGGGGCTACCTGAGGCTGGAAGATGTGGGGAAGGATCCCCCCCTAGAATCTTCGCAGAGAGCACGGCCCTGCTGACACCTTGATTTCAGACTTCTGACCTCCAGAACTGTGAGAGAATCCATTTCTGTCATTTTAAGCCACTTGCAGTGTGGTATTTGGTTATGGTAGCTCTAGGAAACTAACACCCTGGCCCCATTACTTGTTAGAGTCCACATGCCTGTAGAATAAACATTCTTAAGCTCACTTTTAAAATGGGTAAGCTAGTTACCCAAATTAGGGATTATATATAAAATAAAATGGGCTGGATGGAATAGGAGCAGGGTGACCAAGGAGGAAAGAAAACTGCTTAAAAAGATTCAGAACCCCAACTTACTAATGAATAAGAGAAAGCAACTTGCTGTAAATTTGGAAAGGCCTTAAATGACTGTCAGCATGGGAAGAATAATCTGGGGCCTACCTCAAGGGTCTCAGGGGAGCTGGTATTTTCATGCTGATTTAATCTAAGATCTCAGCTTTAACAAGGGATAGGGTTTACAGACTAAAAATTAGCCACAAGGTATAACTTTACCAGGGGTTTAATAGAGGACTAAAAGAATAAAGCAAGCAGCTGTGTTGAAACTTGCCAGGCAACATGAAATGCTATGGTTTGAACAAAGCCGAGTTGGCCTGGGTATGAATTACAGGAAGAAAGGAAGGAAGAAAGAAAAAGAGCTTCAAGGCTATTTATTCTTTTTCTATGGGGCACATTGAAGAAAAGACCAAATCACATGTCACAGACCCAGCTGGAAAACGTGGGGCCAAGCAAAGCACAGGGGCATGAGTCACCAGCTCCCAGCTTTTGGGAGCTCTGTAATGGAGAGCCCGGCAAAAGCCTCCTCATTGCACTGATGGAGTCTGATCGTTTCCGGGGCTGCTGTGAGCTTCAGCTAAATGTTGTGCACATCCTTAAAAATTAGAACCAGCAATAATGACCGTCAAGTCATGCAGCCTAGTGTTTCAGGGTACAATAGTGCCTAGGTCTCAGCTGGGTGGGGATGGAGCAAGACACTGTTGACAGGTGATCAGCTCTCTCAGACTGGATTTTGCTCTGTTTAAGACTACAGTGGGCATTTGCTGTTTTCAGTTTCCCAGCATCTTTTCCTCCCTGCTTCTGGGAACCATATTATGTCTTTCCTTTGGGGACTTGTGTTTCTCTATTCTCAGTCTCTGGTGCAAGAGGTGGGCACCTCCCCATAGCCTGGCCAATCAGAGTATTTCATTGTCAGCAGTAATCGGTGTAGGGATGGGCGCATGGTACAAGTCAGCCCAAAGAGAGTCAGTCCTAGGGGCTTTTCCCAAAGCTGCTGGGATGAGATGTAGTGAGCTGGGTTGCCGAGAGGATAGGGGTGTGTGTGGAGCTGATGGCTGTCATCGTCCTGCCACACAGGAGGAGTCAGCCTGAGCAAGCTGAGGAATGCAGAGACCAAGTCCTGATGCCATTGAGCCCTGATCCAGCCGTGCCTGAAGCTCTTTTCTGTCACATGAGCCAGTACGCTCCATCCTTTTGCTTTCTTAAGCCACAAGAAGTTAGGTTTCTTTTACTGGCAGCCTAAGGCATTCTGACTGACATGTAGACTTCTGTAAGGTTTAATAGGTACCACAGCAAATATTTCACAGATACATAGAAGCCAGAGAGAAGATAGACTCTGTATTCACATGGCATGTTGGATCTGACGATTCTTATAAGATAGAGAAGACGTGAACGCAGGAATAGTGGACAGAGTATTTCAGAGTACTTTGACTATTTCAAAAACATAAAATTATGGTATTACTCCTTTAAATCCTTCTGGAATAAAGGAATAAAAACAAAGTCTTTAAACAACAATAGTAATCTGAATTCTTCCTGCAGTAAAATGGCATAATATAATAATAATAACGATGAAGACCCATCCCAAAGGCAATAACTGTGTGTTTAGTTATAGGCTCAGACCTAGGGTGATCAACCCATCCTGGTTTGTCTGGGGCTGTCCCTGTTTTAAAATTGAATGACGCATGTCCTGGGAACCCCTTGGACCCAGGCAAACCTGGATGGTCAGTCACATGTTTGTCGAGCTTGGTCAGGTTATTTTGCTTTTCTGAGCCAAAGTTTTTTCATCACTGAATAGGGCGTGGCAGAGAGAGGGGACAATGGTGGAACTATCAGGGGTTTTCAAACCTTTTTTTTGGAGCTCCAGGCTTTTTTAAAGGGTCCTAATGGCCACTGCCAAGGGGCTTTGAGCAAATCCCAGTTCTGCCAGTCAGAGGAGTTTCTCTTATATACGTTTAAACAATCAGGGTGTACCCAAAATTTGTTGGGATGGGGAAGCCTGCCCTCTGAGGGATCTCCCTCTGGAATTCCATGATGTATTTGTTTTTGTTATGGAACAAATGGCTCTTATAGATCAGTGGTTCCCACACCTGGCTGATCCTAAGAGTCACCTGGGGAGCTTTAAATCTATACACATTCCTGGCTACCACACCTGGAGATTTTGACTCTGCTGGAACTGGGTGGAGCCAGGGATCTGTATTTTTACAAATCTTTGCAGGTGACAACATATAAATTATTCACAAATGGTGTGTTACTCTCATTAATGACAAATTTCTTTCCACACACCTCACAAATGGCCAAGACACACCATTGTTTGAGACACCATGTTCCAGTACATCTCAAACTTTCTGTGCATCAGAAAGGCTTGTTAAAACATGGATCGCTGGGCCCCACCCACAGGGTTTTTTTCTGTTCAGGAGGGCTGGACTGGGTGGCACTGGGAATTTGCATTTCTAAGATGCTCCCAGGTGGGTGTCTGCTACTTTTAGTAGCATCATTTTGGACCCTAAGCTCACTTGAGCGTCTTGTCTGGTTATAACATCCTTCTTCCACCTCCCCCTTGTATAGTATGAATAAATTATTGATGAATAAATGCGCGGATAAATGATCATTTATGGGCTAATGACAGTGACCTTTCAATCAACTTTCTAAAGAATATTGTGAACTACACCCTGTAGCATGTAAGAAAGGATTCTGCCGGCTATCTAAAGAGTATTGTCTCATCGGCCCTTGGCTGAGGACATGGGTGGGAACAGTAGGATTTCCTGCTCTCAGCTGTGGGGCCTTTGCTGAAAACAATGAGGCAACTGCTGTGTTCTGTCCTGGGGCCTCCGGCCAAGTCCGCTGGACTCTCAAAGATTCCATTTAGTTTCATTTTTTAAGGCTGGCAGATTTACTTTTCACCCACCAATTCCTTTCTGGCTTTCTGTAGCTTGTTATCATATTTAAGTTTTGAAATTGATTTGCTGGGACATCACACAAGCCATGTTCTGGTTGCTCTAGCTCTTCATTCCTGTGGATAAACTTGTTGTTATCCCTCTGGAAGCCCGCAATGACCACTCCAAGTTCTACTCAGGCTGTACATGGGCCCCTAATCATTCCCCCATCCTTGGGCTTGTGTTTGCTCTCCATGGGCACTGGAAGAGCTGCAGGCAGCTTGGCACCGTGCTTCCACCCATCTTCATTAGTACAAGAAATGTTTCTTGTACTACCGGGACCTAGGCATGGCCTCAACCCAGACCTCAAGGCCAGACACACCCCAAAAAAAAGTTAGAAAGGAAGAGAAAGCCACCGACCGTTATTAGCCACTAAATAGGGAGGGCCCGGTCCAAGTTCTGGAGGAACATTCAGAGCGTGTTTAAGCGGCTTTGCAACTTTTATGTAACTACTTGAAATAAGAAGAAGCACCCAGAAAATAAACACAAATAATAATAATAGAATTTAAAAGGAGATTCCCTCTCTTTATTTCGGACTCCTGCTTCTGTGGTGATGATGCAGACAGTCGATTCGTTGGTGTACAGCCCCATCGTCCCCAAGAGAACAAGATGTGGGCCCAAACAGGCAGAAAACAGAGGGCCTTACCCACACCTCCCTGGAAAGTGGGCTTGGTTCTGATGAGAACCTATACTTATGGAGGATTAATCTCTTCTAAAGGAGTTCTACAAGATCAGCCTTCCCAAATGGCTAGGACTGTGGCAATGAGCAAAAGCAGCCTTCTCTGCCTTGCTACCCAGGCAGACACTGTGGGTCCCGCCTCCAGAAGTAACTATGCAAAGACGGAAGGAGCAATGCCTCTGCTGTTGCCTGACATCAGCAGCAATGCCTTTCCCCCTGATGCCAATAAGCGGCAAAAATGGCTGTCAGTGCAGAACTGTTCTCTAGGGCAAGCTGGTCTTGGGAGGCTTGGCCATGTATGTCCTGGAAGGTTCTAGAATTTTTTTAACGTCATGTTAATGACATTCATGTTTCAGGAAAAACCTCTGAATCGGGCTGACAAAAAATTTCATGTTAGACCGTAAATAAAATTGAGCATCTAAAAACTTTTTCACTTAGAAGCCATTTGGAGGGTCAAGTCACTCTGGAGGGAAACTGGGTATTTTTCTTGTAGGGAGCTTTGTGGGATTCAGAAGCATGACGGTGGTGGTGGGCAGGATGGTTGAAGAAGGGAGGAAAAATGACCTGCATATCACTCTTAATTATTGCCTCTTGACTTGAAATCAAGACCTTTGTTTTTGCTTTATAAAATGTGTGCAGTCCTATACGTGAAGGATTGTGTGGTCATGGGGCGGCGTGGTGGAGAGTGTTGCAAGGAGAGATTTACAGTCACTCTTACCATTCACAGAAACTGAGGAATTCACACACTGAGAGAGAGGCCAAGGTCCTGCTGCTACAGGTCACAGAGAAGAGAAAGGCAGACTCATTGCAGTTTAATTATGCATATTATCACTACTGGGAATCCCCAAAGAGCATCTTTTCAGTGGTGGGTCAGAAACAAATATTTTGTAAGAGACATGTTGAGTCTGAAAAACTTAGAGAAACTTGAGAAAGCTTCTGTACGTAACTGAGAGAAAACAGAAAGTTCCCACCATGAATTTGAAGGTCAGATGAGTTAGAGAGAGAGAGCCTAGCAAGGCTACCATTTAGGACGAGGGTAGACGGGTGTCTAAGGAAGGATACATATTTACCTCTATGTAAGGAAATTGTTGAAGAAATAAGCTGAAGCTTTCTATAAAGCCTTCCTGTTTATACTTGAAAGAATCCGGAAGCAAATGGGCCCTTGCCTGGTCCAATGACAGGGGTTATTTCTGTGTCTGGATTTTTCTGAGGAAGAGGATGGAAGAAGTTTCTGCCTAATGTTTTGGCATGAGGAAGTCATATCCAAGTGGCTTTCGAGAACAAGTGTCTGCCTGTCCATACTTTGCATGGTTGGCTAGTTCATTTTTGGTACATTCACATTCCAAATGTGTTATAAAGATAACTACATATGTGCCTGTTCAAAGTGACTGGTAAGTCCTCATTCTCTGTACAAACTTTGTTTTCACCCCTGTCCTTCTAGATGCCCTCCTGCACGAGGATGCTTCAAGTCATTTCAGCAGTTACTCAAGAGCTGCTTCCACCACTGACAGGCAGAATTGAAGGATTTTCTCTTTTGTAATATCCTGAACTGCCACCTGTTGTTAACCATGGACTTCAAGGAGATCCATCACGTAGGTCTGGCATCCAATCCATGAAACAGTGTCTTTGTCACAGAGAGGTTCTCTAGTTGAGACAGCGGAACATGTTGGTGCATCATTTCGTTGCCAGGTAGCTAGTCCCTTGAGCCTTGTTTCATGCCATTGAGGGACAAAGCACATCCTGAGGCAGTGTGGTTGACAGCAGTGTCCAAATAATCGTCTGGAATTCCTGTCTGTATCATGACAGAAGGAGGATGTTGTTCTATGAGCAGAGGCCCGGGTGGGTTCATAACTAAGCTGTCCATCTTGTGGTAGAATTCTGCAGGCTTCGGTTGCTAGCGTGTTACAGAGCAGAGAGACAACAGTCCCCTCCATCTCCAAATTCTGTGGTTCCAGAGCCCAGCTGCTGGAACAAGACTCATCTCTAGTGCCACCCAAAAGGGAAAGTATGGACAGATCAAACAGAGATCAAGCAAAAGACACTGCCCCCTCAGGGTGAGGAGGCATGAGGGAGGGGTACAAGCCCAAAGGGCATCACAGGTCAGCAAAATAACAACCAAAGGAGAACGCAACTGAGAGTCTGCTAAAAATTTAAGGAGAGTCATAAGCAAGAGGAGAAAATGAAATAATCCTCACAAGTAAGAATTGTGTGGTCACCAGGTAGCCAAGGAAGGCACTCCCTGACTGCTTGGAGCTTTTGAGAAGCTGATGGATCTCCACGAGAGCAGAGCAATTCAACAAAAAGAACAGAAAGGGTGTGCAGCAGAGTTCCCTGCTCACTCTCTAGAGACGGGACAAACTAATAAGTATATCAGATTACTTGTGCGCATGAGTGT
The DNA here is from genome assembly GCF_027409185.1 of Cynocephalus volans. Lineage (NCBI taxonomy): Eukaryota > Metazoa > Chordata > Mammalia > Dermoptera > Cynocephalidae > Cynocephalus > Cynocephalus volans. Next base: position 24,438,203 of record NC_084464.1, read on the forward strand.
GCGTATTCATGCACTGTGTGTGTGTGTGTGTGTGTGTGTGTGTGTGTGCATATGTGGTACTTTTTCTTACTACCATTTACTTTTGGTTCTCTCAAGCTTTATTCAAACAATGAAATAGTGGAGAAATGATCTCTGGAAATAAGCAGCTTGCTCTGGAAATAAGAAAACAGGCTTTGGCAAACCTGGTTTTGGGTTTTGCTAAAGGAGCCTGTTGTACTCAGACAGCAATGGCGTGGGGTCAGAGCTGGAAGGGGACCAACTCTGGGAAGGGGGCCCTGGTTAAAGTCTGGCCAGACTCCAGATGGTACCCTCTCTCTACCTGATGAAAGAACGAAAACCACGTCACTTTTGTCTGAGAAACTTAGGAGTATACTATATATACATATACACATATATAAATATATGTATATATGTTGATCTAATTGCAATCCTAAGGAACAATAACCAACATTACAGTGGAAGCTATATGAGTTCAGAGGAGGGAGAAAGCACTGGGGGCTGGGTTGGGCTAGAGTCAAGAAAAGATGAAAAGAGGTCAGGAAGGAAGGGTAGGTGAACTAAGCCTGGCGCATGGGTAGGAAGGAAATAATTAGTCTAAAGAAAGGTGGAGGCACAGATATCTAAGCAATACTTGAGAAAAAGCACAGGAAAAAAAAAGTCTTAATGAATTGTGTTATGCTGGCTGCAATGGACTGAAAGCTTGTGGCTACCCCAGAAATTCATATGTTGGAATCCTAACCTTCAATATGATAGCGTTAGGAGGTGGGGCCATTGGGAGGTGATTTGGTCATGAGGGTAGAGTCCTCATGGATGGATTGAGTGCCCTTAAAAAAGAGGCCCCAGAGAGCTCTCTGGATGTGTTTCTGCCATGCAAGGATACAACGAAAAGGCAGCGTGCACAGCCTGGAAGAGGCCCTCACCAGAACCTGAATGTATCAACACCCTGATCTCAGACTCGCAGCCTCCAGAACTTTGAGAAATAAATGTCTGCTGTTCATAAGCTGCCAGTGTACAGTACTTTACTATAGCAGCCTGCACTGATGAAGACACTGGCATTATTCCATTTCATCTCTCTCTTTTTCACTCTTTCTTACTTCTGCTTTGCATGTCTTGAGCCATTCAGCAGCAGCCATGGGCCCAGAGATCAGCAATCCGAGGTACAATGAGTACTTTGACCTCTGTGTTCCATGAGCTTCACATCTTATTTTTTCTAGCTCCCATTACTTATTCTTCAAATTATGATATTAAACAACTGCAGTGAAATTATTCTTTCACCATAGTTCCCTTCTCTTGCTTGTTTCTCACTGGAGGGAGAGATTTGTGTAGGTGTCAAAATATGGCACTGGATTGACTACAGTCATCCAGGAAATAGCCACCTACTCACTTGTGATATGTCATAAACTACCAAACCCCAAAATGAATCTCTTTTATTAAATGGAAATGTATTAGGATTCAAATGTTAATGGAACAGACCTTTACTTGAGCATTCACCATGTGTAAATAACAGATTCTATGAGGACAGACATGATTAAAAAGTTTACTAAACCTTCCTTTATTGGAAGAGTCAGACACATAACAACTAACAATGCTGATGGTGAAATAAACTATTGCTCTAAAGCTCTTTGTTTCATTGTACTCCATGGCCACATGGCAATATCTGCTGGTGATGCATCTTTTTTTTTTTTTTTTTTATTAAAAATCACAGGATCTTCTAGCTCTGTCTCTATTTCTAAATCTTTTCTTTTCTTTTTTTTTTTAATAGAAGATTCCTCTCAACTGGCTGCAGTCAATGACTCCATTTCAATGCAGAGATTTCTGGGTTCTGGGGTGCCACTAAGTTGACCAGAACTATAGTTGTCTGGAGTGCACTCGCAGTTAGCTGCTGTATACTTCTGCTGCCCTTTGACATAACCAAAGACCCCAAAACCTAGTGAATGGTGAGATAGAGGTAATTCCATGATTTAAAGAGACAGATTAACTGGTTTGCATGGGGAAGGATGGGAAGGACAAAGTTCTTTTTCAGAAATTTTTCAAGGCTAACTATGATTTACAATCGGATGATTTCAATTATGATCTGGAGATTCCCTACCTAGATCTTACAAAAGCAAATTCTCAAGGCCTTATGGATATATAGCCTAAAGAAATGAAGGACAGAAACAAAGCATGCCTGACTGAGTAGGAGAGAAAGATTTTCCTAAGTCCAAAACATGCCCATCCAGGGGCATTAAAGTACTAGACCACAAGTACACACATTCTTAGAGTAAGTTTCACCAATGAGGGCTGTGCACCACAGTGTGACATTGCTTGTAATCCAAGGAAGCTATGTCTTCAAAGCGGTCAGCTGAACCCAAAGACTCCATCTGCTGTGAACCTGAAAAGGGAGAGATCCGCCATTTCCTTTCTCCAGTTGCGGTTTGAAGAAGGATACTATTTTGCTCACGCTACTGTGAACCGAATAAATACATGGATGTTTTCTAGTCAGGCAGAGATGAACTTAGATTCCAGTTGGCCAATTTTTGCTCTGCCATGATTCTTAACCTCATTATTTCCCCCCCACTTAATAGCAATGGCTTAAAAAAATGTCGAGAGTTCCCCACGTGTCAGGCGCTATCGTAAGCAATGGATACGTATGACTTCGTGTAATCTCACAACGATCAAATGAGGCAGAATGCAGACAAGAGTTAACACAGAAGGCCTGAGACTACTATCCTTAGAAAGGTGTGTTTGCAAGGTCGGCCCTTGGCTGGTGTCTGGGCACGTGTGGAGGATTTCCACCATTCCATGATAAGAGTGGCTCATTGTGCCTTACTGTTTGTGCAAACAATGTGTTTTATGCTGAGCACCTGCCTTCCTTCTAAGAGTTCAGAATTTTGATACATGCCAGACTGAGGGTGCCTAAGTGACCAGCCCCAAGTCAGAACTCTGGCACTGAGTCTCTAATGAGCTTACCTGGTAAACCACATTTCATACCTGTCACAACTCGCTGTTGCAGGCATCAAGTATGTCCTGTGTGGCTCCACTGGGAGAGGAGCCTTGGTAGCTTGTGCCTGGTTTCCTCCGTGTGCTTTTCCCTTTGCAGATTTTGATTTGTGTCCTTTTGATGTAACAGAACTTAGCTGTGGTACAACTATACGTTGAATCCTGGGGGTCCTCTGAATCATTGAACCTGGGGGTGGTCTTGGGAACCCTGCATAGAAGTGTGTAACATTGTTATTATCCTAATTTTAAAGGTGAGGAAGATGATTTGTGGAGAGGTTAAGCAACTATCCCAAGGCACACAGCAGGTACATGGCGTGACCAGGATTTGAACCCAGGTGGGCTGGCTCTATAGCCCTTGCTTCTAACTCCTATGGAGCTCTAAAATTATATTAATACTACCTCCTTCACTGGGTGGTTGTGAACCAAAGGTGTGTTTGCTCAAAACATACTAAGTGTTCAATAAAACAGAGTTACCCTGTTGTTATATTATTATGCACAACCTTCCTATCCCTTCTATCTACTAACCAGAAGATCTACCATTCATTTCTCATAGTCCATTTCTCTTAATCCATTTTGTGCTGCTATAAAAGAATATCTGAGACTGGGTAACTTATAAAAACAGATTTATTTCTTACAGTTCTGGAAGCTGCAAAGTCCAAGGTTGAGAAGCCTGCATCTAGGGAGGACCTTTTTGCTGCATCACATCATCCCATGGCAGAAGGTGAAAGGGCAAGAGAGCACGCATGAGAGGGAGAGATGGAAGGGGACCAAACTCTTCCTTTGTAAAGACACCACTCCCCCAGTAATGAGCCCACTCCTGCAATAACATCATCATTCCATCATGAGGGCAGAGCCCTTGTGACCAAATCACCTCTTCAAGGTCTCACCTCCCAACACTGTTACAATGGGGATTAAGTTTCCAGCATGTGAACTTCAGGGGACACATTCAAACCTCAGCACCTACTAACAAACAGAATGTCTCTGAGAAGTTGAAATATCTTTGAGGAAAAGGGAGAGGAATGGTATGGAATTCACCCTCCTTTTTTTTTTTTATCGTATCTATCCCAATACTTTTTCTTTATAAGCCAAATGGAGACTTTGCATTTTCTCTTCTCTCTTTTTTTTTTTTTTTTTTTTTTTACCTCTTCCATGGCCTCCTTCTCTCCAGCTTGGACCCAGAGGTGGTGGGGATGAAGTCAGGACAGCAGGCTGGGTGTTTGGAAGAACTGAGTGGTGCAGAAGTGGGAGGGGCTGGGGCCGTTTTGGTGGAGCCCCTTTCATTATGGTGACCACATTTTCTACCATTCATCCCCCAAATGGGAACACATCCTCTTACAACAGACTTGTAACATTCTGTTTACTAAAATTATTATTTATCAGCCACCCCTTCTACCTTTCAAGCCTTCTAGTTAATGCAGAACCATCCTGTTTCTTTCCATGGAGGAAACCAAATGAGCCCAGCATTCCACAGACCTATTCTTGTACTACCTTCAAAGAGAAACAGCTCTTCCTGCTGAATACTGGTCTATGATACGTTACAGCTTAGTTGGGAAGATGTCCCAGTAAAAGATGAGCTGGCTAAAGTACAGCACGTCTACACGGTAGAAGCGCACTGAGGAATGAGACTCTATAAAGATGTCCCCGATTTGAAGCCTCATCTTCTTCATTTACTCCTTAAAACAGCAAAGTTTCCCGTTCACAGTAAGAAATTGCTGTGGTTTGCATGTCCCCTCCAAATCTCATTTTGAAACTTAATCCCAAATGTCAGAGTATGAAGAGAGTAGGAAACCCAACTACAGAATTTGAAAGGTGGAGCCTTTAAGAGGTGATTGCATCACAAGTTGATATGGCCTCACGAATGTATTAGCCCATTCGTGAGTTAATAGGTCATCATAGGAGTAGACTGGACACTTTATAAGGAGAGGAAGAGAGCACATTAGCCTACTCAACCCTCTTGTCATGGGATGCTCTGCGCTGCCTGGGACTATGCAGAGAGTCACCACCAAGAATATGCTCTCACCAGAGGCACCCCTCAACCTTGAACTTCCCAGCCTCCCAAACTGTAAGAATTCCATTTCTTTATAAATTACCCAGTTTCAGGTATTCTGTTCTAAGCAACAGAAAATGGACTAAAACAGAAACATAGCTTAAAATGTAAATAGCAAGACAGTAACGGCTTGGGGTCATGTTAATTGAAATCAACAAGACAAAATTTTTCCCTGCAAACATCTTTTGATAAAGTAAAACTGGAAGCAGCCCATGGATATTAGATACTTGAAAAGAGAAGTTGGTCATAACAAGTGCCAAAAGAAGAAAAAAAAGGAAATGGGATTTAGGAAGAAAAACTGGTGGTGCCAAAGAGTCACTTCACACATACAGTAGATTTTTCCATGGAGTGGCCCTTGGTCATCGGCACTTTAAAAGCAATTTGCAAGAGGTGTAAGTAAAAACAAAAACCTCGTATCTTGAAATAAAGTGCATTTTAGTCTGAGGAAAATCAATGTCTTCACACCCAGGACATATACGCTGCGAGGATCCAGAGCAAGAAGTCACCCAGTCATTCTCTTACAACGAATGACTTAGGAGACGCAGGTTTCAGTCAGAGCTGTGTCATCTGATCAGTCTCCCGACTTTACCTAAGACATCTCTTCTGTGCCATTGCGGTTTTGTTATTTGTAGAGTGGGGGATATAATAACCACTCCCAGGACCACTGTGAAAATTAGATAAAATGGTTGGGTCAGTGTGCTGAGTGAATTGTAAATTAATATCTAAATGTTAGTTATTAATATTTTGATCCAATGATATTTGCTAGCACCAAGATGGAAGAGAAAAATCAAACGTAAAATAAGAATCTAGTTTTCACTGCACTGGACACAAAGAAAGGAGGGTTACCTTAAGAGGAGAGCCTTATAAAGCTAAGTTATAAATGGAAAGGGGATTGTTATAAACTCAGTGCAAGATTGGTCAGAATATTAGCCTTTCTTCATTGCGGCAGCTTAATCCTTCGTCCTGGGTTTGTCTGGTTAAAATCACAGAGTGGTCTAAAAAGGCAGTGGGCATCAGTTAAGATGGAGATTAGAGGCTCGGAAGAAGGCAGTGATTTAGTTTCTGGGATTAAGGAAGACAAAACCTTACCGATAGCTGGATAAGGATAACATTCCATTCTATCGTGATCATCCTACTTCAAGGAAATGTTTGTAGTTTAGGCAGCGTGGTATGACGTGCCTGTTAAAGTTATTATACGGTTGAACTTTTGAAAAGCACAGCAGCACAAATGTGTTTTATCAGTCTTCACGGTTGGTAAGAATCTTGGAGAAAGGACAATCAGCTGACGTCCCACTGCAGTTCACTCTGAAATGGGTCGTCACTGCAGAGGACCCACCACGCCTCTGGATTTGGTTTCATCTGCTAGAAGTTCCCCTCTCCTCACCATCGTGCAAAAGGCCCCTGCTTTCTTTGCAAATGCTACAGGCTGTCATTAGGTTTAGAGTAAGCTGCAATTAGCAAGTCTCTCAGCTTCTCTTACAAGGAACTTATTTTTCAGTGGAAATTTTTGTAATGGTTCCTGTCAGATTTTTAACTCTTCCCTGGAGACCAAACTCCCCGACTCATTCCTTGGCAACGCGATTCTAAGAGTGAATGATACCCATTTTGGACCAACTAATTACTACAATGTCTTAAATTTAGCTACTAGCTGTTTTGGCACCTTCCACACAGAACCCCTTGCAAATAAATCTTGCGAGCTATGAAATTCTGGCCTTCTTGTCTGAACTCTCAGGAGTTTACAGGACTGGACCTTGGCTCTCACAAAGACTCTTCAGTGTGGTCTGGGTAGTAAGAGAAAACCTCAGTCTTAGGGACCTATTCACATTTGTGTTAGTGGGCAAGGCTGATAAGGTGTTTGCCAAGGTTGTGCAACTCAATTACCAAGGGTCTGCTTGGGTCATACTGTGGACAGCCCACAGCCTGGCTGCTCCGCTCCTTTTTCCTCGGGCCCTGATGGCTGTTTGCAAGTCGAAAAGAAGAAATCAGGATGGAGGACAACCAGAAATACAAACAGATGGAGAAAGAGTTCAAACTTAAAAGAAAAAACAGTGAGGATTTATTTAATTTACAGATAAAATCAACATAATTTAATCTATCAACTGTATTCCCATGATTCTTTGTTAGCACAGAAAATCAAGAGTTGTCTGCCTTAAGGGTAATACAATGAATCTTTCTTCTATTCATTAATGAGTCACACTAGGGTAACTACAAATTGAGTAATATTACAAATGAACACACAAAGAAATAAGTGAGTCCAGTAGTTTTCCAACTTTAAATCCACTTGAAAAAAGTTCTATAGCTGGACACCTCCTCTGTCTCATTTCCCCGTCAGTGCCCAGCGCACTGTAAAGGTGCAGCACTTATTTGTTGACTGATGACTGATTCGTAGGTTGGTCTACATGACAATGAAGGAAGGCTATCTTAAAAAAATATCCTCCTTCTATTTCATTTTAAGACTTGTGCCTATCTGCTCGTTTGTCACCTGGGTAATGAAATATCATTTGAACTTTCTATATAGAAGCGGAGCTGAATTTAACTGGATCATTTTGTTCATCCTAGAGGCCATTGGGTTTTGTTTTGTTTTTCCATGCTCTTCTCTTCTGGAATTCTCTTTTCTTGTTAAACCCTACTCATTCTTTAGGCCTCTTTCCTTTTGTGAAAACTATTCCTCCCCACCCCCACCGCCCCACCCCACTAGCTAGTGTGTATTGAGCATGTAACGTGTCAGAAACTGCTTTAGATGCTTTGGGTAGATTGATTCATGTAGCACTCAAAACCACCTATGGACTCACAAAACCTTCAAAACCACCTAATGAGGCAGGACTCTCATTACCTTCCTTCTGCAGATGACAAGCAGAAACAGAAAAGTAAAGTCACTTGCTCAAGAGCACATGGCTGGTGGGTGGTGGAGGTGGAATCTGAACCCAGATAGTTGGCTGCAGAGCTGCCCTCTTAGGGCCCCACCAGGGATGCCAGCCATCGGATCTGCCCATTTCCTGGACTCCGGTGATCACTTCTCCAATTCATGTTGCTTGCTAATTGCTTTCTGACTGGTTCCCACACTGCAGAGAAAGGACCTCTTTTGATGGTATGCACATGACTGCTTCTCACATGTCTCAGAAAATTACTTTGCTATTAATTTTTGACAATTATTAACAAATGAACTAAATAATCAAGCCAACACAAAAACAATTGAAAGGTAAGCCTTGTGAGGGGAGAATTACTTTTTTAATCTGAGACTATCTTAAAAACACATTCCTAGTATTAAATTTTAATGGGAACTCACCATTTCCCCAACCACAGCTTCTATCTACCACGCACCCTCGACTGCACACACGTACATGCAAATACACCCTCGACTGAGCCTGCTTTCAATCACAAAAGCAACATAATCATTTAAAAATATCCAAAGATTGACTATGTCTACTGTAGAAAGTGAGCCTGTCTTATAATCCCAACATCAGAGACAAACACTTAAATATTTTGGTATCTATTTTTTGCTAGACTTTTGTTTTGTAAGGAGATAGATAAACATAGTCATTTTATTCAAAATGAGCTTATATTTTATATTCTATTGAATTTGTTACTTTGGATTTGGTTCACATCTTTCCATATCTTTGTGTATAGGTCCCCTTCATTCTTTTTTAACAAGCATGCTAATCCAAGTTGTGGATTGCCAACTTGTAATAAGGACCCCACTGATGGACATTCGGATTGTGTTCATGCTTTCAACATGCAAAACTGCATTTCACATAGCCTCAAAAGGAAGAAACCCATGCTAGGTTGAACTTCCCCAAATGGGAAGTGTTGGGCCAGGTAGCTCTTCCACGCTATTAAGAAAGAAATTACTCAGTAAAGAGGAAACATGGCACAGAAGAGTCCAACACTTCTCTAACTGGATATTCAGGGAATATTGTTGTCAGAGATGTGAATTGATGTATAAAAGACTCTTGTCCCTATGCAACACATTGCTTAACTATGAAATAAACATTTCTCTGCTAAATCACCCTTGCAGGAAGCCAGGAGACTGATCTGTGGATCACAGGCCTGCTTAGAGTAAGACACCACACGGAAGCATTACCGAAGACTTCCTAGGGCTGGAGTAAGCAGCTAGTAACATTTTCCTTGAAAAATGCAGGTCAAAAATATTCTTTGCCCTGCTGTGTGGAGTAGAACTCTGTTTCACAGTGTCAGGCTGCTATTCAAATACTAAAGCAGCTCCAAATTTGCTTTCCCGAGGATAAGTCTGTCTTTGCCTACAGTGTGCATGGCAGGAGGGGCAGTGGGCTTCTCGCAGCAACTGCCAGGCCTGCGGCCCGCTCAGAGGGTGCCAGAGGGGCTGTCCCACCTCTGCTCTCCATGGCCTGCACTCCAGCCCAAGGGGTCTGCTCACGAGCCCCCAGAAGTGCATGCAGCTCTGCTCAAGCCACCTTTTCTTCCCCTCACGATCTCCTCCTGCTTTTCTGTATTCCTCCTGTCCTGTGAAGGCCATGCCTCAGTCTCCCCTCTTCTGAACAGGCTTTCCTGCTTTGAGAGCTCCTCTTTCCCTGCACGGCAGCACTGGGCTCTAATGCTCTCTCACTTGCTCATCTGACAGGTGTTACTAGCACTTTCCATCTGCCGGGTAGACACCAGTGCACAAACACAGTCCTGCACCCACGGAGCTGGTCGTCTTGGGAGGAAGCGGATCATAAGCTCATACGCAGCCATCTACTGTGTCAGGTGGGGCTAAGCACAGGTGACGGGAAGGTGTGTGAGGTGAGGACGTGGCCATTTTACATAGCTGGTCAAGGAGGCTGCGATGGTTAGGTGACACGTGGCCCAAGAGCCGAAGGAGGAAAGGGAAGGATAATCTCCAGGTGTTTCCTGGAAGGCCCTTCCAGGCAGAGGGAGCCATAAGTGCAAAAGTCCTGAGCTGGATACACGCTTGGCCTTTTGGGAGAACATCAAAGAGGCCATTCGGCTCCTTTTAATTTTTTTTAAGGACTTAATCTTTTTAGAGTAGTTTTTAGTTCATAGCAAAATTGAGAAGAAGGTACAGAGATTTCCCATATACCTTCCTCCCTGCCCCCATGCATAGCTTTCCCCAGTATCAGACATCCTGCACCAGAGTGGATGCTTGTTACAGAAGATGCACCTACGCTGACACATCATTATCACCCAGAGTCCATGGTTTACGCGAAGGTTCACTCTTGGTATTATACACTCTACGAGTTTGGACAAATGTCTAATGACATGTGTGTGCCATTGTAGTATCATACAGAGTAGTTTCACTGCCCTAAACATCCTCTATGCTCTGCCTGTTCATCCCTCGCTCCACTCACCCCTGGAAACCACCGATCCTTGTTCTGTCTCCATAGTTTTACCTTTTCCAGAACATCATATACGGCAGTTGGAATCATATAGTACACAGCCTTTTCAGACTGACTTTTTTCACTTAGCAATATATTTCTACTTTTGAAATGTAATTTTTGTTTCATAAACATATGCTCTCTCCTCAACTCAAATGGAAGACTCTTGAGAGTCCAAGACTGCATGTTGGAGATCACAGGTGATAAACCGTGATGATGGCTTCTTCAGTAAACTTTCACTCTTTGAAGTACACCAGTGTGTAGTATGCATCCCTGGGTCTTCTCCAGCCCTTACCTAAAACTTTGATTGGGTGACGACCCCTAGCCTGTGATGCTCAAATATTCTAATAAAAGTTTGATGTTCTTAGGGTGTTAGTTATGCATGCAACACTCCTAAGCCCATCGCTACATGTGTCACTCAACAGCAAGCCAGCACGGAGACTCCTATTCATTTTAAGAAAATGAATTCCAGTTCTAAACAACATGAACTAATGCCTTTATTTCTGATGCCTGTCCTTGCTTCAGACAAAAAAAAAAAAAAAAGACAGCAAAAAAGGAGGCCAATAAAGTAAACAACTTAGATCAAAGAAACAGCCAAATGCCTCGAGCTGTTCTGTCTTCCCGAATCAATCCTTTGGAAATCATAACACCTTACTCAAGTGGTTCTTTTAACTGTCTGACAATGAAGAAGATAAAAAACTTTGTACAAAAGACCCGGATCATTTTATTTTAAATATATTTGTATGCACTGTCCTTTATAACTGAAATATAAGTGCTTTTGAAAGCTGTACAATGCATAGCACGTTGTGTATAATTGTTTAAATGTGTTCATGGTCATCACATAATTTAGATCTGAGGTCCCTGGTAGATGATAAAGTCCACGAAGTGACAACCTTCTCTCCTCTCCTCACTATATCCCAATACCATATGTATGAAGGACATCGTTCGTGATTGACTTCAGTCGTGTTTGTGGGGCTTCTTGAAGGCGTGAACCCTGCTGCCAGTGTTTTCAATGACTCGGCCTCCCCACGTTCACCCCATATGTGAGTTCCTTAAGGATGGGGCTTTGTGTGCTTGGTCTCACTGCAGAATCCCCAGCACCTCCAACAGTGCCTGGCCCATACTGGGCCCTTAACAAACATGGAATAAATAACTACTAAATTATCTTGTGAAATGCAATGAGATAGAGTATCTGTGAGGGCTAATTTTTTTGTGTCAACTTGGCTAGGCCAAGGTACGCAGATATTTGATCAAACACTCTTCTAGATGTTGCTGTGAAGCAATTTTTTCCAGAAGAGATTAACATTTAAATCAATAGACCTTGAGTAAAACAGAGGATGTGGGTAGGCCTTGTCCAATCCATTGAAGGGCTTAATAGAAAAAAAAGACTAACCTCCCCTGAGCAAGAAGAAATTCTGTCCTTAGATCGCCTTCAGACTTGAACTGCAATATCAACTCTTTCCTGCATCTGTGGCCTGCCCTGCAGGGTTTGGACTTGCTAGCTTCCATAATTGTGTGTCCTAGTTCCATAAAATAAACCTCTCTCTGCGTCTCTCTGTCTCTACTCTCTGTCTCTGTCTCTACTTTCTGTCTCTGTCTCTGTCTGTCTGTCTGTCTTTCTGTGTGTGTGCATATATATATATATATGCACACACACACACACACACACACACACACACATCCTACTGGTTCTGTCTGTCTGGAGAATCCCGGCTAATACAGTATTCCTCACTCATTTCCTCTCTCCGTGAATCAGTCAATACATGTCATTTGCCAGGAGTTGTGCTCACCCAACAAGCCCCACAGCTACCAGAGCCAGACCAGTGATGTTTCCCCTGTAGGAAGCTCTCAACCTCAACTTCCCCACTCTGGTGGAGGGACCAAGAGTCCGGCCTCCTCAACGTTTCATTTCTTTTGGGATGCCAGGCACCTGTGCGAGAAACAGGTGCCGAGAGAGCACTGTGCCTGCTCCGGCACTTGTCCTCATGGTGTGACGCGAGGCGTAGCTTCCTCCTATGCCATCGGGGGAAAATACTCCCCGTGGTGCTGCTGAGCCAGCCACTGCATGTCACTTCCTCTAAATCTTTCCACTCTTTGAAAGTGAAGCTGTGGGTGGGGAACTTCAGAGTCATGGAAACTAGCTGAAAGGTTTCTAAAAGTTCACGGATGCAGCCATCTGATGACTGTGGGGTAGCCAAACAGTCCCCGTACTGTAAGGAAAAGGTGAAAACAGAAGACACATCAGTGGGTAGCTGATAGCTGAGCACCATGGAAATTCGGTTCTCTTCAGGATGGAGCAAAGTGGTAACACTCACAGAGCCTAACCTGCTGCTCTGGGGGAGGATGCCTTTGTAAATTAAGTATTCGTATAGGTCCTTTTACCAAGGGTTCAGGTGGTAAGGGAAGGGGACAGTGAGAGTGAGAGCCTTAATCTGCCCATGGTCAGCGTGGGCCAGCCCAGGCACAACTGTCCATCCAGGGAGTTTCTTTTATTCTTTTTCTTTTGAATCTTGGGGAGTCACTTTATTCCTTCCTTTCCCTCCTGTTTAAGTCCCCTTTTCTCTCTTGATGTCTCCTTCCTTCTGGCCCTCTGGTCTCTATTCACATCTTACCTGCAGTTAAAACCTGTTTCTAACCTGAGGCAAAGCTTCACTCCTCTGCTGTAGTATTTTGTGCACGAGAGAGGGAGAAATTTGGGAGCCAGTGTGCCTTCCTGAAATTTTAACTCAGAGCCTTTGTCTTTAACAGTTGCTTAGCACTGTCAACTGATAGAAACGATCAATAGATTGCCATATGTCCATGCCGTAGAATGCTATACAGTTGTAAAAATGAAGTCACTGACACCTCTTTGCGTCAGCATGGGTAGCTCTCAGAAATACAATGTTGAGCCAAAGAAGAAGTCAAGAAAGAATGCATACGGTGTGATTATATTTACTCAAAGATCTCAGTCAAAAAGAAACTACATATAAATTGCATACATACATGTGCATAAATGTCTACGTATACATATAGATATATGAGGCCAATTTAAAAAGAAAAGTAAGGGAATGTTGAACTCAAAATTTTAAGATAGCAGTTCCCTTGCTGGGGGGCATTCGGGGAGGTGAATACCATTAGTTAGAGGCAGGCTTCAAGGGTGGGTAAGGTGGGCAGCAGGTGAACATGTACTTATTTAATTATTCCTATTATCATTTAGTACAGGTACATTATACATACATTTTTGTAGAACTGATTGTTTCATAATATTTTAAAAATTTTCTCAAGCCAAGTTTACCTGGATTATTAACCCTCATTTATCACTTTCCTCGGAAAGTGGAGGGGCTTTGGGAAAGAACCTCCTGTTAAGTGAGTTCTAGACCTCCACTCACCAAAGCTTCTAATCTGAAGCAAAAGTGAAAACAATGTGGATGAATGGACACCTCCCCCTGTCACCTCAGTTCATCCCTTCTGCTTTACTTTGGAACCCCAAGGATCTTTCTTAGGGCAGAAAAATCATACAATGGAGCCCTGTGGTATGTCCATTTTGAGTAGTCTTTACTACCCTGTATCACTGCCAAAGTGTTTGCGAGCCATTGTGGGCACAGCAAAGTTGTTTATTTCAATGATTTTTAAAAAGTCTGCAGCAAACAAAGGCAGCTTGGACACTTCCTTTCCAGGACATCTACACCGTTGCTAGCCCAGGGGACATACACTGGGCGGGCACTGGGTGGATGAGACATAGCGTGCCCTTGAGGGGCTGCCACTCTAGTGGAGCCTCACCCAGTCTTCTCTTCATCAAATCCCACCTTCCAGTGTTTGCCGTACTAGATGTGCTGTCAGTACCATTAGTAACGTGGGTTTTTCTTAAAATTGACTCAGTTTCTTTTTTTTACTTAAAAAGATTTATATTTTAAAAGAAACATTTATATCACTCCCATAAATAAAAAACCAATGTCACTGTGGATAATAGAAGGTAACATAAAAAATTAAAACAGGAAAATAAAACTATGCTATTAAATTTAAGCTAGCTACTATTGCCTGCTGATGGCTCCTAGCTCCAGCCCTACTTTCTCTTTGTTGAAAAGACAATGGGCCAAGGGTTATAGAGGTATTAAGATCCGTTCAAAATCAGGACTGAAAGAATGAAAAGAGAAAAGTTTTCCCTATGTATGACTCAATGGGATTTAATGCCATATCTGTGCATCTTGCACTGTATGAAATTATCCTATTCCTGCCCTACACTTTGGAAATGCTGATCACTTGAGTTGTGGAGGTACAGATAAGCATGAGAAAGTGGAGGCCATTTGTGGTAGGATGTGCCTTCATGCAGGCAGTTCTTTATGGGGGTATGTCGATCCTGAATGAGCGCTCCGCGGGTCAGCGCTTGTGCCCTTTCTTCAGGCTGGATCTCAGAGGGCAATGAGGAAGACTTTCCCTCACTACAGCTCTTGAATGAATATGAGCAATTCCAGAATGCAGGGTCTAAGGTCAAACAGAGTTGATCAATGGAGAACAGAGGACCAAAGTACTTGAGTGTATACAAAACCATGTCACAGGTGGTCTTAGCTGGGGTTCCCCCAGAAGTGGACCTTGAGGCAGAGTTTAAATGCATGTAGTTTAAAAAATTATCCCAGGAAACACTGGTGAGAAATGGGGGAGTGAAAATGGAAGGAACGAAAACCATAAAGGGCACTTATCAAGCCAGCTACCATGGTGGGCATTTGGAGCTTAATCCCAAATGGAAATTTGGGGAAAAGATAAAACACGTGTCTTAGAGGGATGAGATTGCTGTGATATTTATAGCCATTGAAGAGTTAATTCCTGGATATTTGCATCTACCTTTTGAGCAATCAAAAGTGGCCCTACCTGGCTTGGAGAAAGTCCTCAGGCTTTAGAAGTCATTGCAGTCAAGGTGAGGCCTGAAGGATGCAGGAAGGACACTGACTGCTTCTAGATACCCCTTCTCTGCCAGATGCTTAAAACATGTGGTACCACACTGAATCCTTACCACAGCCAGGCAAGACAGCAATTTCCCCTTATTTGCATGTAGAGGAAGAGGCACCAGCAGCTACATCACTGGACCAAAGTCCTGCAGCCTGTGCTGGCCTACACCTGGTTACAGCTCCCTAGTCCTCTATGTCTTCCTTTCTTTAAAAAATAGTCAGGTGACATTCATGTAATGTAAAATTAACCATTTTAAAGAGGATAATCCAGTGATATTCAATACAGTTACAATGTTGTGCAACCGTCACCTCTACCTAGTTCTAAAACATTTTATCTTTCCAGAAGAAGGCTCTGTACGCATTAAGCAGTTGCTTTCCATTTTCCTCTGCTCCCAGCCCCTGATAACCACCAAGCTACATTCTGTCTGTATCGATTTACCTCTTCTGGACATTTCATATAAATGGAATCATATGACCCTTTGTATCTGGCTTCTTTCATTTAGCATAATGTTTTTGAGGTTCATGCACGTGATAGCATGTGCAAGTACTTCATTCCTTTTGATGATCAAGTAATTTTCCATTGTAGGGATACCCCACATTTGTTTATCCATTCATTTATTGATGGACATTTAAGCTGTCTACTTTTTGGCTATTGTAAATAGTGCTTCCATGAAAATGGTATATATGTTCTTATTTGAGTCCCTGTTTTTAATTCTTTTGGTTATATAAGTAGGAGTAGAATTGCTGGGTCATATGGTAATTCTGTATTTAATTTTTGAGAAACCACCCTAGTCTTGGAGAATTCATTCTCCGCTACCTCTATTTAAATGTTTGTGTTTCTAGAGATTTGATCCTAAGCTGCCCCTTCCTTTCTCTTTTGATACTCTGTCTCAAGGATGTATCATCCATAGCCCTGGCTTCAGTTACCATTTAAAAGCCAACACTGTGCTCTGCACTCTGGACCAACACGTCCACTGCCTGGCTGATATCTTCCCTTGTCAGCAAGACCCTTCCCAATCACCAATTTCAGAACTGAACTCACCCAGACTTGGTTCTCCACCAGCTTTTCCAGCCTCGGTGACCAGCAGACCCACCACCCTCAATTTGAACACCACAGCCAGGAACCTGGGTTCATGTTTGACACCTCCCCCGACTCTCCTGTATTATTCACCACCAAGTCCTGTTGGTTTTCCTTCCTACGTGAGTCTTTACTTTGTCCCCACTGTCTCCACTGCCACCACCCTAGTTTGCACTAGATATAGCTATGCCTGCTTGGACAACTGCATCCACCTTCTTCTGGTCTTAGGTGTGTTTCCCTCTGATCCACTCTCCATACTGTAGCCAAAGGATTTCAGATCAGGTGCAGATCAGATCACAGCACATCTAGCTTCTCTGTCACTTCTAGAATAAACAGCATCTTTAACACCAGCTGCACATTTCACCCCTTCAGGCTCATCTTAAGTCCCTTTCCTCTTCCCTGTGGTCACACTGGCCTTAATTTTGCCAGACTATCCTGCTGTGTCCCCCTGCAGATCTTTGTATAAGGTGCTCCCTCCGCCTAGAGCACTAGCCAGCTACTCGCCTTGGGAAGCCCACGCCTCTCTCAGCTCTCGTCCCCATCATCCTTATAGAAACTCTCTGACCCCAAGACGAGACCAGGTTCCCACCCTTCCCCCATGCATTCTGCTCCCCATCACGTTTGTGTACTTATTAATTATTGTCTTCCTCTCCCCTTGACTGTAAGCTTTTGGGGGGTCTTACAGTTTTACTCCCTCTTGTGTAAATTTGACTTACAAAGTGAGTGCCACTAGATAGCTGTCAAGTAAATTAACTAAATAACGAGAAATGGTAAAGCTCTAATTCAAAACTAAGTTTATATCCTTCCATTTCTCCTGCTCCACTTCTTCCATTCTTAGAACAGGAATGTCCTTGAAAGTGACCAAGCTTGGAAGGAAACAGAAGCAGGGAGGAAATCCATTTGGCTGGTTCCCAGAATTCTGTCCTGGACAATCGCTCTTCACACCCAATTCTTGGCAGGAGAACAGATTCTGAGCAGAAAGGAGGAGATCCCCAAGCAGGAGCTAAAGACACTAGAGCACCCACTCTCACTCAGCTTCACGAGCACAGGGAAAAGGCTTCCCGCCCTTCTCCACACAGCTTGGAACAGCATACGACACTTTTAGAATGTCCTTCCCCCTTTATTGTTGTATGCATTCTTCATTTTGAAGCCAGCAAGATAAATGTCTGTCTTGAATCCTTTGTGGAATATAGGCAATTGGATAATAATGAATGCATGAGTTAAATAAATTAATATAGAGAAAAGTAAGGACGGAGCTGTCGAGGTGGCCCAGCACCAGGAGGTAGAACACAGTGCAATTTGTCCCCAGCCCCTTAGAGATGATGCTAATGATCAGATCTCTGCAGAGCTGGACACACACCAAAGTCCAATTCTCAATCACTATTTTGTGGCCTCTGGGGATCATTCCCAGAGAGGCTGAAAGCAACATAAATGATTCTATTTCACTGTAAAGAGTAAGTGATGACCCACACTTTGAAGTACTGAAATAATTTAGGAAAAGCCAAAGCTTAGTTCCTCGCGGGGAAGCTCTGAGGACAGTAGAAAGCAGGAAGGGGCTGTGTGTTTACACACCAGGAAGCACCTACCCGGGCTGATTTAAAAAGTAGAAATCAGGCAGGTTTTAAGTTGCATTAAAACCAGCGACTCCAGGTCAACTGGAAGGAGACTTGGCATCTCTCATTCCTCTTTTGGGGCACGTATACACCCTCCCAGCCTCAGTTAAGGGATGTCAACAGAGGCGAACACCACCCGATGCCTGACGCCAATTCAGGAAGTAAGTGCCTGAGTGAGTCCCTGCCCGCCCCAGGCCACAGCAAGTGGCTGAGAACTCACCCAAGGGCAGAACCACTGCTGGCGGGTCATCTGGTCTCCCTGGCGTTCTCGTCCTCTCTCTGGGCAGGCAGGCAGGAAGTGACAGCTACTCCTGCTGCATGACTATGCTTCTCTCTTCTCTGCAGCAACCAGACTTGCTTCTAAAGGCAGTAAAAAAGCATTTCCCTACTGAGCAACCGCACACGTAGGCCATCAGTGGGTATGTGTGTGTGTGTGTGTGTGTGTGTGTGTTTTTCCTTCCGGTCGCTTGAAGGGATGTTGCCTCAGTTCATTTCCTGTCTGTGCCTCTTCTTTATTTCTCTGTCATATCTTCTGATGCTCTGGGGATGCTTTCTAGTTTAGGGACAGGTCAGATGTTGAACTGTAATCTGTCCCATTTCTTATTTTTAGAAAGACGAGCGATCTTTAAATTAGTGTTGCAATGAAATTCTGTTGAAATGTGTTTTTCTAAGTGGCATAAGCTCCTTTCTAGGCTGCACTGAGACAAAACTTAGGCTATTTCAAAGTCAACCAAATTGGGATTTTTGTGGCTTTATGAACTCAACATGTTCTAAAGTGTTCCACTATAAATTGACACAAAACATTCTTTCATATGACAAGTATTTATTGAGCTTGTACACTGTACTAGGCACCATGCCAGGGGCTAGGTATCCAAATGGAGAATCTGCTATTTACAATGTGGGATTGGAGCCTAGATTTGTGTATGCGGAAGAGCACTGAAAGCTACCTAACCCCAAACCCTCTGTCTTTTTCTGTCTATGCTTTGGAACAGCAGAAAAGTGGACCAGCTCTGAGTCGAACCACCTGGATTTGAACGATGGCTCTACCCTTTAAACGCTTTAGGCCTTTCTGTGTGTCAGTTTCCTCATCTGTAAAATGGGAATAATCATAGGATTGTTGTGAGAATTAAGTGAATTAGCATATGTAATGCACTCCAAGAGTGCCTGGCACAAATAAAACAAGCCCTGTATAAGTGTTGGGTATTGTTATTAGTGGTAAATTTGTATCGTTATCGGCTGAGACCTTTGCTTGTTTCCTTCCCTTCCTCATTTCCCACTCCTTGCTGGTGCGTAGGAGATGACTTGGGGCACAGAGGGCTGAGAGAGAGATGTTTTGAACAACAGATGTGCCCGAAATGATTCAGTGGTTCCTAAAGCTCCTCCTGCAACTCCTGCCGACTCCATCACCACGACAAGGAAGGGCTGCCCCTGGTCTCCCCTATCACACTCAGCCCATGTTGTACGTTGCACTCCTGTGGCTTCTGTTTTATTTTTGTTTTGTTTTGTTTTGATTTCCAGTAAGACTTCTCTGAAATTCAGACTCATGCCCTTTATTTTAAATTTTTGGAGCCTGTTTGAATTTTGCTAAAGAATATTTTGCCCATCAAAGGATGCCACACTTAAACAAATAAACACTCAGCTCAATACCTTGTACAAGTCGGGACTTACAAATACATCAGTAACAAGAGCATCTATGTTAATCGTCCTGAGTATATTGCATCCGTAAGTCCAATTAGCAATATTCATCAAGGCACTCTTTTTTCCTTTCTCTCTTCCTCTTCCTCTCCTTACAAAAACCGTTCATGAGTACCTATCATCCCTTACACAATGATATTACCTTACATAATATCATTCATGATATTATGATATTGAATATCATGATGTGCATGATATTCATGACATTATGTATCAGGACCTAGTCCAGATTTGAGGTAGAATTATTCTATCCTCATGTTTTTATTTTATAGCGCAGAGTATTCATAAAAATTGATGGAGGTACAGGAGAAATAAAGATACTATATGCTTTTTTTTTTTCAAAACGTTTTTCTATGCCTTTCCCATTATACCATATCAACTAAATAATTATTTTCTTCATTAGGCACTTAAGTAGTATAAATGTCAATGCATAAATTTTAGAAAAAACAATTTAAAATATTATAGTATAACTTGAATATTAATGCCATTAAGTTGTCTCCATAGGTTGATGACACTCTAGATATACTAAAAGAGATAAGTCTGGGCTCCTTTTATATGAAATACTTGAGTTTCACAACTTGATTATCCTTAACTCTATTCTTTCATCTACGTCCACCTATGGCTTCTTTTCCAACTTAGAGATGCCTGGACCTCCGTCCATGAGTTTTTCAGACTGGAGAGAGAGTATACCTTTCAAGGCAAACTAAGCAGCAGAGACTTTGCCCAAAACCAGCTCAGAGTTATTTTAGGAAAACAAGTTAAATATTTTTCCCATTTGTAAAGATGTAGGTTTTCTACGTCTGTTTTGCTAGGTATGGTCTCAGATTTTTTTCTTCCCTTTTTTGTTTGTTTTCTTTTTTGTTTTTCTCTTTTTGATTAGTGGCAGGCTATGCTGTGTGTCAAAATTTTGACAAACCACAGTTGTTTCTGACAAAAACCAAACAACTGTAATTTCTAATCACTCTGTCCAATGAAAACAGTGTTTACATTTTCATCTTCATTTAAGCAGTCTTCTTGACTGCTTTAATTAGCTTCTTTCTGCCGTGTCAGTTAGCTGGAATCTTGGTTAGCCCCACAAAATGGTTCATAACTACCTGTTAGGCAGTAGCCAAACCCCTGGCAATGGCTCCGAATTTGTCACGGATGTTTGGTCCAAGGAGCAACTCTTCTATGGAACAGAGGATGCGGGGTGGGGGAGGAAAAAGTGAGGAGACTTGGAGAAGATTAAATGGTTGAAAAGTCTATGGACAAAGGTGTGTGCATGTGTGTGTATGCATGTGTGTGTGCATGTGTGTGTGCATGTATGTGCATCTGTGTGTGCGTGCGTGTATGTGCATATGTGTGCACGTGTGTGAGTATTTATAATTCCATCCGCTTGACTCATTTCCCTCCACAACTGAAGACAGCATTCGCCGTGGGGAATCAGCTGCCCACTGACGAATTTAAACGAAATACTCAAGAGTTGGTTTGGCAAGTTTTAAAAGTTGCCTAGAACTATAAAGCATGCCTCACCCCTACTTGGGAATGGGAGTTAGTCTTGGGGTTTTCATTTTTAGAGGAAGAAATCGGAGCTCACGAAGATTCAGTCCATTTTTCCATTCATTAACTGTTGTGTACCTTCAAACTCCCCTGAGCGTTCCTGGACATTCTTGATCAGTCCACAAACTACAGGCCCCCCAGCCCTCCAAGAACCTTGTCATTTAGTGGGGAGATGACCAAGTGAGATAACTGTTTCCTAGTGAGATAATTAGTTCACTTGTGATTGTAAAGCATTTACTGAACATGCACTAAGATAAGTAGAAATCTGTAGGAGAATCAGCTCCTTTCCTGAGAGAGTGCAGCCCAGCAGGCACAAGAGAACGCAGCTATCCTTCTTCCCTTTCTGCTTTCTTGTCCCGTATAAACTGTCTCTTGTAACAGGACATCTCTGTCTCTTGCTGGTTCTGTTCTGCTAGTCTGTCAGCCAAGTCCTGGGGTCTCTAGCCCTCCTACATGGCCGGAAGCCCATGACCAGCCATTCCAGCAACAGCACAGTGTTGATTTCCTTGTTCTTGTTCCTCCCGTGCTCACTTGGCCATTTCCAGCCCTGGCTGGAAGATCAATCCACTTTCCCTCTTGCTCCAGAGCCACCCAGACTTACTGGGTAAAGTTAACAAAGGCCAATTTGTTTCCTTGCAGATTCTCCCCCAGTAACCTCAACTGAGGCCCTTCTGCTGCTCCAGAACCTTCTTATTTCTCTACCACTAATTATCTGTCAGGTCTTCCGCAACTTCCTTTCCAAACTTTTCTACTTTCCGGAAGCTCTGAGCCTAGCCCTTGCCTCGTGCTACACCTAGGGTAAGGACCCCTGGTATGAACCCTTAGGATCCCTAATCCCTGCAGAATTTCACCATTCTTCCCACCCTGTTCCTCATTCTCTGCTCCTCTTCAATCCTTTGAATTATAGCTTCAAGCATTGCCACTTGATTAATAATAATAGTAATAGCTACCACTTTTTGTGTATAGTAGTAGGAGGTAAAAGACATTTGAGAACATGAAACCATTCTTCTAGCTCACAGAACAGTTCTTTGAAGAAACACGGGCACCTAGAAGGGCAAAAAAAAAGAAAACCTGAATTCTTTTTAACAGGGAACTGATGGGAAATTTAAAAGATTCTGGTTAATTGGAAGCATTCATTGCATTTAAGAATCTGGCAAGTGTTAATTTCTTAGGTCCTGTTCACCTATCCCTCTGCTGGATGATAACCATCTTTGACTTTCCAAAAAATAATTGGAAAAATCTTGTTAGTGTTGTTTTTCTATAATTTTTAAGTCAATTAAAAAAAATCTATAAGGAGTAAATTTATTTGTAAAAAACTAACATTTCAGGTAAAGCGAAAGTGCCTTTTGCCCATCAGCCCTAATTTCAGTCCCCTCCCTTACTTTGCCCATAGCAAACCTCTGCTATCTGTTTGGGGTGTATTCTATCAAGACATTTTCTAGGCATTTACATAAGTATATGTAATCACTGTCAATTTGCAATTGTGCACATGTGCAACCTTGCCCTTGAGCGTGCTTGTCTCCACAACAGAACACGAGACTGAAATCACCATGCTATGACAATGCTCAGTTTCTGAAGGAACTGTATTAACTGCTGTTCTGGTTTCACATGAAATAGCAACTTGAAAACATCTTATTCATGAGACTATATAAATTGAAACTGCCTTGCTGCTTTGAACGAATTAGACTCCTCACTTTATCTAACTTTTCATCCATTTGTTTTCTAAATATACGAAAACATGAATTTACATCCAGCTGGTTTACCTCCAAGTAGATATTCCCAAATCAAATACCAAAGATCGTTTACCCATTCGATAAAGTGATTTTCTGGATTTTCCTTTTTGCCTACACAATCACTTAACCAAAAATCAAGTCAAATCATGCCACTCCCTGGATACGTATGCTGACCCTGGCAATGACCCCAGACACACAGAGGGACCGTCAAGTGCTGTGGTCATTCATGGCCTCTGTTTTCTCTGCAACGACTGATTCTTCACTTCTCCCCTTCCTTGGACGTTTTCTTCCTCTGACTCTCTTATCAGCCGCCACTGTACACACCACATTGAGGGACTACTCCTTTCTAAATTGAGAATTTTTGTTGTTGTTGTTGATCCGCATTAGTTCAAACCCCAGCCCTGTCTGTTTATATAATGATTTTACTCCAAGACAATAGAAACTTAAAAAGAAATTCCGACTTACCCCTCCTCCATTTCCACCACCACTTTTCCTGTCACATGTCATTTAAACAACAGCCTGTGTCCATGTGTTCCTGGAGCCCTAGCTAAGTCCCTTGGTTCCACCTGCGCTTCTTTGTCTGCCTCCCGTCTTCTTCCTTTCATGCCCCGTGGTCCTTGGAGAGTCGTCTCCATGCTCTCCTCCACTTCTCCACCTCCGTGTCCTCCTTCCTCACTGCCTTCTTCCCATGCTGATATCTGGTGGCCACCTCCAGCTCTCTGCTGAAATTGTCCTTGCTAATGTCATCCACTGCAATCTACGTGGCAAACCTATAGACACTACAAAGCCTTTCCCTCTGCTGCACTGAAAGTGATTGACCAGTCCTTTCCTCTCGTACCCCTTTCTCTTTCTTTGAGGGACGCCACGCAGCCTTGGCTCCCCCCTCCGCTCGCCGCTGCCCCGTTTCACTCCTGCTCTCCCTGGTGGGCTCGCTCCCTTCACATCGGGGCCCAGACCTCTCCCTGACCCCCCATTCCTATCATTACCATATGCTTAGTCTCTCTGCCCCCAAACACTGCAAACTTTGCTCTCCCCACCACTGCTTCTAAAATCTACCCAGTTACCAAATTTTGTGTTGTAAAAAATAATTAAATCTCAAATCTTGTTGTCCCATTCAATTGCCTCTGTGCACACCCCTGTCATGACCTTGCTTTGGACTTTCACTGCGTGGACTGTTCTAGCAACAGCCCTCTTCTAACCTCCAATACTTAGAACACTGTTAGGCACATGGCAGGTGCTGTGGTCTAAATGTCTGTGTCCTCCCTAAATTCATGTGTTACAGCCTAATCCCCAGTGTAACAGATTAAGAGGTGGGGCCTTTGGGAGGTCATGAGGTCATGAGGTCATGAATGGGGTTAATGCCCTTGGAAAAGAGGCTTGAAGGAGCTTGTTTGCCCTTTCCATGTGAGGACACAGCTGGCAGGTGTCGTCTATGAGGAAGAGGATCCTCACCAGACACTGAATCTGCCAGTGCCTTGATCTTGGACTTTCCAACTTCCAGGACTGTAAGCAAAAAATTTCTGTTATTTATAAGTTACCGACTCTAAGGTATCTGTTACAGCATCCTGAGTGATGCAGGTCAGCAAGTTGTCAGGAGTTATTAACTGAATGAATGTCTCCACAATGTTAGCTATTCCCATAAACAAATGTCAAATCTCCTCATGTCACTGCCTGTTTAAAGATTCCACCAACTCCCTGTTGCCTACAAAATAAAACGGAAATGACTTAGGTGGTGAATTGAGGTCCATGATGGCTTCGTAGATTCCCTCCTGCCTTGTCTACCTCTACAGGGCCCTTCACCTCCCATCACACTGATCCTTCCTGTTTCAGGATTTCTCATGATTAAGGCACTGCAAAGCCTGTTCCCCTGCCTAGCGCGACCTTGCTCCCGCTCTTTCTGGCAACCCTTGTTCAGTGTTCTTCAAGACTGCATCCCTGGACAGTTATCCCCGACCCTTCACTCTCACCAGGACTTCTATATAGCATTTATCACATAATTCACAATAGCGTCTCCTTCCCCTAGATTTTGGGTTTCCCGAGGGCAGGGATCTGTTGCTTATTCATTTGGGGGACCAAGCAAAGCATTTTACAAAGTAGTCCATGGAGGTCCCTCATTAGAATCACCTATGAGGCTGGTTACATTTCTAGGTCTTCCCCCCAAATTGTTGAATCCTACTTATCTGGGAAGTGGAGGACCACTCTAAGGTAATTCTTATGCACATGAACATTTGAGAACACGTCCACAGTGCCCAACAAATATTTGATGGATAAAGACATTTTGAAAAGTAAGTACTGAGATGCCTACTCCTGAAAATCTGCTCTGTTTCCTTCATTCCTCTGGGGTGGAGTTCGGCTGGGGACGGGCCCAGGTATTTGGCTGAGCCATAGATCAAAGTGACCTAATGGGAAACAGCCTTACATTATTCTCTAACCAAGTCATGCAAAGTACCTATTGTCCTGTCCAGATGCCAAACTACTTTTAGGGTCATTGGAAGATGGTTAACTGTGATAAGGACTTACAAATTCTTGCTCAAGTGGGAACTAGTATTATGGGCATACTCTGCATTTTTAACTCACCAAAGCCAAGTTCTTAAGTTTAAGTGGTTCACAAGTATCTGCAAATGAGCTGCTGTGTTGTATTTGCTGTGCTTATCACCAGGATTGATAACTCTAGTATGGTTAATAGCCTTCCCCAGTTGACATTGGGTGGATTGTGAATGGTCCTTAAAGGTTTTCAGACTGTGGGTGAGGCTGATGAACCATTGTGAAGACAGGCAAGCCTTGTTTTGACCACAAGGTCTCAAAAATGTCCCTTTAAATTTCTTCAGAAGATCTTGAGCTCTATCAACATGACCTTGAGATCTGTCATCATGCACCATGCCAGGCCTAATGAAGATTTTACAAAATATGGGTCATCTGAATGGCTTCAGGACTATGCAAGTATACTCAACAATATTTGTTAATAATATTTATCAAAGAACAAAATCCTTAAAAAATACAAATGGAGCCAGCAATCTTACTTCTGGGTATATACCCTAAGGACTTGAAATCAGTATGTCAAAGAGATATCTGCCCTCCCATGTTCATTGCAGCCTTAGTCACAATAGCCAAGATGTGGAATCTACCTAAGTGTCCATCAGTGGATGAATGGATAAAGAAAGTGTGGTATATATTCACAGTGTAATACTATTCAGCCTTTAGAAGGAAAGAAACTCTGGCATTAGCTACACATGGATGAACCTGGAGGACATTATGTTAAGTCAAATAAGCCAGGCATAGAAAGACAAAAACTACGTGTTCTCTCTTATATGTGGAATAGATGGAAAACAATCAAACTCATAGAAGCAGAGAGTAGAATGGTGGTTACCAGAGGCTGAGGGGTGGCAGGAATGTTGGTCAAAGTGAAGAAAGTCGCAGTTAGGCAGGAGGAATAAAAGTATTTAAAATAATGGTTATGTTAATTAGCTTGATTCATTCATTCCACACTATATACATATGTCTAACATCACTGTGTACCCCATAGCTATATATGACACATTGATACCAAATATAGGTGAATACTAACATATGTGTCTGAGAGATAGAAAAGAAAAGAAAGACACCAGGAGTGACTTGAAATTGCTCTTTGTGGTCTCTGTGGAGGAGTTGAGACCTGAGTATAGCTTCCAAAAAGAGGCAAGAAATAGACTGGAAATTAATTAAGCTACCGCTTAGGTTGCTGGTATGATGCCACAGCTGGGCAGAGCCTTAGAGGTCGTCTATTTTATTTTAGTATATATTACTTATCTTTAATATTTCCATTATTTCTTTATTACACAAGTAACATGTTCATTGTTGAAACCATAAAAAATGAGTTGCTGCTGTAACAAATTATCACAAACTTAACAGCTAAAACAGTTCTGTGGATTAGAAGTCCCACACGGGTGTCACTGCACTAAAGCTAGGGTGTCTGCAGGCTGTTTCTCTTCTCCAGGTCAGGAATAAGAATCTGTCTTCTTGCCTTTTTCAGCTTCTAGAGGCCACCCACATTCTTTCCTCCATCTTCAAAGCCAGCAACGTTGCATCTCTGACCATTTTTCTCTAGTCACATCTGCCCTTGACCACAGCTGGGAAAAGTTCTCTCTGATTTTAAGGACCCCTGTGATTAGACTGGACCCACATGGGTAATACAGGACCCCATCTCAAGATCCCTAACTTGATCACAGCTGCAAAATCCCTTTTTCCATGTAGGGTAACATATTCTTAGGTCCTGGGAATCAGAGCCATTATTCTGCCCACCACTTGTAGAGACTGAACAATTAATGTTCACGGAGGTTAAGTGACTTACCCAAGATCACAAAGCCAGTAAATATTGGACTTATTAGTTAAACTTTTTAAGATTGCAAGAGTCTGATGCAATCTGACTCTCAACGAGTGGGCATTTGTTGGGAGAGTGTGGTGCTGGTAACACCAAGGTCACAGGTTCAGATCCTCGTACCGGCCAAATGCCTAAAACAAAACAAAACAAAACCCAAAAACCTAATGGAAAAAAGAATGTAAGGAAGAACTGCAAAGGGTTTGAATGGACTTAGATCCAAGCCTCCCAGAAGCTGGCACTTCATTCTCAGACTGTAGATACCATGGTCTTGTTGATGTCACAATGGAAGGCACTCATGGCAGCAGATGTGGTGACTGCCGTATCATCCCCCTTCTGGCTTTCTCCAATGACAATCATTCAATACTTGGCTTCTACTGCCTCATGGCCTCTGCCCACTGCCTTTGCTCCATGAATCTTGGTTTTTACCACTAGTATTTCTCTGTCTGTCACCTTCAAGCTCTTTAAAAGAAACCATCTGAGATAGTCCGCTGGTACAGGGCGTGCACACCGTTGAGCAGAGGACTCCCACGGGGCTATCTCACTGGCTGCCGGCCAGCTTGATAATGGCTGTCTTCAAAAACAACTGCCATTTCCTGGTTCTATCTGCCAGGATCATGGCGTCAAACGTGACAATCTGCATGTAAGACATCACTTAGGGTCACTTCCCTCAGAATAGGGCCACGAGCAAGGTGGGCACAGACAGACTTTTCTCCAAATCCTCGGCTGCGATTTCTTCCCAGCACACTCCTGCATGCACTGAAGTTGAACACCTCTGGGAACCACAGCTAGAATGTTGCAGCTGAATGAAAGAGTGTCAGGAGGGGCTGAAGGAGAGGAAGAGAACGGTCCCCAGGACCAATACTGAATATGGGCATTTTGAAAATAGTTAGGTAATTGTGCTCAGTACTTTAAGGCTCTAATTGCTGCTCTTTAACAAAGAGGCCACACAGACTTATAAAATTCTAAAATTATACCAGTTTTATCAGTAACCAGGACCTCAAGTTGCTCTCACAAACCACATAGGGCTTTGCGAAATAAGATTTGCAAAAGGGACTCTGATGGTTCTAAATTCTGCACGCATTTTTTTCTCCAACTACCTTCACTCTGAAGGGGGAAAATGGCCTCGTTAACTGGGAAAGAATGAGTCTTAACGAGTTTCAGAAGGAGAGCCCCACGCCCCCCACCTTCTTGGTGGAATAACGTGGCTGTGAAAGCTTCATCTATTTCCCACAAAAATGTGTGCTGCAGTCACAGCTCGGAGACGCCAGTACAAATCTCAAACGCAGCCACCTCCTGATTGAGAATACATTCTGGCCTGTTTTCAGTTTGAACCTCAGTAACTGTGGACAAAAGCTTATTTTAATTTTAATTAATTACATGGGAGGAAATGGCCATCTGATCGACAGGGGTCATAGCACATAGTGTCCCTGGTGGCCTTATTCCTGCAAAATGTTAAAAGGCTGCTGTATTATGTATGACCAGGGATTTTTCTATGTGGCACGTAACATTTTCTCCTTCCATAGTGCTTTCAGAGAGAATTCCAATGGGGTGCCGTCTCCTCTGCTTCCTGCACCTTATAATAATTAGTGTTCATTCACTTTCACTCTGAAGTACACAGCAGTCTTCACAAAGTCAGTCAAAACATTTTTTGAGCAATTAGCACTGTGTTATAAGCTGGGAATAACTTGGTATGGTACATATAAATGTGTAATATTTTATATGTACTTGGTAAACATACATATAAAAACATAGTATGGTTTACTATGAGTAAAAACATAAATATAGAGTAGTATATAAATTGAATATTGTGGTTCCAAATAATGTAAAACCATAACTTATTATGGGTTGAAAAATCGACATCTGTTGCTTCACCAAACAAGAATCCTGGGGACAGTGTAGTCCTAGGGGTAGTTAATTCAGGAGTTCCACAGAAGTCTTCCTATCAGCTCTGTCCTCAAGTTCTCGGTTCCCTCATGATTGCAAAGCAGCTGCCATAGCTCTAGGCAGTGCATTCTCAACCACATCCAAATGAAAATAAATAAATAAATACAAAAGGAAGACCCTCCCCTCTTTGGGCACCTGTGCCTCTTTTTGAGAGATGATCTCTTTCCTAGTAGGACTCTCCTTCCTTCCGGCCCCCACTCCCCAGCAGATATGTCCTATGTCCTCAAGCGTTAAGAGGCTGAATTGCACCACGGATCTGTTCTTAAGTCAATCAACAACAAAGCAAATAAAATAATCATAATAAGCTTAGGCCAGTCACATTCCGTCTCCTGGGATTAAGAAAGAGCTCAAGGCTTGTGCTGAAGCACAAGACTGCTGTATACAAAATCACAATTCAGTTCTCTGAACAGGAAGGAAGGATAACTGTTGGACAAGAAACCAGCAGCAGTTGCCTCAGTGCGGTACTTCCAGATAACACAGAAGGGAGGGGGAGAAATTGTCCCCCAAATCCTAGTAAGTGCACGGAGTTAGGAAGACCAAGGATCCAGTGTGAGCATTGCTACTTAATATTTGCAAGATCTTGGATTAGTTATTTAACTTCTTGGAGCCTCAATTTATGCATGTGTAAAATGGGAAATCATACCTATCTCATTGGGTTGCTGTGAGGATCAAATATGTTAGCATATGAAAAATACCTAGCAGGTGCCTGGCCCATGGGAACTGTCCAATAAACACCATGTCCTTGCTCAAAGCCCTCGGGCAACTTTACATGTAAATTGCTGGGTAATGACAGGTCAATCAGCTCATATTCTGGTTGGTAAGCAATGTGATACAGGTATATGCAGAGGCTTCCTGGGGGAGCTGATACTATCACAGTTGGTAGGAACCACTAAGGCCCACAAACTTTGTTTGCTAAATCCAATGGGTGCTTTCCATCTCTTTCTCTTGCTTTATTTTTCTGTAGCATCAGCACTCTTAGCAATTCCTTGTTTTTCAGAACTCTACCTTGCCCTGTGTTCTGCACAACCTTCTCCTGGCCTACCCCTACCTCTCTAGCAACTGCTTTCCATGCTTTCTTACACGGTCCTCTTTTTGCCTTCCTCAGAACTGTGTCCACCTCTGTTTCCATCTCACCTGTCAATTCCTGAAGAGAGAGCTCACCCTTTCTTATACCTTCAACTCCCATTTATATGTTCATGACACATACGAGACAGTCAATCCATATTACTTTAACCCACTTTTCACTCAATAATTTATCCAACAGTTATTTGTTGAATGTCTACTTTATGCCTGGTACTGTTCTGTGTGCTGGACATATAAACAAAATAAACAAAACAGGTCAATCCCTGCGCTCATGAAACTTACATTCTAGTGAAGAGACAGACAATGAATAAACAAATACACATTTCCTATGTTAGAAAATATAATGCTGGGTAAGTAGAATAGGGTGGACGTGAAGCAGGGGAAACGTTTCTTCATTATTGGGTACTCGGAGAATGCCTCTTTAATAACATAACCTTTAGGCAGAGACTTAAAGAAGTGAGGAACCCAACCATGAGGCTAGGCGGAGGCACCAGCGCGTGCAAATGCCCTGGGGTGGGATTGTGCTTAGCGTCTTCAAAGATGTGGATAGAATGAAGAGAGCAAGGGGGAATGAGGAAGAAAACGAGATCCAGGAGGCAGAGGGCAGGTTGGGAGGTGTCTATGGGGTTAGTGTTTGGCCCCTACTTTGAGTGAAATGGGGAGCCGCTGCGGGTTTTAAGGAAAAGGAAGCGATGATCAGACTTATGCCCTTAGAAGCCATTGCAATAACCAAGGAGAGAAATGATGGGGCCCTGGGTCAGGATGGTGGCAGCAGAGTAGTGAGAAGCGAATGCATGTGAGTTCCAATGGAGGTGAGATCACGAGGCCCTCCTGCTGGATGTGGGGAGCAAAAGAAAGAAGTCAGCACTGAGTGCAAAGGTTTTGGCCCCAGCAAGCAGAAGAAGGAGTTGCCATTTTCAGAGCTGAGGAAGACTGTCAGGGAGCTGGTGGGGGCTGGGAATGTAGAGTTGGATTTGGGGCAAGTTAAGTTCCACGTGGTCATTAGACGTTGAAGCGTAGCTGTTGAGAAGGAAGTTGGATATATGAATGTGGAGTCGAGAGAACAGGTCAGGGCTGGAGGTTCACCACTGGGAGTTATCAGCATGTAGATGACGCTGGACCGGATCACCAAGGGAATGCACAGAGGACAGAGGTGCTCACCGAGGGCTGAGAGCTGGGTGTGCCAACGTGAAGAAGTCGGGGAGAGGAGGGAGACCGACAAAGGAGACCGGGAAGGGGTGGCCCGAGAGGAAGTAGGACGACCACGAGTGTGTGGGGACCTGAAAGGCAAGTGAAGACAGAGTCCAGGAGGAGGTGAAAAGTGTGTCAGCTGATGACAGAGGAAGTACGACGGTGCTGAGCATGGAGT
Source organism: Cynocephalus volans (assembly GCF_027409185.1). Classification (NCBI taxonomy): domain Eukaryota; kingdom Metazoa; phylum Chordata; class Mammalia; order Dermoptera; family Cynocephalidae; genus Cynocephalus; species Cynocephalus volans. The sequence goes on from NC_084464.1 coordinate 24,469,913, forward strand.
GATGGATTTAATGATGTGGCGATCTTGGCGACCTTGACAATATGGTTTCACTAGTGGGTACAAGAATGGACAGAGAGAAGTTGGAGGCAGAAATACAGCAACTCCCTCAGGGAGCTTTGCTGTAAAGGAGGGCAGAAGAAGCGGGGACAGCCCAGGGAGGGTGTGCAGTCAGAGAAGGCTCTTGATGTTTGTTTTTAAGGGAGGAGATTTAATATGCTTGAATGATAATAGAAACAATCTAATAGAAACTGAAATTTTCATGATGCAGTAGAGAGGGGGTCGAATTGTGGGAATGATGTCCTTGAGAAGTGGGTTGGGGAGGGGACCCAGGGCTTGGCCTCGCATCGAGAGACAGGGCAGACTGCAGTGTCGGGTGTGCGTGTGCATGTCCTGCTCTGACTGCTTCTGTTTCTCCATGAAGTAGGAAACAAGGTCTTCAGATAAGACCGAAATCTGTGCAGGAGGTGATGTAGGCTGAAGGAAGGGGGTGGAACAGCCAGCGTGGAGGGCGGGTGAGGGAGAAGGGGAGGGTCACTAGAGGTGCTGGGGTCACTGGTAGACTGGCTATGTCAGCTCCACAATCTGTTTTTGAACTCTGGCCTCTCTCCTGAGTTCTGAGCTCAGCCTGCTCCTCCTGTAGTTTCTGTTGCAGAGAATGTCATCCCATGCACCCAGTTTCCAAAGCAGAAAGCTGGGAGTCATTCCTGACTCCTCCCTGTGTACACTTCCACAGCCCGTTGGTGACCATATTCTGTCACTCCTACATCCTTAATATCCTTTTAACTTTGCCTCGTTAGTTCAGAGCCTCACCATTTTTCACTGGATTGGTTAAGCAGCTGCTGCATTGCTGTTGCTTAGGCTATTTTCCCATTAGACTCTATATTGAGGCCATTCTAAAGACTTAGTTTGTGCCTTTGAATAACTCACAATCTAGTGTAGGACAATATTTCTCATTTTTGAGATTGGAAACACTGGGAGAGATTCATGTTTTTTGGAGGAACATCATGACCTCAGTTTCGGATACTGTCAACTTCAGTTACCTGTGGGAGAGCCACATGGGAATGGTCAGTGATTTAGCTGATACACGCTGGGTGACTGTGTGGCCTGATATTATTCCTCCAGTAATTATGAGGTGTGTGTATGGCCCAGTGTGCATTCAGTTCACCCAGAGCTCTTGTGAAAATACACATGGTGATTAGTAGTTCTAGTGCCAGGCTTCAGATTCTGTAGTTCCAACAAACTCCTATGAGATGCCAATAACAACCCGCAAACTTACCTTGAGAAACAAAGGTTGAGATAGAAACCCACATGCATAATTTCAATCTAATGTGTTAATTGTTATAATAAAAGAGAGCACATGAACATAGCTTAGCAAGTGGATTAAGACGAAACTGTGGAGATTGTTCACTGACAGGCCAAGGAATGTGTGCTTGATTCTGAAAATGATGTAGAACCGTGGAATGATTTGATGAGAGGAATGACATGGTTTTATGCAAAATCCTTATTGAAAGCCAGCCAAGTGTCAACTGCTATTTAGGCAGCAGAGATACAACAGGGAACAGTAAACAGGAAAACCAGGGCGCTTAGAGTCCGGAGGGAATTGGACAGGTAATAGTAAGAAAACAAAGTAATTTAAGATTATAGAAATGCTGTAAAAAATAAAATAAATAAAAGGGGTAATGCAGTTGAGCCTGGGGAACTGCTCTAGTGGCGGGTAATTGCTGAGCCAAGAGCTAACCACGCCCTGGAGCCAGCCATGCAAGGATCTGGGGGGAAGAATGTTCTGGGCACCTGGAACTACAAGGCGGTGGCCTGGAGGCAGGAGTGAGCAGGCAGACAGGAGTTCTTTGAGGATCAGTCAAGTCAGCGAGCCTGGAGCCTTATGAGCAGGAGGGGAAATGGTGTGAAATGAGGTCAACAGACCAGCAGGGGCCAAGTCATGTAGGGGCTTTGAAAACTGCCATCAAGAGTTTTCATTTTATTTGATGTGTGGAAGCAAAATAATCCAATTTTTAAAAAGTATAACTCTGGATGGTTTCAAGATGGCGGCGGCTGCGGCGGCTGGCGCGGAGTAGCTGAGGTGGAAAAGGTGGCCACTGGGCCTCAGGCAGCCGGGAAACTTGTGGACCTTCCTCTGGCCATCTCTTAAGGGAGGACTGCTGCTGCTGGCCGGTCGTGGGGGCTCAACGCCACTTTGCCCCCGGCAGGAGAGGCTGCCTCATTTACAGGCAACAGCTTTGAAGTGTGGAGCAAGAAAAGAACTGATTCTTAGCTGCAAAAGCGAGTCTTGAAACACGGAAGACGGCGCCAGGGCTGCTGTGGATGCAGCCAGGATCCCGGAGGCTGGGGCCGCACTGAAGGTGGCCAGCTGCCCTATTCAGGATCCGAGGTTTCAGGCCGGCATTAAAGAAGATTCCTGGGAGCGCCCGAGCGGCGCCGCGACTGAACAGCCCGAGGCGGCAGCGCCGAGAACACGGAAGGCAACAAACCAGAGACAGAGCGAGTGCCCGACCTGGCACAGCACTGTGAGTGATCCCTGGCCCACGCGGCTCCCGCCTGCACCACCAGGCCACTCACTGCCCCGGTGCTGCCTCCATTTTCCCAGGTGCGGGCAGCTCCGCCCTGCTTGGCCATCACTGAGCCCATTTGCTTGGCCTGGCGCGGGGCTTTCCGGACCCTGCGGGCTGGCCTCCTCTCCCACTCCCTCCGCGGTTCTCTGGCGGGGCTGGGGGTGTGGGGCGTCCCGACCAGTGTTGGGAGGGCTAGAAAGTACGGGCGGGCCGACTGTCACTCCACCACACCCTGGACTCCGGCCCCGGTAAACTTCCTGTTACTGGGAGGCAGATAACATCTCTGCGACCACCAGTTTGGAAAAAAGCCTAACGAATTTCTGGTTGGGAATAGTGTGGTAGGAGAGTTCCCAGGTCCGCTTGAACCTGCCGGAGAGCAGGCTGCAGGCAGGCACTAGACTCGGTTTATACCGGGGGGATACAAAGGTGAACAAGACCCGAGAAAGATCTACACAGTGCTACAAAGGCACCCAGAGAGACCGGTTGTCTGTGCCTAGCAGAAACCTGATAGACTTCCTGGGCGAGGCGGTGCTGAGCAGGGTCTTGAAGGCCCAGCTGATAGACGAGGGGTGCAGAAGACACGCCCCAGCCCAGCACAGTGTGCACAGAGGGGGGAGACGTGCGGCCAGGGAGGCGGAGACTCGACAGAAACCACATACCCGGTGGGGTCGCCACTGCACGATCTAACAGCCTGGGCCAGAGCACACGGAACGGGGAGAAGTCCTGTACAGAAAGGGAGAGCTCAACAGAGATCACACACCCTGTGGTACGTGATCCACCAGCCCAGCAGAGTACAAGCTGACCAGAAAGGTGGATCCCCGGAGAAGCCCAAGACCCGAGGCAACCACACACACAAGACACTAGAGGCCAACTGAGCAGTCACGGCGGGAGCCATACCAAATTAGCAACCACAGCAACATCCTAGTTAGTCATTAGTCTCAAACCGGTGGACTGTGAAACCCCCTGCCACAATGAATAAACACCAAAAAAAAGACACCAGAAATACAAAAAATCAAGAAAGTACACCACCAAAAGTTAATAAATCTCATACTCTAGATCCTATAGAACAAGAAGCCCTTGAAATAACTGACAAGGAATTTCGAGTGATAATTCTAAGGAAACTGAATGAGATACAAGAAAACTCAGCTAGACATCATGATGAAATGAGGAAAAGTATACAGGATCTGAAAGAGGAAATGTACAAGGAAATCAATGTCCTGAAAAAAAATGTAGCAGAACTTGCTGAACTGAAGAAATTATTCAGCGAAATAAAAAACACAACGGAGAGTTTAACCAGCAGGCTTGTCGAAGTTGAAGAGAGAACCTCTGAACTTGAAGATGGGCTGTTTGAAATAACACAAGCAGACAAAAAGAAAGAAAAAAGAATCAAGGACATGGAAGAAAATCTGAGAGAGATATCAGACAACCTCAAGCGCTCAAATATCCGAGTCATGGGTATTCCAGAAGGGGAGGAAAATGGAGATTCCATTGAAAACATATTCAACAAAATAGTGGCAGAAAACTTCCCAGGTATAGGAAAAATCACAAATCTTCAGATCCAGGAAGCTCAACGATCTCCAAACGTATTCAACCCAAAAAGGCCTTCTCCAAGACATGTCATAGTCAAATTGGCAAAACTCAGAGACAAAGAGAGAATCTTAAAAGCTGCAAGAGAGAAGCGTCAAATCACCTATAAGGGAGCCCCAATCAGGTTAACATCAGACTTCTCATCACAAACCCTAAAAGCTAGAAAGGAATGGGATGATATTTTCAAAATACTAAAAGACAAAGATTGCCAGCCAAGAATACTCTACCCTGCAAGGCTATCCTTCCGAAATGAGGGGCAAATAGTATATTTCTCAGACAAACAAAAACTGCGGGAGTTCACTACCACAAGAGCACCCTTACAAGAAATCCTCAAGGGAGTACTGGGTTTGGTTCCCGAAAAATAACTACCACTGCCATAAAAACCTAAGAAAAATCTAAACCCGCTAGTACAATAAAAATGGCATTCATGAAGAGAAAACAAGCTAACAAAAACACTATCTACAACCTAAGGAACCAACAAACAAAGAAACCAAACAGTAAATCAGAAAGCAAGGAACAAAAGACACCTAAGATAACCAAACAACCAATAAAATGCTAGGAATAAATCAACACCTTTCAATAACAACTCTTAATGTTAAAGGCTTAAATTCCCCAATTAAAAGACACAGACTGGCTGACTGGATCAAAAAGCAGGACCCAACTATATGCTGCCTACAAGAGACCCACCTCACCCATAAAGATTCACACAGACTAAGAGTGAAAGGATGGAAAAAGATTTACCATGCAAACAGAAAAGAAAAACGAGCAGGAGTGGCTATTCTTATATCTGACAAAATAGACTTTAAACTAAAAACCATAAAAAGAGACAATGAGGGACACTACTTAATGATAAAAGGACTGATCCATCAAGAAGACATAACAATCATAAATATGTACGCACCCAATGTTGGAGCAGCCAGATTTATAAAACAAACTCTATTAGACCTAAAGAAGGAAATAGACACTAATACCATAATAGCAGGGGACCTGAACACTCCACTGTCAATATTAGACAGATCATCTAGGCAAAGAATCAGTAGAGAAACACAAGATCTAAACAAGACTCTAGACCAATTGGAATTGGCAGATATCTACAGAACATTCCACCCAACAACCTCAGAATATTCATTCTTCTCATCAGCACATGGATCATTCTCCAGGATAGATCACATATTAGGTCACAAATCAAGTCTCAATAAATTCAAAAAAATTGGAATTATCCCATGTATCTTCTCAGACCACAATGGATTAAAACTAGAAATTAATAACAAACAAAACTCTGGAAACTATGCAAACACATGGAAATTAAACAGCATTCTACTTAATGACATATGGGTCCAAGAAGAAATCAAGCAGGAAATCAAAAAGTTTATTGAAACTAATGAAAACAATGATACATCATACCAAAACCTGTGGGATACTGCAAAAGCAGTATTGAGGGGAAAATTTATTGCATTAAATGCTCACTTCAGAAGAATGGAAAGATGGCAAGTGAACAACCTAACACTTCACCTTAAAGAACTAGAAAAACAAGAACAATCCAATCCTAAAGTTAGCAGACGGAAAGAAATCATTAAGATCAGAGCAGAACTGAATGAAATTGAAAACCAAAAAACAATTCTAAAGATCAACGAATCAAAAAGTTGGTTTTTTGAAAAGATAAATAAAATTGACAAACCATTAGCATGGCTAACAAAAAAAAGAAGAGAGAAGACTCAAATAACAAAAATTAGAAATGAAAAAGGCGATATTACAACTGATTCATCTGAAATACAAGGAATCATTCGAGACTACTATAAACAACTATACGCCAACAAATTTGAAAATCTGGAGGAAATGGATAAATTTCTGGACACACACAAGCTCCCAAAACTGAACCGTGAAGACGTAGAAAATTTGAACAGACCAATAACAATAAAGGAGATTGAAGCTGTTATCAGAAGGCTCCCAACAAAGAAAAGCCCAGGACCAGATGGATTCACAGCAGAATTTTACCAAACATTCAAAGAGGAATTGACACCGATTCTTTACAAACTATTCCAAAAGATTGAAACGGACGCAAATCTCCCAAACTCATTCTATGAAGCAAACATCATCCTGATACCAAAACCAGGTAAAGATATAACCAAAAAAGAAAACTACAGGCCGATATCCTTGATGAATATAGATGCAAAAATCCTCACTAAAATACTAGCAAACAGAATACAGCAACACATACGAAAAATTATTCATCATGATCAAGTGGGATTCATCCCAGGGATGCAAGGTTGGTTCAACATACGCAAATCAATAAATGTGATACACCATATTAATAAACTCAAACACCAGGACCATATGATCATCTCTATAGATGCTGAAAAAGCATTTGATAAAGTTCAGCACTCATTCATGACAAAGACCCTCTATAAGTTAGGTATAGAGGGAAAGTATCTCAACATAATTAAAGCCATATATGACAAACCCACTGCCAATATCATCCTGAATGGGGAAAAGCTGAAAGCTTTTCCTTTAAGAACAGGCACTAGACAAGGATGCCCACTCTCACCACTCCTATTCAACATAGTGTTGGAAGTACTAGCCAGAGCAATCAGAGAAGAGAAGGAAATAAAGGGCATCCAGATTGGAAAAGATGAAGTCAAACTGTCCCTGTTTGCAGATGACATGATCCTATATATCGAACAGCCTAAAACCTCTACAAAAAAACTGTTGGAATTGATAAATGATTTCAGCACAGTAGCAGGATACAAAATCAACACACAAAAATCAGTAGCATTTCTTTTCTCCAATAGTGAACATGCAGAAGGAGAAATCAAGAAAGCCTGCCCATTTACAATAGCCACCAAAAAAATAAAATACTTCGGAATTGAGTTAACCAAGGAGGTGAAAAATCTCTATAATGAGAACTACAAACCACTGCTGAGAGAAATTAGAGAGGATACAAGAAGATGGAAAGATATTCCATGCTCTTGGATTGGAAGAATCAACATAGTGAAAATGTCCATACTACCCAAAGTGATATACAAATTCAATGCAATCCCCATCAAAATTCCAAAGACATTTTTCTCAGAAATGGAAAAAACTATTCAGACATTTATATGGAACAATAAAAGACCACGAATAGCCAAAGCAATGCTCAGCAAAAAAAATAAAGCTGGAGGCATAACACTACCTGACTTTAAGCTATACTACAAAGCTATAATAACCAAAACAGTATGGTACTGGCATAAAAACAGATACACTGACCAATGGAATAGAATAGAGAATCCAGAAATCAACCCACACACTTACTGCCATCTGATCTTTGACAAAGGCACCAAGCCTATTCACTGGGGAAGGGACTGCCTCTTCAGCAAGTGGTGTTGGGATAACTGGATATCGATATGCAGGAGAATGAAACTAGATCCATACCTCTCACCGTATACTAAAATCAACTCAAAATGGATTAAGGATTTAAATATACACCCTGAGACAATAAAACTTCTTAAAGAAAACATAGGGGAAACACTTCAGGAAATAGGACTGGGCACAGACTTCATGAATACGACCCCAAAAGCACGGGCAACCAAAGGAAAAATAAACAAATGGGATTATATCAAACTAAAAAGCTTCTGCACAGCAAAAGAAACAATTAAAAGAGTTAAAAGACAACCAACAGAGTGGGAGAAAATATTTGCAAAATATACATCTGACAAAGGATTAATATCCAGAATATATAAGGAACTCAAACAACTTTACAAGAAGAAAACAAGCAACCCAATTAAAAAATGGGCAAAAGAGCTAAGTAGGCATTTCTCTAAGGAAGATATCCAAATGGCCAACAGACATATGAAAAAATGCTCAACATCACTCAGCATCCGGGAAATGCAAATCAAAACCACATTGAGATACCATCTAACCCCAGTTAGGATGGCTAAAATCCAAAAGACTATGAACGATAAATGCTGGCGAGGCTGCGGAGAAAAAGGAACTCTCATACATTGTTGGTGGGACTGCAAAATGGTGCAGCCTCTATGGAAAATGGTATGGAGGTTCCTTAAACAATTGCAAATAGATCTACCATACGACCCAGCCATCCCACTGTTGGGAATATACCCAGAGGAATGGAAATCATCAAGTCGAAGGTATACCTGTTCCCCAATGTTCATCGCAGCACTCTTTACAATAGCCAAGAGTTGGAACCAGCCCAAATGCCCATCATCAGATGAGTGGATACGGAAAATGTGGTACATCTACACAATGGAATACTACTCAGCTATAAAAACGAATGAAATACTGCCATTTGCAACAACATGGATGGACCTTGAGAGAATTATATTAAGTGAAACAAGTCAGGCACAGAAAGAGAAATACCACATGTTCTCACTTATTGGAGGGAGCTAAACATTAATATATAAATTCACACACACACATACACACACACACACACAAATCGGGGGGGGGAGGGAAGAAGATATAACAACCACAATTATTTGAAGTTGATACAACAAGCAAACAGAAAGGACATTGTTGGGGGGGAGGGGGGGAGGGAGAAGGGAGGGAGGTTTTGGTGATGGGGAGCATTAATCAGCTACAATGTATATCGACAAAATAAAATTTAAAAAAAAAAAAAAAAAAGTATAACTCTTGCTGCTGTGTGAAGACTGGATCGTGCATGTGCCTGTGGGGTCGGGTAGAGTGTGGATTCCTTGGGCATGCTTGGAACTGTACTGGAGAAAGATGAATCTGTCAGCAACATGTAAAGTGGCTCGGAGAGGAAAGAGCAGCTCTTTTGAATGCCCGCAACTGACAGCTAAGGAGAACCTGAACTGGGGAGGGCAAGCTCGCACTTCCACGTGAGACAGCAAGACGTGACACACGAGAGATTCAAACACTACCCAAGCCTCTTGAGCCCGGGTGTAGAAGGCCGGGAACTTCTTGCTGACTGTCTTATTCAGTCCTCTCCATAAACCCACAATGCTTCTTACAAATATCAGTTTCTGGGGTTTTAACTTGGACCTACTGAGAGATCCCAGGGCATCTGGTTGTCAGTACGTAAATACATCAGGTCATTTTTAAACGCAGGGGAGGTTGGAGTTACTGAGCAGGTCTCCACCTCAATTTGAAAGAAAAAAAAATGAAGATGCTTACCATTTTTTTTGAGTACGAATATAGCTGTCCTTGACCTTTCGTGCCTTTCTTTAAATCCTGCTGATTAATTTACAACCCAAGTAGTGAGATTTCAGGAATTTCAGGATGCGTTTATCGTATGAATAGCAACTAGCAAGGTTTTGATGCTTCCTAAGGAAGCTCTGCTGCTCCTTCCTGGGGTTGGCTTGAAATGTTGCCTGGAAATTTAAGGTAAAAGCAAGAAGCTTGGTTGAAGCTTTCAGTTGCAATCCTCATTTGTATTTTAATGTAAATAAGTTTCAGATCCTTCTTGAGAGAAGATTTTGGCTGGGAAACAGTGGAGGGTTCTAGGCCCAGAGTGGGGGGAAAAGGGCTTGGGGGAGTCGAATGGGGAAGGGGAAAGGGGAAGAAGGTGACAGGGGGCACTCTGCATGTCAGCATGTCACTTCCTTCACACTTTTGCCCAGAGCTGGGGAACAATGCTGCCCCCTTCCTGAGCAGAGGGATCTTAAAATGCTGAGTGAAGATCTGGTTTTATAACTTTGCATTATCTGTGCTTGATTAGATTCTAATGTGAGCTGTGTATCTGGTGGTTGCCTTAAAACGTGTATTTCTTTAAAAGAGAAGCTCCTTGATCTGCATATTGACCACTTTTCCTTGGTGTACCTGCTGGGCTGCATCCAGCCATCTCCAGACCGGAGAAGCTTTGGATGGCACAGCAGAGCTACAAGGCCCAGCAGGGAGGACTGCTCGCTTTCCTGGAAATAGGGAGATGACAAAATGAGAGGAGTACCAACTGTGTGCCCAGCTTTGCTTGGATGTCTCTCATGCAGATTTTCTCAAGGGCACCTCATTTTCCTCTGTTTCTCCTCGGAATGTCCAGGATTACAAATCAGATAGGCTCAGATGGTGAACACACCTCCTGCCAAGTCATTTGTGTAGGTGGTAGTAATACCTAATAGTTACTGTGCTTCTAAACATGCTAGGTGCTTTATAGGGATTCCTTCATTTAACACTCTGAACACCTTAAGAGATGGGTCTCATTCATTTCTTCATTTTCAAATAAACTAACTGACCCCTAGAGATGCAAAGTGACTTGTCCAGGATCAACAGTGCCCTGATTCAAACCCATGCCACCAGATCCTAGAGATCCCAAGTGTAGCCATTATGTGATATTGCCCTTTACTGAGGAAATACACAGAATTATACTTGCTCTGGGTAAAATTTCCTCCTCAGCTTATGTTTGAAGTCTTCAGCCTCCTTAATTTTTCCCTCCCTTTTCTCCCAAAGGCATTCCCATCTTCAGCTTAGGTACCCATAGCCCTCCCATGTTATATACCCCACTACCACCGTCACCTCTTTTCTGAAAAAAAAATTACACAATGTAATTTACCCATTCATACTGTTACTATGTCTTCTAGGCATAAAAGCATTTTCCGACTTTTTATATTTATGCAAAAAAAATTTTTAATATTCTGAGAATTTCCAGCTCTTAAGCAGCAGATCCATTTGCCTCTTGACCACGGTTTTGAGATGCCTTGGAATAAGTGGGTGTGGGGACTTCCTTTCAAGGCTTTCCTGCTTCTCTGGAGAGGGCAAGCCACAGAACGAGCCACTGAAAGTATGTTGCCTGGGAGATGCCAAGTATTCATTCATTTATTCATTCATTCATCAAGTATGCATGATCGCTCTGATTAGCACTGGGGACTCTGATATTCATGACAGACATTGTTCTTGCTGTCACAGAGCTCACAATGCACAGAGATGGACATTAAGTAAGAAACTTCAATAGAAAGTGGGTAAGTCTCATCCCCTATTTGTTCTTTTCTTTTCCTTTCTCACTCCATTGACATCCCTTTGCCCCAAGGCTCCCAGGTGTTCTGTATCCGCATCCTTCCTTCCTCTCTGGTGCCAGTATCCTGGCTGGGACCGCCCCATCTCACTTCTGCCTAGTGGGGGATCTTCTTATTTGACCCAGCTCACTGCCAGCCAGAAAACCTATGGCTTGGTGGCCCATTTTTCTATGTCATGAATCTTTTGGTCATTCCAAAAGGATTACGAATGACCAAAAAGCATTAGGAATAGCAACAAGAACAAAAGTAGTTGATGGTCAAGTTCAGAGTGCCCATTACTTCATTCATGAATTTATTCATCAAGCATTTATCATATAGCTAGTATCTGCCAGGAATTGAGATATAGAAAAGAAGAACTCATGGTTTCTGCATAAAAGTCTATAAATTTCCCTCAGAGGTAAGGATCTCTGTATATCTTCTTCATGCCTCTGTCCCCGATATTCAACTCACTCCTTAGCACAAGGCGGGCACTTGATAATGAACTCGTATCTGGGCAAAGACAAATATATAAAGAACTCCGATAAAATGAGATAAGTATTGATTAAGCACCTGCTAAGTGCTAAGTACTATGTTAAGCCAGACAGACGCAGTCCTTGCTCTGTTGAGCCTCACAGTACAAAATTCGCACAGGTAAGTGTCAGAGTGCTGGTGACTGATGTGAAGTGGTGTAGGATCCAGGAGACATAGAACACGATATGTTTGCCTGGTTCATGTGAAAGCCAGGTAGCCCCAGAAAAAGTCAAATTACTTTTGAAAATCTAAAAGATCGACATGTGTAAGGAAAGTAGAAAAGTGTAGTCAGGCTTGCTTGCCTCGCATCTGTTACAAATGGTCAAGATTCAGCACATTTGCTAGAAACAAGCTATACCAGTAGTGTAACCACACATGCGTGCCCATGATTTACTGATTCAGCACGATGATTGTAATTATGTAATGCCTGGCTTGTGGCCACTATCATGTACTAAGAGAATAAAGTTAACTGCTCTGAGCTGCTGGTTGGCAGAGCACGGAGGGGGCCAGAGCATGGAGGGTCAGTGGGGCAGAGCCTGAGCTTGTCTTGAAGGAATAAAGCATGTCTGTGAAGCTCACACCTGAAGAATAAAGTAGGTCTACCTTGCATAAAGCTGCCAGGGTCTTCTTTCAATTACCTGACTCACAACCTGCGCAGGAAGGGGCAGAAGGATCTGAGATCCAGCCCAACAGTATGGTTGAAACATTTTGAGCGAGGGAAAAGGAAGAGTGGGGAAAAATGAGATTAGGAAAAGAAAGCAGAGATTGGATTTCCAGGGCAATTTAGGTATTCGGGGCTTATCTCAAGAATATTGGGAAGTTATCTGAAGGTTTTAAGTAGGAGAAAGGTATGGTAAGTTTTAATTTTTAGAAAATCAGTCTGCTTTGAGGATAAAGAATGTGAGGAGATCAAGAGTAGACAGTAGGAGACCAATTGGGGGCCACTGTCATAATTTGGGTATAAGACGACAGCAACTTGAGCTATGAGGGTGATATTGGAGACAGAGAAAAGTTGGACAGACCCCAACTATATCTTGGATGTAGAATTGGCAGGCTACCATAATCAGAGGGCAGGTGAGATAGGTGGGGACAGTAAGGCAGAGGGACTGCCGAGCGCAATTCTCAAGTTTCTTGCCTGAGAAATTCCATAAAGGTTGGTGTCATTTTCTGAGATTGAAGGTACTGGGGGAGAGTCATGTTTTTTGGAGGAGCATTATTGGTTACGTTTTGGACACTATCAACGTGAGATACCTGTAAGACATCCAAGTGGGAATGCTGAATAGTTTAGCCCATACACAGTTGGTGACTGCCTGGCTCAACGTTATTCCTCTAGTATTATGAGGTGTGTGTATGGCCCAGTATAAGTCAATCATAATATCTGAACTCCTAGGCCGCAATGATCGATTCACAGAGAAGCCATATGAGCCTTAGTGGGCCAATCAAATTCCTTCTCTTAATCTGAGAGGGGATCAGAGAGATGTTTACACTCTGGTTGCAGAGCTGTGAGCCTATAAATTCAGAGCTCTTGGTGAGCATGCCCCCTCTGTGGGGAATATATTGGTTTGAAAGAACAAATATCATCTGTAGAGAAGAGGCAGAAAGAAAGAGTCCTGAGAATATTGGAGTCCCCTTGTTTCTGCACCTGGTTTGGTTATGTGAATGGCGTTAGTATCTCTCTCTTTCTCTCTCTCACCCTCTTTTTCTGTCTCTCTCTCTTGTTTTGGCTTGCTTTTAGTGGAATTTTTATCACTTCTAATCACGATGATGCTAGCAATGTAAGTAAACAGTGGATTCACAATGTAGAACTCAGACAGGTATTACCTGTAGAGATACTGTTGAGAGTGGTTGCCATAGATATAGAATTTGAAGCCAGGAAATGGATGAGATCGCTGAGAAAGAAAGAGGCAGAAGAGTACAGAGGTCTGAGAAACTCTAACACTGAAGGTCCAGGAGAGGAAGATGAACTCTCAAGGAGGCTGAGAGAAATGACTCCAGTCATGGGACGGATACCAGTACATGTGGTGTCCCAGAAGCCAAGGGTGTTTTAAAGAGATGATGGTCAGCTGTGAGGCCTGTTTAAGACAGGGCAAATACAACAAAACTGAAAAGCAGCCATCGGACTGGGCAGCAGAGAAGTCATTGCTGCTTTTACCAAGAATAATTTCAGTGAGGTAGAGGGTCAGAAGCCAGTCTGAGTGAATTGAGGAGGACATGGAAGGGAGGAAGGAAAGCTTGGATAAGGAGACAATTCTTCTGAGAATGTTAGCTGTGAAAGGGAGAAAATGAAAAAGATGGTAGCTGGAGAGGAAGCCCAGGAAGGGACATTTTTTTTTTTTTTTTAGGATGAGAAGGACTAAAACAAAATTATATTTGAAGATCTATTAAACCACAGTGAAGAAAGTGGCTACCTCTGCTTGGGAAAGTAGGAAAGGTTTCTCCAAGGAGATGATTTTGAGCTACGTCTTGAATAGTGAGTAAAACTTTTCCAGCAAGAAGGTATTGCCTGTGAAAGGAAAATTTGAAGCAACCACACAGTGGTGTGTTTGGAAGATGGTCAATGGCTCAGTGCATGGAAAACTTTAGCTCTGGACCCTGTTAGAGAGAAAGGAAACCCCACACAAGACCTTTCTGCAACTTTTATCTTTGCTCTCAGTTTCATCTTTAAGATAATGAAGCTTGGGACAGATTATCTTTGGGGTCTACTCCAATATGAAAATCCATAACTAATGATGACCTGTCTTTAATGTTTTGTTAGGTTGATAATAATACTCCCTGAAATGAATAATGCACCACAGATGTTTCCTGAAATTATGCTGTATAACGTGTGGGGAGAGGCTTCCAGGAGGTTACAGGTTCATGCCAAAGTGGCCCACTTAGAAAAAAATAATCACGATATATCTTTGCAGTCCACTGTGTTTTACCGTAAAAGTTCACATGCATCGTATTCCTTAATACACTTGACACGTTTATTATTAAAGTGTTTTATTATTATTCATTGATAATTTTCAAAAATTATCAATGAAAGAAAGAAAGAAAGGCCAGCCTCACCCTTTACATTTAAATACTTCCTGATGGCTACCTGTACAAGCTCTGAGCAAAGATGAAAAGTCCATGCCTGGCACCTACTTGCTAGTCTCTGAGGCTTTATTCAGTGCCCCACTGCTGGCTTCACGGGGGCACAGTCTGAGCACCAGCTCTGTACAGAAGTGAAATATGGTGGAAACGGGATAGAAAAGCGGAGAGCTTTAAGAGTAGCTTATCCGAGTTAATTGTTCTTTATAAATGTCCTGGGCAGGAGGGAATCAAGTTATAAGCTTCAGTATCTTAGCTACTCGTATATCACATATTCACACCCACTTGGCTGTATGAATTTTCTTTACAAAAGACTATGAGTTAGAAAATCCACATAAAATTGCCTGAAAGAAAAAAGCAACACACACTAATTGGATTCTTGGCAAAAGACTGAAAAGATGTTCCAGAACTGGGGAAGCAAGTTATTTTTAGACAACTTTGCTCTAAAATATGTTGGTTCCTCTGTGAATGAGTTCATGGCTTATGTTGCAAACTCCTTCGGCCTGATCCTTTTGAAAAAATAAACTCCGTTTTTCCTTTTTATTACGTAATAAAATAGAACGAACGGTCTCTCTGTGCTGTCTCAGAAACATTTCTCAAGGGAACGCTCTATTTTTGTTGGCCTGTCTACATTTGCCTTCATGTGAGTTCTTTGCCCTACTTTTGTAACCTAAAAACACTGATAGAAATTTTAAGTTCTTTCCACCGTTCATTTAGTGTTTTAGTTGTCGCCATTTTTAACTCATGAGCTCACTCTTATGATTCATCAGACTTCCTATACTACAACCCTCTACTATTTTTCTAATGAAAAGGTTCAGAACTGATACTTTGTATGGCATTGCAAGGGAAGAAGGATTAAGCCACTGACAGTTACAGAGATCTGACTCTGTGATAAGAGACCTGCCAGGGATTAGAAGACCTCACTGAGTTGGTCTTAAAATGGAATTAGTCCAGATGGTGCCAATGGGAATTAAGGGACTGCATGGTCCCAGAGCAAACACAATACCTGTCTCTTGGAAGCTCTTAATCTCAGGGGCAAAGGAGAGAAATAGGGCTTTTGGAGCCTGGGCCATACATTCCCTGGTGATTACAGTACCAAATACTCATGATTCAAAGTGACTGTTTATAGACACTAGAAATATCTTCTAAATCATTAAAGGATTGTAACGGTCTGCCCGAGAGCCCCATGTTATTAAAACTAATAGGAATTTTATTTATTTATTTATTTGTTTGTTTGTTTTTAAAGATGACCGGTAAGGGGATCTTAACCCTTGACTTGGTGTTGTCAGCACCACGCTCACCCAGTGAGCCAACCGGCCATCCCTATATGGGATCCGAACCCACAGCCTTGGTGTTATCAGCACCGCACTCTCCTGAGTGAGCCACAAGCCGGCCCCAAATTAATAGGAATTTTATTTTATTTTATTTTATTTTATTTTTTTCTTTTTAATTTTATTTTTAATAGGAATTTTAAAGCCATTTATACATATCTCTGAGACTGCATCTCCTGAGGTTTTCAATAGTCTTGTTTATATATATATAATATATATATTAATAAATAATATATTTATTTATTTATAGGAGATATATATATCTTTGGAAGGAAAGAAAAGTTTACTTCTAGAAACCATGACCTGGATATAAATGTTTCCTTTGCATATTCTGTTTACTTTGCTTACAGAACCTCTACCGTGTATATCCTGGTCGAATTTCAGGAACTCTATGCAAACGGGCATACTTCGAGTACTTACTTCTTTATGTTTGGAGTAGCCTAAAATTTGGCAGGAGAGTTAAAGTAGATTCTTGATATATGTACTGCTTTGGGGGGCTAAGAAAATCCAGAGGCCCACTGTACACAAGGTCTTGCCCTTTCAATGAGTTCCTATCAAGCTGTCTGAAGACAGAAACAATTTCCCAATCTTTAACTTTAACTGTGAATCTCTGGTAAAATGCATGTAGTCTGATTGAAACATTTTTATATTGTTATGATCCATTATACAGTAATGTGAATGAATATTCTCAGACATTTTAACATGGACTGAAGAAGTGAGCTCAGGGTGCTGGATTGATGGGAAAGGTTCTCTGAGGGTGGAAATAAGTCAATCCTGACTTTGCCTAATTCAACAGTTGTGCCTGGGGTGGGTTTATCCTCACTTATGAAACTACTATGACTTCTTCAAAGGGCAGAAGCTTCCAGTCTTTGACACACTATTTCTGCAAATAGGAATGGAGTATATAGTGTCACAGAATCTAAGACTAGCTCTCATTTTTGGAGGCTCCTTCTTATGGGCATGCACTAGTCTGTGTCAATGTGGGCAAATCAGAATTGCCGCCACTAAGAGGTCTTAGGCATTTGTATCTCTTGCATGTTCATTACGACTGACTTTCTTGCTGCTGGTTTCAGATTTGACTTTTCAGGCTGAATCATGCAAAATCGCCCTGTGATGTCACAGAGTTTGTTCATACAGTTTTGTTTTGTTTTTTTCTTTTGATAGCTTTGTCTGATTTTGGTATCAGGC
This sequence comes from Cynocephalus volans, assembly GCF_027409185.1. Classification (NCBI taxonomy): domain Eukaryota; kingdom Metazoa; phylum Chordata; class Mammalia; order Dermoptera; family Cynocephalidae; genus Cynocephalus; species Cynocephalus volans. The sequence goes on from NC_084464.1 coordinate 24,487,130, forward strand.
AATACTGGCCTCAGAATGAGTCACCCCATCTTTTATTTTTTGGAAAAGTGTATGAAGGATTGTTACTCTCCTTTAAGTGCTTGATAGAATTCACTGGTGAAGCCACTTGAACCTGGACTTTTCATTGTGGAAAACTTTTTGATTTGACACACTACATGTGTCAAGAAATAAAAAGTAGATTAGTGGTTGTCTAATGACTTCTATGGAGTGGCTGCCTGGTGATTGCCAAAGGGCACAGGGTTTCTTTTGGGGATGATGAAAACATTGTACAATTAGGTTGTGGTGATGGCTGCACAACTATGTGAATATACTAAAATCCACTGAATTGCTCACTTTAAATGAGTGAACTGTATGAGAATTATATTTTAGTAAATACATTTAAAAACAGGTATTGATTCTGTTTATCATCTCTATTGTTTCTCTTTTCTCTATATTATTCATTTCTGCTTTCTTTCCTTCCTTAATGTCTTTGGGGTTTGCTCTTTTTCTAATTTAATTCATTTTCCATTTTTTAAATTGTTTATTTAAAGTTATATAATCTAAGAAGCATTTACATCTACCAATTTTAAAAAGTAGTACTTTTCTTCTGTTGTAAATATTTTATATTTCTATATCCCTAAAATCATCGGCCTAAAATATTTATGAATATTTTGCTCTATCTACTGTGATTTCCTTTCCCCCCATTAGTTATTTAAGAAGGCACGTAAAGTTTCCCAAATATATGTTAGGGAATTTTAAGTTTTGTTATTATGTAGTACACATCATCTCTCCTTATTAATGTGTTGTGTCTGAAGTTCTATTTTGTTGAATACTGATATTGTTACACAAAATTGATGTGGTTATGATAAAAGAAAAACTTTAGACAAATTAAATTTAGCAGGATTTATTTGAGCAAGAAATGAGTTATGAAGTGGGTAGCACTCAGAACGAGAAAGTGTTCAGAGAGCTCTGCTGCAGTGTGAGCAGAGACCGGCCAAACACAGAAACAAAGTAGAGAAATCATCTGATTAACTGGTCACAGCTAAGGCCCTGCCTTATTTTGGCATGGTGTGATCCGTTGGCTGCCTGTGATTGGCTGAACCCAGCTGCTTGTAATTGGTGAAATTCAGATGTTTGTTATACTCTGAGTTAGGTTTCAGTTTGAATATTACTAAGTTAGTTTGCAGTTTGTTAAGTAGGAACTCACAGTACTGAGCCTCAGGCTAATGGCCTCATGCTTGTTTAATTTAACAGTTATTAATAGCATGGCACCACTTTTCCCTATTGCTTTCAATCTTTCTGTGTAATTATGTTTTAGATTTTGTTTAGTGTTTCTTATAAACATCAAAGAGCTAACTTTAAAAACTCTAAGGTGTTAATCTCTGTCATTTATCAGGTGAGTTTAATTAAGTTTTATGGCTTCTGGCTTGCCTGGCAGACTTAGGCCCTGCTCCTGCCCCACCACTAGGCCAAATCCGGTAGCTCCAGGCTCTGAACCAACCCCAACACCAGTGGCTCCAGTAGCCCTGGACTTCTGGGACCTATCCCAAAGCAAAGCCAGACTCACAGACAATCTCCAGGCCCACCCCAGGGCCAGCCCAGTGTGGCAACCCCCAGCAACAGGCTGGCCCCTGAAGGCCTAGTCATCAGGATAGAACCTGCAGATCTGACCTCCAAGCCAGCCTCTGTGGATCCAGACCCACCCAGTGGTAGGCCTGCTGGCCTCAGCCCAAGATTGCAGACCAGCCCACAGCTTGGTTAGCCCACACAGCCCTAGGTTGTAGGCTCACCACAGTGCCAGGTCAACACCCCTGGCCTCAGACACCAGGCCTGTACCAACAGACACAGGCTCCAGGCCTGCCCAGTGCCAGGCTAGTCCCTGTGGACTCAGGCTTCAGGTCAGCCCCCTGTAGGTACAAGCTCCAGGCCCACCCTCACAGACTCAGGCTCCAAGCCCACCCCCACTCACACAATTAACAAGTCCACCCTAGCAGATCTAGGCTCCAGGCCAGCCTGCCCAAGGACTTCAACAGCAAGCCTGCCCATGGACCATGCTAGATGGCCTGCCGAGAATCTCTGAACACACTGACTAGTGAAGGACATTCCCAGAAAAATCCAGCCTGCAAAGACTGGAATAAGTTCCTACTTCTTCCAGTGTGCAGACATCAATGCATGGACACAAGGATCAAGAACAGTTAGTGAAACATCAGCACCAAAGAGACAAAATGCACTGGTAACTGATCCTAAAGAAATGATATTGAATACTGATGTTGAATACTGCTAAATAATTTAAAATAATAGTTTCAAGGAATCTCAGTGAACTTCAGGAACATAGAGAAGTAAATCAACAATACTGGGAAAACAATACAACCCAAACTAGAAATTTAACAGAGAGACTAAAATTATATATATAAAAAAACAAAACAGAAATTCTGAAGCTGAAAAAATTTGTGAAGTGAAAAATGTAATAGAGAATGTCAACAGCAGAACTGATCAAGCAGAAGGAAGAATCTGTAAACTCAAGCACAGGTTATTTGAAATTATACAGTCAGGGGAGAAAAAGAGAACAAAAAGGAATAAAGAAATCTTATGGGATGTATGGGACAGCATCAATAGATCAAATATTTAAGTTATAGTAGCTCAAGAAGGAGAAGAGACAAAGAAGGTTTATTTAAAGAAATAAATGCAGAAAACATTTCAACCCTTGGAAAAGGTAAAAGAAGGTCAAAAGTCTCCAATTTGATTTAATCCAAACAAGACTACACCAAGACATATCATAATTAAACTGTTGAAAATCAAAGACAAAGAGAGGATTCTGAAAGCAGCAAAAGAAAAGAAACAAATAACATATAAGATAATTTATAAGGTAATTCCAATGAGACTAGCAGCAGATTTCTCAGTAGAAACCTTACAGATCAAGAGAGAGTGGGCTGCTACACTCAAAGTGCAAAAGCGAAGAAACCTGCCAACCAAGAATACTGTCTTTCAGGAACGAAGGAGAGATAAAGACTATCCCAGACAAACAAAAGCTGAGGGGGTTTATCAATATAGACCCATCTTACAAGGAATGCTAAAAAGAGTTCTTCCAGCTGAAAGAAAGGGACATTAGTCAGTGACAGAAAAACATTTCTATATATAAGACTAACTGGTAAAAGTAAGTACACAGTCAAATTCAGAATTCTCTGATACTGTAATCCTGGTGTATAAATCACATGTCTTTGGTACAAAGGTTAGAAGACAAAACTATTAAAAACAATAATAGATACAATAATTTGTTAAGGAATATGCAGTACAAAAAAGATGTAAATTGTGACACGCAAAACATAAAATGTGAGAGGGCAGAGTAAAAGCTTGGTGTTATTTTGAGCAATCAATGTCAAGTTATTATCACCTTAAAATAGCCTGTTATAACTATAAAATATTTTATGAAAGCCTCATGGTAACCATGAAACTAAAACCTATAGTAGATACACGAAAGACTAAAAGTAAGGAATCAAAGTGTGATTAGAGAAAATCATCTACTTACAAAGGAAAACAACAAGGGAGAGAGAAAGAAATAAAGGTTTACAAAACAACCAGAGCTTCTTGTCAAGATGATGGAATAGACGGTCCCTAGCATCACTCTCTCCCACAAATCAACCAATCTACAACTATAAAAAAGCAATGACAAGTTGCTCAAGCTGGGGCTGCTAGAGCTCAGGGGAAGAGGAGGAGAGACCTATGAAGGTCTGCATGAAGTCAGGAGAAGCCATGATGAGAGAAAGAGAAAACTGCTCTGACTGTTTCAAGACCTGGCGACATCCAGGCTGGAGCTGATGAGTGCACAGAGCAGGAGCTGGAAAAAGCCACAGCTGTGCCCTTCAGATGAAGTTGCTCAGAGACAGCAGGGGAGAAGTGGGCCTTGGTGGCCCCCAGGCCAGCAAGACTACTAATAGGGTTCCCATGGACCCACATAGGAATGAGGAGCCACAACAACTGAAAAACAGGAGCCACTCAGAGTCCAGTAAGTCATTGCAAGGGACTGAAGCATGGCCCATCCCATGGAAAGTGTTTGCAGCATGGGTAGTGGGAGAGACGGGCTCGCTGGGGGAACACTGGGGCACAGCAAGGACAGCTGATCTTCCCCTCAGTCAGTGCAGAACCACTCAGAGGAGACTGATCAGTAATATAGAATTGAATAGGGTCCAGTTTGATGAAAAGACTCAGGCCCAGACCAGAGTTTCTACACAACCCAGGTGCACCAGATTGCCTGAGAGCCAGAAGTACCTATAAAGCCAGCCATTAAACCCTGAGCTGCACAAAAAGCCTTCCCTAGGGAATCAGCAGCAAAGCAGCAATTTAGCTCAACCACAGAACTCAAGTACTGGTCCCCACAGGAATTTCCCCCATTTTAGAAGTCAGCAAAGGACAACAAATTAGTTCCAGTACAGAGTTTAAATGGTGGGAATAACAAATAATCCAACACAGAAATGAAAGAAAAGACAAAGTACCCACAACCAGAGACAAAGTTTCGTATTAACTCCTAAAGGTCTCATTTCACCAAAAAACAGCTATAACACCTAGAAGGACCGGAAGTCCCCTGTGCTACCAAGCCAGAAAGGGGGGAAGGCCAGGGGCCTCAGCAATACCCACCAACACCCACAGCCAATCCTGAGGGTGGGGGATGAGGGCCTCAGCCATGCCCTCCCAACACCTGCAGCCAGCCCAGTGGTGACCACCAAGCTGCTGCAGGAAGCACCCTGGGTTCTCCCAAGCCAGGGTGGTGGGGAGCCTTGGGTCTCGGCCACGGCCTCCCAACATGTGCAACCAGCCCAGAGATGACCACCAAGCTGCAGCAAGAAGAGCCCCAGGTTCCCAAGCTGGGATGGTGGGGGCGAGGGCTTTTGCCACTCCCCCCAACATCTTCATCCAGCCCAGCAATGACCAAGCCACCGATGGAAGCCCCCTGGTCTCCCCTATGGGAATGAGGGGGGTTCCACAGGCCTCAGTCCTGTCTGTTCTCCTTCCTCCTTCTTCCATCCCATTTCCTTCCTTTTTCCCCCTTCCCCTCCCTCCCAACTGCTCCACAGCAACATCATAGAATGTAAAAAATAATATTAATAAAATTACATTTTCTTAAAAAAAACAAACCAGAAAACAATGAACAAAATGGCAATAGTAAGTCTTTACCTATTGATAATTACATTAAATGTAAATGGATTAAATTATCCAATCAAAAGACATCAAGTAGCTGAATGGATAAAGAAACAAAACCCAACTATATGCTGCCTATAAAAGACTCACTTTACCTTTAAGGATGCACATACATTGAAAGTGAAAGGATGGAAAAAGATACCCCATGCAAATGGAAAACAAAAGATAGCAGAATTAGCTATACTTATGTCATATAAAATAGACTTTAAGTCCAAAACACTTTCTTTGTGCTTTCTTAATATTTAGAGCAGCACTGTCTAATAGAAATATAATGTAAGCCACATAAGTACTTTTAAATTTTCTAGTAGCTACACTAAAAATGCAAAAAGAAACAGATAACATTAAAATTAGGCCATGTTTCATTTAACCTAATACATCCGACATATTACTTCAAAATATAATCAATATGAAAATTATTAGTAAGATATTAAAAAAATTTTATACTAAATTAAAAAATTTATACTTAAATTTTATGTTAAATTGAAATCTGGTGTGCATTCTACACTTACAGAACATCTTTATTCAGAGTGTCCAAGTTTCAAATGCTTAATAGCAATGTGCACCTAGTGGCTTTCATATCAGGTAATGCAGACTTAGAATATTTATCAAACAATTGTAAATTTAATCCACCAATACTTCGGATTTTATTAGATCTTTTTATTACAAGAATTTCACTGAGTGATTAAGACATACAAAGCAAAATTTAGTTGGCTTCAAAAGCTGTGTTTTCCTCTAATTTATAATTACAATGCTAATATATTTGGAGATCTCACTTTACCTTTTTTTGAATTTAGGAAAGACTGTGAGAAGTCTTATGTGTACAGATTTGCAAAGAAACAGCCATTTATATTATCAATTCTGAAAAACTGGTTTCTGTAAAGTCAAGGTTTAGTTTTTCCCACATGACTTTAAGTGAGACTATATAAGGTTTGAAATGATTATTATATTAATTACATAATAAATTAATTAAGGATTTAAATTCAATTTAGTAACAGAGAACATTTGAAGATGGTAGAAAGGTTAGAGGAGACTCAGAAGTATAAAATATGGTGTGTATGAAATTACTTTCAGTTGAGATTAGTTTTCAACGCCCCCTAGATGAAGAATATTTGCGTTTACTGTCTTTGTTCTTATTGCTTATTATAAAATATCTGTAACTGGGTGATGTATAAGAAAACAAAATTTATTGTTTACAGTTTCTTATGCTGGGAAGTCCAAAGTCCAGGGAACACATCTAATGAGGGTCTTCTTTGGTGGTGGCTTTACAGCAATGCAGGGGTCTCACATGGCAGAAAATGGTGGGGCAGAGAGAGAGAGAGAGAGAGACTCTCCTGTGCTCTCCTTTTAAAGCCCTCAAAACCACACCCCTGACCACCTTATTAGTCCGTTCACTACTTCCTATAGTCCAATCACCTCTTCAAGCCCCCACCTTTCAATTACAATAATACAATTTCCCACCCTCTTTACATTGTCACAGTGGGAACTAAGTTTTGGGATGGCATCAATCCACAGCATTCTGCCCCTGACCCCAAAAACTTGTGCCCTTTTCACATACAAATACATTCATTTCATTCCCAAAGTCTTAACTTGTTTCAACTCAAAAGTCCAAAGTTCAAAGTCCCATCTGTGAAATCAATACAAGTTATCTACTTCCAAGATACTACGGTGGGGGAAACATGGGGTGCATGTTCTCATTCAAAAAGGGAGAAATAGGCCAAAAGAAAGGGGTGACAGGTCCCAGACAAGTCTAGAAGCCAGCAGGGCAGGCATCAAATCTCAAAGCTGGTAAATCATGGACCTTGATTCCGTGTTTGATGTCCTTGCATGCTGGTGTGGGAGTTGGATCCCAACATCCTCAGACAGCTCAGCTTCTATGGCTTTCATGGTCTGAGGTGATGCTTTAGTTGTTGCAGGCTAGCGTTGCATGCTGGTAGCTCTACAAGTCTGGGGTCTCCATGGCGGTCCTGCTCCTTTGGCTACAATAGGCATAACTCTTGTGGAATTTCTCTGCTGCAACTCAGACCCCACTTTCCTGCTTGGCATTGCTCTAGGGAAGGCTGTCTGTGGTGACTCCGCCCCTGCAACAGATCTCTTCCTAGGCCCCAGGCTTTTGCATACATCCTTTGAAATCGGGATGGAAGCTCCCAAGCCTTCCCAGCTCTGGCATTCTGTGAGCCAGCAGACCTAACACCACGTGGATGCTGCCAAGGCTTCTGGCTTATATCTTCCAAAGCTGTGGTTCCAGCCACACCTGGGGCCAACTTAGCCATGGCTGGAGCAGCCAAAGCAGCTGTGGTGCCGGTGCTGGAAGCAGCTTCCCAAGGTGGCCCTGGGCAGCAAGCCCATGGAGGGCACCTCAGGCCTGTTCCCTGAGACCAATCTGTCTCCCTAGGCCTCTGGGCCTGTGATGGAAGGGTTGGCCCCAGAGGCTTCTGCAATGCCTTCAGGGCCTTTTCCCCTTCTTTTGATAATCCCTTTCTTTTATACTAATCTTACCACCATTGCATTTTTCTACTGAAAATGCTCTCTGTTTCTCTACCACATGGCCAGCCTGCAAATTTTCCAAAACTTTATGCTCTGCTTCCTTTTTCACTACACATTCTGGCTTTATGTCATGCCTTTTCTGCCATAACTCAGTGTATGCTGTTGCAAATAGCCATGCAGCTTCCTGAATGTTTATCTCCCTAGAAATTTCTTCTGCCAAATACACTGATAAGTTCCACATTCCATAATACTTTGGGGCATGAACAGAATGCAGCCAAACTCCTTACCAGTTCATAGCAAGGGTGATCTTTGCCCAGTTTCCAGTAATCCCTTCTTATTTACATCTGAGATCTCCTCAGTATGGTCTTTACTGTCCATATTTCTATCAGCATTCTGCTCACTACCATTTAACCAGTCTTTAAGAAGTTCCAAACTTTCCCTAGTTTTCTTGTCTTCTAAAATCCCACCAGCAGCTAGGCTTTTTCTAGCCTTTTCCTTCAAAATCTTCTAGCCTCTCCTCCACACTCATTTCCAAAGCCATTTCCACATTTTCAAGAATTTGTTATAAGCAACACCCCACTTCGCTGGTACTAATTTTCTGTTTGAGTCCATTTCTGTTTCTTACGACAAAATAACTGGAACTGGGTGATTTATAAGAAAACACAGTTTGTTATGCTGGTGAGTCCAAAGTCCAGGGAACACGTCTGATGAGGATTTTCTTTGGTGGGGGCTTTACAGCAACGCAGGGGTCTCACATGGCAGAAAATGGTGGAGCAAAGAGAGAGAGAGAGAAAGACAGGACAGAGAGAGAGAGAGAGGGACTCTCATGTGCTCTTCTTTTAAAGCCCTCAGAACCATGCTTCTGATCACCATTATTAATCCATTCACTACTGCACAGTCCTACAGATGAATCACCTCTTTAAGGTTCCAGCTTTCAATTGCCATAATAGGATTTCCCACCCTCTTTATATTGTCACAGGGAGAATTAACTTTTGGGGGGATATTAATACACAACACTGAGTGCTCTAACAATGGTTTTCACAGACTGTTTACAGTCTGACCTGCCAGGTATTTCATGCACCCAGGTAGATCTGTTTGGACGCAAGAACTCCCTGTCATCTGTGCGGGTATTGCAAACCTTGTTACTTTGGGGGCAAGTAATCCTTTCAAAGTACAGTGTTCCTTTATTAAATCACTCATTTTCTAAAAGCATGGGACCACCTTTTCTCAAGATCTCTAAATCACACTACTTTACACAACTGCTTATTTATACAGCTTAGGAACATTGATAGTTCATCAACCTCCTGATTTTGTGGCCAATCATTAGACACACTAATTTGTCACATCTTTTGAAATCCATTTGTTCATCAGTAGTGGTTTTCTCTGGTAATTTCCAATCATGTCATATTTAATGAAAATAATACCAGTAATCACATTGGTACGTAGTCCTGTCCTTGTGGGAGTCTCCAAATGGTTTCCAGATTGGTGGGGGTCAGTTTTCAAAACCTCCTTGTGAAGATAGAAGGGAAGAGGATTCATTCCCAATCAAAGTAGAGGTAAGTGAGGCTCACAGGACCAAATCATTATCCCATGTCATTCAGTTCATTTTTTCTGTCACTTTTCTATTATGACCTGGTTTTCCAACAAGCTGAAATATACTTGTTTGGCAGAGATTCCTCTTATGCCCTCTGGGGAACCATCATATAATCATCCCAGCTGGCTATGACAGGCTCCAGGAGTTTAGAAATTGTTCTTGACATGATGGGAAGCATTTTTATGTTCTGTCATCAGAAATGCATCACTTTCTTGTGAACAGTACTTTCCCACCAGTTCTTGCTATCTAGTTTCATGGTTTATTTTTCCCTGTGACACTTATCTCCACATAACATGTTCTGTATTTGTGAATTTGTCTCTACCCACCAGCACGTAACCTCCATAAAAGTCATAGCTTTGTCTGTCTTATTCACAGGTTGTTGTTTCCAGCCCCAGGTACTTAATAGGAGCTCAGTAAATATTTACTGAAAAAAAGAATTAATTTACATAAAAGAACCTGCTGTGGATTGGATTAATTTTGTCCCCCGAATTTCATATATTAGAAACTTAATTCCCACTATAACTGTCGAGGGTGAGAAATCCTATTGTGCTAATTGAAAGGTGGGGCCTTGAAGGGGTGATTAGATTGTAGGACCGTGCCATAATGAGAGGATTAATAGTGGTGGTCAGGGTTGTCGTTCTGAGGGCTTTAAAAGGAGAGCACATGAGAGTCTCTCTCTCTCTCTGCTCCACCATTTTCTGCTGTGTGAGACCCCCCTCCTTTTCTGCCAAGGACGACCCTCGCCAGATGTGTTCCCTGGACTTTGGACTTCCCAGCCTCTGAAACAGTAAGCAATAAATTTCTTTTTCTTACAAAATACCTAGTTCCAAATATTTTGTTATGATTAACAGAAATGTACTAATACAGAAAACTGGTACCAGACAAGTGGAGTGTTGTAATACTTGAAAATGCGGAGGTGGCTTTGGAACAGGGTGTTGAGAAGAGGATGGAAGAATTTGAAAGAGCAAGCTAGAAAAAGCCTAGGTGCTGGTGGGATTTTATAAGACAAGAAAACCAGGGAAGGTTTGGAATATTTTAGCAACTAGTTAAATGGTTCTGCTGATAGAAATATAGACAGTAAAGGACGTACCAAGAAGATCTCAGATGTAAATGAGAAGGGACTTATTGGAAACTGGGCAAAGATCAGCCTTGCTATGAACTGGTAAAGGACTTGGCTACATTTTGTTCATGCCCCAAAGTTTTATGGAATGTGGAACTTCAAGGTGTTGACCTCGGGTATCTGGAGGAAGAAATTTCTAAGCAGCAAAGCATTCAGGAAGCTGCATGGCTACTTGTAACAGCCTACATTGAGTTACAGCAGCAAAGGCATGACATAAAGTCAGAGTTTAATAGGGAAGCGGAATGTACAGATTTGGATAATTTGCAGCCTGGGCCATGTGGTAGAGAAGCACTGAGCATATTCAGGAGAAAAATGCAATGGCACAGTCAGTGACCATTTGCTAAGGAGATTAGTACAGAAGAAAGGGATTATCAAGAGAAGAGAAAAAAGACCTTGAAAGTATTTCAGTGGTTGCCTCTTCCATTACAGGCCCAGAGGCCTAGGTAGACAGAATGGTCTCAGAGAACAGACCTGAGGTGACCTCCACAGGCTCACTGCCCAGAGCCACCTCAGGAAGCTGCTTCTAGCACCAGCGCTTCAGCTGCTTTGGCTGCTTGAGCTGTGGCTTAATTGGCTCCAGGTGTGACTGGACCTGCAGCTTTGGAAGATACAAGCCAGAAGCCTTGGTGGCGTCCACATGGTGTTAGATCTGCAGGCTCACGGAATGCCAGAGCTGGGAAGGCTAGGGAGCTTCCATCCTGATTTCAAAGGATATGAGGAAAATCCTGGGGGGCTCAGGAAAGCATTTGTCACAGGGGCAGAGTCACCACAGACAGCCTTCGATAGAGCAATGCCAAGCGGAAACGTGGGGTTGGAGTTGCAGCAGAAAGACCTCAACAGTGCCATGGCCAGTGGAGCTGTAACAGCGGGACCACCATGGAGACCCCAGACTTGTGGAGCTACCAGCATGCAATGCCAGCTTGTGAGAGCTGAAGTGTGGCCGGGAAAGCCACAGAAGCGGAACTGCTTGAGGACTTGGAGACCCAACCCCCACACCACTGTGCATTAGACATTGAGCACGGAGTCAAGGTACATGGTTAGCTTGCTTTGAGATTTTGGCCTTCCCTGCTGGGTTTTGGACTTGTTTGCGACCAATCACCCCTTTCTTTTGGCCTATTTCTCCCTTTTTGGAAGGGAATATGTACCCTGTGTTTGTCCTACCATTGTATCTTGGAAATAGATAACTTGTTTTGTTTTCACAGATGGGACTTTGAACCTTGAACTTTTGAATGGAAACAAGTTAAGACTTTGAAGATGGAATGAATGTATTTGCGTGTGAGAAGGACATGAACTTTGGGGACCAGGGGCAGAATGCTGTAGTTTGATTTAATTGTGTCCTCCAAAGTTCATATATTAGAAGCTTGATTCCCACTGTAATTGTTGAGGGTGGGAAATCCTATTACGGTCATTGAAAGGTGGGTAAAGAAGTGATTAGATTGTAGGACCATGCCATAGGGAATGGATTAGTAGTGGTGATCAGGGACACGGTTCTGAGAGCTTTGAAGGGAGAGCCACGTGGGAGTCTCTGTTTCTCTGCATCACCATTTTCTGCCATGTGAGACCCCCAGGTCACTGGTGCCACCACCAAGGCCTTCACCAAGAATGTTCCTTGGACTTTTCCAGACTCTGAAACAGTAAGCAATAAATTTTGTTTTCTTACAAAGTACCCAGTTCCAGGTATTTTGTTAGGAGCAACAGAAATGAAGTAATTCAGAATTGTAACTTCCTTCGAATATTTAAGCGGAGTTAGAGAAACGTAGACAAAAATCATAGCACTACAGTTTATTAGCTGTGAGATCCTGAGCAAGTTATTCAACCTCTCTGGTTTTCAAGTTTATCAGGTATGAAATGGAGTGAAATATGTACCTTATATGTTGACTGAGGATTAGATTATAAACACTGATCAGCCAAGCATAGGACCTGGCTTACATTAAGCACTCAAAATCTGGTGGCTATTTGGAAAAAATGCATTACCATTCCAGCGGTTCTTCACTTGGAAAGTTAGAACTCACAACCCTCTGTTTAGCCAGGGAGGTTTAAGCCTCAGGACTAGGTCACATTCCTCCAACAGTCATGGGCAAAGATCTGGGTATAGTCATGAGTTCCAGGGAACTCTAGGGCAGCAGGAACATGCTTAGAAGGTTTCCAGCAAATCTAAACACAGTCTTCAAGAATACTTGGCTCCACACACAGAAGCTACAGGCCTGTTTCATGTCACAGACCAATAGGGACAGTTTTTGAGGAAGGGGGTCCTCGTCATACCCCATGCCATGTGGCTTTCAACAAACAGAAAGAGAAAAATTGGTTCAGCCCTTCTGGCTGGGAGTTGTCAAGTTGGCTTTGCTGAATAGTGCTTTTCCCTTATTTGGACAGGGTGGTAAGTTGGGGCGGGGGTTGTACTCCTAGACCCCTCATTGCCAGCTACTACTCACCCTCGCTGTTGAAAAAAGCAGGTTTAGGGTAGCAACACCTGACTCACCCAGCCCAACTCCTGGACTTCTGAAGAAGGGATAACAGGTCATTCTTGCTTCTCCTTCCTAAGCTTTCTGGAGAAAGCATATTTCTGAAATCCAACAAGCGTTAAGTGCAGAATCTTATCAGCTTCTTTGAACACAGAAGGAATATTTTAGCAATTATTTAAATAAATGGCATTTTAAAAATGCAATAGTAAACTGATAAGCATTTCTCACACTTCAAGGAGTGGGTATATGCAGGTGCACTTCAAATGAGTTAATGATATCACGTAATAAACCAGGCAAAGATATGAAGGCCTCTTTTATTTGCACTTTTACACGTGTGAAATATCGCGATCAGTACACTCAGGCTATATTTTTCAGATTAAGGAAAGGAGATCAAAGGATTCCAGCAGGGCATGCAAATAAATATTTCTATCCAAATACACATGAGCATGCACGCATGCTTTTGCACACACATGGTCTTTGTGAGACTTGTATGTCCTAACTTCCCCCCTCTGGACTCCTGGACAGAGTGGCCACATGGGAGCTCTGATCCCACACACTCTTCCCTTTCTCAGCTCCAGCCTTTGCTGGTCCTCCGGGCAGGAATGCTAAGAATGCTTTACCCCTTCTCTGCTCCCCACACTCTCCCACCTACCCAAATACTGTTCAGTCTTCTGGGCTCCAATCCTAGTGCCTGGAGAATACACCCCTAAGCATTGCACAGTGACCTACATTTTACTTTCTCTAAACTACTGTGACATGTTTGTGCTATCCTGTTTTTATAATTGGACATTTGTTTTTGTAACTGGAAGAGTGGAATAAACCAATCCTCTTCTCTTTACTCCCTTCACTGCTCCCCCCAATAAGGTAGGGAGTGTGTGTGGTTTTTGCACAGAAAGGTTATAACTCCTTGTACTCCCTCTTTCTTTAATGGAAAGAAAGTCTGAGATGCCTCCCTAGGAAAGTGAAGTCCCCAACAGACAGAAAAGAAGCCTTCGAAAGCTTCTGCAGGGCTTCATGCAACCATCTATGGTTTGATGGTCCTGGCTGACCTCGAGTTTCTTAAGCAGGGGTCTGAGGTCCAGAGGACAGCCTGGAGTCCATCACAGGGTGAGCAGAGTTGGGGGGTGGGGAGGAAGGAGGAGCAGGTGACACTGACACCTTTCAATACATTAATGTAAAGCACATTCCATAGAAGAAAATTATACTGTATTAGCAAGGAATAGATTATGTTGGGTTAAGAAAACATGCTTATTCACTCGGCCTTTTGGCTAAGATCAAGTGAAGAAAACATGCTTATTCCTTGATATTGAAATAGACTACACGATTTCAAAAAGTAATGCTTGTCTTTGGAAGACGTGTGTGTGTGTGTGTGTGTGTGTGTGCGTGCACACGTGCACATGTGTGTATGCTCACATGCATTTGATTCCACAGTTTTCTGTGGCATAATGAACAAGTCCCCCTTCTGCAGCTCAGGCTGATAGGGAGACTCCCAAGCAGATTGCACTTCAAAGCTTCTCCTAGATCTCATTCAAAAAATTCATTGAGCATCTCCTCTGTGCCAAGTAATGTTCTGTGTAAATGAATCAGTTCCTACTATCCAGGAAGTCACAGCCTGCCTGTAGGCAAGAGAACTTTATAAAGGCTAAAACACAGAGATGCACAGTGTGGTGAGGGGTGGGGCAGAGGAGCTTATCATTTCAATTTAGTTGAATAAGATGAGAAAGCTAATTTTAGAAAAAAATATTCTCTCTCCTGGAGTATAAACAATTTCCCGTGACTGTTTTATTGAGAAATCTAATCTCATGAGGGTTTTTTTTTTTTTTTTGTATCTCTCAACTAATTTTGTTTTTGTTTTTACTGTTATTGAGATTTTCAAGTTTAGCTGAACATCATGAAGATCCACAAAGACAGGAAGAGAAGATCTAGCTCTCTGCGTACATGGGGCCTGCTCTGGAGAATCTTGGTACATCCTGGGCCCATGTTACTTTTGCTTCTCCCCTGACCCTTTCAGTGCCCAGATACCCTTACACACACACACGCGCACACGTACATGCACACACACCCTTTGTGGTGCAAGGCCCTGAAATGCAGAGACCTGTCCCTGCCGAGCCCCTCGTAGTCTTCCATCCCACGACATGACTGTGGGAAGAGGGAAGAAAGGGCACTTTTTCTCCTTCCTAAGGAACCTTTTGGCTAAGAGCAGACTCCTGGGGTTCCTGGGATTTGTTCTTCTTCCTATTCATATCTTTACATCAAAACTGGCTGTGAACTCACTTGGAAAAGTATACAGGAAGTCAGGTGTTTTTTCTGTTTGTTTGTTTTTTAAAATTTCTTTTTTCTACAGGTTAAAATTAGAGCAGAAAGAAGCACAGTGTCACTGTACCGGGCCCAGCTGGGAAGGGCCCCAGCCAGGTCTCCCATGTCTCATCTCATACCTCTCCAGTTATCCATGGTTCTCTTTTCTTAAGTACATGGTGAAGTCAATTGGGAAGTGATTTCAGATGCCTCCCCAGCCAACCCAAGCTCTCTTGCCTAGTCTGACTCCAGCCTGCCTTTCTCAAGCTTTTCTCTCACTGCCCAGCTTCTTATGCTCCAGTCATTCTCTCTTGAAAATGCTCTCCGTCTTCTAGTCTCCTGGCTGGACTCACCTACATCCCCTTACCTGAGGAAGTGACCCCTTTCTCTCACCCCTCCACCAGCTGTGTCAAGTCATGCCCAATCCTGGAGGCATTGCTGAAATTCCATCTCCTTCATGAAGTCTCCCCTAAACACCTAAGGCGAAAGTGTCACTTCTTAGCTTGGAGAGGTCTTACAGTCCTCATAGGGGTGGATCTCACTCACTTATTTAACAAATATTTGTTGGACACCTGGAATGTACTAAATAAACACTGTGTTAGGTGTGGGAGATACAATGATGAAGGAAACAGCATGAACAGACTTCCCATCCTAGTCCAGTCCCCAGCCTGGTTGTAGGTTTCTTGTAGGGTATTATTGGTTCTAACAGTTCTTTGCAACCCCCAAAAGATAGTGAGTATTCAGTGGAATTTACTGGACTGATTAACTAATGAATGAATACTTTCCTTTTCTCATGCAATGCTATGCAGAATTGGAATTAAAACTGCCGCTGACCCCTCTAAATAAGTAAGGCTGGATGTGGAAAGGAGAAAATGTTTAGTCCTTATTATAAATACTGAGTGATTGTTTTCTGCATCAAATTTAGAATTCCGGTTTTCCCAAACATATCTCAGAGAAAAACCCCAGCCCCCTAACCAGACAGCAGTTGTAAACATCTCTTCTTCCTGTTTAGAGACAGTGCTGGATTCCAGAGCCTGACCTGGGAAACACCAGCTCTACTCTCCTTCTGGTGGGATGGAGGCTAAGCTCTGAGGGTATTTGTGTGTTTAGACCCTGGAGATGCTCAGTGTTGGGACCAGTGAATAGCTCAGCCCACAAACCACTAGGAACAGGGTTGAAAACAAGGCAAACAGGACACAAGGAAAGGGAACAAATGCTCAATTGCCCAGAATCTCGATCCCAGAAGCCAAATTATGGTTAACCACAATGCTTCATTATTGACCTTTTTCTTTGTTACATATAGTCTTACTCGTACACTGTGTCTTTTTCTTTTGCTACCCAGTCTCTGCCTTTCCACCAACATGGATTATGCTAAAAGATGACAAATGGCACATATACTGGCAGTTTTCTATGGCTTTTGGAGACTTAGAAAAACAAATGACATCAGCTACTTGCTTCCTGATAGCCATGCTATTTTAAAGGAACACTGAGGTTTGTTTATAAAAATTATAAGAATTAAACAATTCTCCCAAGTCTAGCTGAGACTGTTAATGTCTATGTGGGGAAGAGCCATGTCATGCTTCTATAGCTCTTAGCTGGATTTCTGGAGAAACCTCTCTTTGCATGACTAAATAATAAAAGACTGCCTGAGATAGGCCTATGCTTACACTGTGTAGTGAAACATTATTAGAGTCTTGCTAACTGCTCACAGGCTTGATTGGATACAGAAAGAACAGCCCTGTGGCTTATAGCGAGCCAGTCTATGGGTGTCCAGGTGAGGAACTAGTCAGTCAGTTCTGCACTGTGCATTCATTTTTCCTCTTGATATCAGTAAAAGCTGTGCTACAGATGAAATGCTTTTGTCCTCCCAAAATTCATACGTTGAAGCCCTAATTCCCCATGTGATGGTATTTGGAGGTGGGGCATTTGGGAGGTAATTAGGTTTAGATGAGGTTGTGAGGGTGGAGCCCCATGATGGGATTGGTGGCCTTATAAGAAAGAGAAAAAGACCAGAGCCTTTGCTCTCTCCCCCATGTGAGGACATAGCAAGAAAGTGGCTGTTTGCAAGCCAGAAAGTGAGCCCTCACCAGGTACCAAATCTGCCAGTATCTTGATCTTAGATTACCCAGCCTCCATAACTGGGAAAAATAAATTTCTGTTGCTTAAGCTCCCCGTCTATGGTATTTTGTTATAGCAGCCCATTTTGACTAGGACAAGCTATTTGTACCTATTGTAAAGAAAAGGGTTTATACCCAACTCCTTTAAACACATTACCCTCTCTTCTTTTTATTCACTTAGAAGTTGTGGTATTTAATCAGCATCTTTATATGCATTTTCTTTTAATCTTTTTATTTGTCCCAGTATCCCTTTCCACTTCCTTGCCCACCTTTTCCACTTTTATATCATTGCCTGGATAAATCCTACTGCATGTGCATGTGCATGAAGACTGAGCTCAGGTGTCCCCTCCTACGTGAAGCCTCTCCTGCCTTCCTCTTCCTCACCCCCAGCCTGGATTCGGGGCTGATTCTACACATTCCCATAGAGCCCTGCCTGTGTCAGAGTCTACCAAAGCCTCTATTTCTCTGTGTTTTACTTTATGTTGTCCCTCACTAGATTGTGAATTTCTCACTGAAGACAGGAGTGTGTGACAAGCTCCAGGTGTAGAACCTAAAGTAGTAGTCGGAGAAAATGCTTATTGAATAAAATTTGTGTATCAGTGAAGCCCTTGGAACAGAGTATTTAAATTATCGATGCAAAGGAGTGTCAGTGGGCAGGAAAAAACTAGGGTTAGAAGTGCCAGTCAAGGGCTAGGGAGCAGCTTGGAGTTTAGTACAAACTTTCAAGTCAAAATGGGAACCCAAATGTTTCTGAAATTGTTCAGATAGAAGCAGGGATGTAGCAGAGCAGTTCAGAATGGAACTGGGTTGTAGAAGCCCCGAGAGCAGAATTTCAGGGGGAGATAAAGTTTCATGTGAACGGTTGATCAGATACTGCAGAATATTTACACATTTGAACAACTCTGTTATGGGTTGAATTGTGTCCTCCCCAGAAGACATTGAAGTTTTAACCCCCAGTACCTGTGAATGTGACCTTATTTGGAAATAGGGTCTTTTCAGATGATCAAGTGAAGATGAGGTCACGAAGTCGGGCCCTCATTCAATATGACCAATGTCCTTATAAAAGGGGGAAATTTGGACACAGACAGACATGTTCAGGCAGAAGATGAGGGGAAGGCACAGGAAGAACCTCATCTAAAGCCAAGGAACACCTGAGGCCAACAGAAGCTAGGAGAGAGGAATGGAATAGATTCTCCCTCAGAGCCTTCAGAAAAGACCACCCCTGCTGGCACCTTGACTTTGGATTTTGAGTCTCCAGAAGTGTAAGGCAATCCATTTCTATTGTTTAAGCCACTCAGTGTGTGGTACTTTGTTACTGCAGCCCTAGGCAACTAATACAAACTCTTTCACTAGACTCAAGTCACTAGGCCCCAGACAGGGACTTGGGGATCCCCAGCACCCGGCATACTCACTAGACATTTGGGGAAGTCTGAGGACTAATTCACCGTGATAGAGGCTGGAGTTGCCTCTCAAATCAAGCGGACCTTGGACTTTAAGCTGGGGGTAGGGGATGCAGCAGGTGGAAACATGGCAGTCTGGAATTGGAGCACATCAGAATTTTGCCCTGGCTTTTACCATCGCACCCACTACCCACCCCCAAATCATGACACCTCTTTCTCTTCTGGGTATGGAGGCCCCAGCAAGACTCCCAGATCCAAGAAGGCCATTTGTGTTTAAAGCCCTCGGCCAACAGGATGAGTGAGAACACCATGTCCTTACTCTGGGTCACAACCCTCCCGACTTGGTGTTTAGTGACCCATTATTATAAGAAGAGGAAACGGCTCACAATTTCAGAGGGAACTCTTGTTTCCGATGATCTAGGGGTTAACTTAAAATTCATTTCTTATGAAAAAAGTAGGAAAACTCTGGAAAGCTGAGCTTGGGTAAGTGTTTTAGCTTAGGTTAGTTTTCAATTCCAGAAACTCTGCAAACTATAAAGCTAGAATGATGGATTTATGTGGTTCCCTGACCGATACAGATATTTGTAATAATAATAATAATAGAGGAAAAGATAGCACAACCTCAGAATTTTTTCCCTTTAGTCAGCTGAAAATTAAACCAGACAGGCAATTACTAAGGTTTTGCCATAGTACAGAATATGTGTACACTGCATTTATGGCACATTACATATCACATGGTTATTATTCTGCATTTTTCATCCAATCATCTCATTAGTTCTGGTATTTTTATGTGGTGAAAGTCAGGCTGAAAGTCAAGTGAGAAAGGCATTGGTAGAGAAATAAAACACAGACTCAATATCGTAGGGCCTATTAAAAATGTGACCACCATTACAGTGGACCACAATTGGGGGTGTTGACAATGAATTCTTGAAGACTGGAAAAGTACTAGGTTACTAAAGGCAGAAGCACCAATTTTAATATAATTTTTACTGCTCTGACTCATTCTGTAATTTATTTACTATCATGCCACGATTATATCTTATTCCTCTTGCTCTAACATTATGACTCGACAGCTTTTTGAGTGCTTTTGTAATGCTCTCTCAATGCACTTAAATAGAAAAAAAATTTTTTTAAAGGAGAGTACTGTGTTAAAATAGAATTCACTATATTTTTAAATACATGTTTTTAGACCCTAGAGAATGCCATTGTATATTCTGACCTGTTATTATAAGAAAAGGAAACAGCTCTATTAATACTAAATATAAACTTGGATCCATTTTGACAGCCCTTTCAACTGACTTACTAGGTTATGAGCCACTGATTGCTTTTGGTGTTTGGTGTCATTTACTGGGAACGACACTGACTCCTATTTTGGGTATTATCAGCAAAGATATGATGATTTATAGTAAATCAGCTGCTGTTGATAATTTTTTCTTTTCAAACAGTATTCAGTCTTTCTTTTCTTTTCTTTTTCCTTATTTCTCAATTCTCTAACTTCCTCTGTCTTTTCTTCTGGAGCTAATGTTTTGTTTTCTTTCATTTATTTCTATCTTACTGACTCTAACTTCTCCGTGTTTTTCGTCTGGAATTGATGTAAACTATCATCACTTGGGAGTCTGGAATCTTCCATCCTGAAGATAGAGTTCTGCCATCATATTCTGAAATGTAGGATTTTTTAGAAAGGAACTTCATATTTTTCCCCAATGTAGGAGAAAGTGGCCATGTGAAGTGTATTAAAATTGAAGGGCCTGAGTACTTACAGGTGCAATAACTTACATGTAAGTTATCATCTATTATAATTACATATTTGACCACATATTTTGACTTGGAGAACTAACAATCAGCACACATATGCTATATACAATTATATTCTGACCCACCAAAGAGTAGTGAATGACAAAACAATCTGTTGAAATATGTAACTTCTCTTATGTAATCACTAGGTATAGTGAGCTAGTTAAATTCAGGATACAGGACCAATTATTTCTGCTCTGTAGGTCAATGTCTAGTTCACAGTGAGGCTTCAAAGGTCAAGCTGAATCAAACTGTAGGAGTAAACCCATGATCAAAATTAAATATACAACTTCCTGTTGGAATAGACTTCTCCCTCCTGCATGCTTCCCTTGCATTTTGGGAGTGTCCTTAGGGCTGGGCTCATCTTACACTCTGGGGCATATGTTAGTTGAATACTTATTTTTGTCACAGACCATAATATTCTGAAGGAAGTAGTTATGTTTCCTATTTCTTGGTGTCCTCATAAGGATAAAAGGCCAAGTAGAGTGCTCTGCAATAGCAGATGACCAGGAAATGTTTGCTGAAGTGGAAAAATAAAACAGAACAATTAAAAGGGTTGCTGGAAGGTCATTTTTTGCTTTTACAATCCTGGAATGTGGCAATCAGTTGTAGAACCCTGGCCATATTCTCAGCAGCCCAAACCTTATTTCAAGAAAGCATACTACTAAAGTTGTGAAATGCCTCTGAGAATTCCTTGTAGCCTTGGAGTAACTTGTTCCAGAGTCTAGGTTCTTGATCTGGTCTTTCCTTTTCTTATCACTTAAGGTAAACATCAATGCAATTACCTACTCTGTGTTGCCTTAGCAAACGAAGCTTGTGTATACACTCTAGTCATGGCGGGTTGATGAAACCAACTCAGTTCTCACTGGCTGTTATAATCAGTACAACCAGAATGGATCTTAGGGAGTTGCTTCTCTTTTGCCAGAAGTGGGAGCATACTTGGGCATGAAGCAATGTGTGGCTGAGAGCCATCAACTGGATTACTCAACCTGCTACTTGATGGTGCAACGCACTGTGTTGGAATCCCATAGCCTGAATTCTTGATCTTCAAGGCCAGGACATTGAGTGCAGGTCAGTTAGGAATTCCTGGTTTGCTTCAGCGTCCAGGGAGAAGTGAGGGGGGGGAAGGGTGTGGGGCTGTGGGAGGTGGAATTCAAGTCGGGCATAACAGGAGGTTCAATTCTGTACAGTGTCAGAATCGAAATGAACCCCCACATCATGATTCTGTTTGAACAGTGTTTCCTGTGGGCTATTTCGATACTTCTAGGTGATAATAGAACCCCCTATAGCCTAGTTGAATAAAAAGAGCATTGGAATTTGGCTAAAAATTCTGGCTCCAACATTTGTTGGTGTGAGCAGGACTGAAGCAATGTTGGGACCTCAAACCACATGGGCTCTAAAAGATTTTAAAAGAACACAGTCTTTTTTCTTGGTATGCATTTCTCTGAGTTTCCTGTTTTCCCATGGTTATTTGGTATTTTGAACTTTGGTTATAGGGCAAGATGACATTATTTACATGAATGCAAAGTTGTTTTCCAGCCAGCCTGAAGCTGCAGACTTGCACGTACTACCCAGACCCTGAGATAACAGCAAAGACGGGAACAGAAACCAGATGAGGCCTTGGCGAGACCTTGTACCTGACTCATTGACACACATCCCTCGCTGCTCACATACTCTTCTCTACTGCTTTTCACTTCCCATGTTCCATTGCCTCAACCCCCTCTTTAAAAACCCCCGAGTCTTTGAGATGGCTGTAGCCTGGCCATTCTCCTTTAGGTTTACGGAAGAGATGGGTTAGCCTGACATCTCTCCTCAGGTCACCGAAATTCCTGAATAAAAGCTGATTTCCATTTTCACCAACATTTGACTTTTGATTGGTTGGCTTTTCTCTGGGGGCAGGTAGCCGGACCTGTGAGTTTGAGAACAGTTTTGGGAGCCTCAGCCAGGGTTGAGTGCACCCTGCAACACATTTACTATATGATCTTGAGCAAGTTACTTAAACTCTTTGAGCACTAGTTTCCTCACCTGAAAATTGGGAATTACACTTATCTTGTGGGTTGTTGTTATTTCTGACTAAATAGGATTATGCAAAAAATAAAATAAAAAAGCTCTTATTACAGTTCATGGTATTTAGCAAACACCAAATGAAAGTAGCCCTTTCTCCTCTTTCTTCTCTTTCTCTTATTCTTATTCTTCCTGTTTTTCTTATGCTTGTGCTGTCTCTATAACTGGGGCAAGGACTACAGCATGGATGGCTGCACCCATCCTGCACGAGAGCAGGTATGATTAAGCGCCTAGGCTTCCTGGTGGCCTTGTGTGTGTTCATGTAAAGGCAGGAAATGGTTTGGGTTGAAGGGGGAAGATGACAGACTTTTAAAGGCAGGAATATTACCTCCTACAGCACAGCATCTGCATTCCCCACTCCTCACCTTCACCCCCTGCCCTCACCAGCTGACACTCGAGCACGGAGTGGATGATGTGCTGTTCTGGTCACCCCCTGCCCTCACCAGCTGACACTCGAGCACGGAGTGGATGATGTGCTGTTCTGGTCACCCCCTGCCCTCACCAGCTGACACTCGAGCACGGAGTAGATGATGTGCTGTTCTGGTCTGATCGCGATCTGACTGAAGTCTCCTCAATTCCGATGCCCTGGGAGGGTATGTGGAAGGAGAGAGGCAGCACCTTTCTAATGGATGGCTCTGCACCCTCATAAAGACCCTACTCAAGTTCACAGGCTTCCGAGGGTCGTGGCCTCAGCCAATTCCCCACCTACTTCAGTCCCCTCTGTCCCACTCCAGGGTCTATACCAGAGAAGCCTTCTCAGACCCACATGGTAGAAGGTCTTTCTCTTGGTCACTTCATTATTCCAAATGCTGGGGCAAAGACTGGTCAAGAGCAACACAGTAGAAATTAATCATGTAGAATTTGGCAGATAAGAAAACAGTATCCTGGGCACACCAACTATCTGTAACTAGGTCACCAAACTTAAACTGCAAGAAAGAAGTAGATAAACACAAAAGTAGAGGAAGAAGATATCCATTTATTCATTCATCTATTCATTTAGTTAAGATCATCTACTAAATTCCTATTATGTGATAGGCATTGGGCTAAAAGCTAAGGTTATAATGGTAAACAAATCAGATAGAGTGTCTGCCCTCATGCTTTCACAGTCCAGTATGGAATCTTACAACCTAGAGGAGTAAACATCCGTTTATGTAACAATATTTCAGTTACTTGTGAAATGTAACAAATTACCCCCAAACGTAGCAGCTTGAACCAATCATATTATGTTCATGGCTCTGCAGCTTAGACATTTGCAAAGGGCACAGGATTCCACAGTGTCTGGGGGTCAGCTGGAAAGACTCCATGGCCAGGGGTGACTTGATGGCTGGGGCAGGAATGATCTGGAGATGTCCTCATTCACTTGGCTGAGTTCTTGCTGGCTGTTAACTGGCAGTCACCTACTGTGATATTGTGAAAATGTATATTTGGTCTTCATGCCTGTCTTCTGACATACAACTCCTAAAATCCTTAGTATCTCCAAAGTGATAACAGCCTCTTTGTATACTAATGATGGATGGCAGCCAGCCCCTAGGTAGAGCTTCAGGGTGGAGGCTGGCCACAGAAAAGACTAAGGCAAGACTTTTAGTCCCACCTCCAACCTCCAGGGTGGGGAAAGGGACCAAAGGTTAAGCTGATCACCTAATCAATGGTGCCTACGTAATGAAGCCTCCGTATAAACCCAATAGAACTGGGCTTGGTGAGCACTTGGACAGCTGAACTCATCCATGTGCGGGGAGGGTTGGTGCACCCCAATTCCACAGGAATGGAACTCCTGTGCTTGGGATTCTTCCAGACCTTGCCCTGTGTATCTCTTTATCTGGCTGTTTCTTTGTAGCCTTTAAAATATCCTTTCTTATAAGCTGATAAATGTGTTTCCCTGAGTTCTGTGAGCCACTCAAGCAAGCTAATTGAAACTGAGGAGTTTATGGGAACCCTGATTTATAGCTGGTTGGTTAGAATTTCCAGAGGCCAGGGACTTGCAAGTGGCATGTGAAGTGAAGGGCAGTCTTGGGGACTGAACCCTCAACCTCTGGGATCTGATGCTATTTCCAGGTAGATAGTGTCAGAATTGGATTGAATTAGAGGACATCCAGCTGGTGCTTGCTATGGGAAGAAATCCCCATACTTTTGGTTACAGAAATCAGAAGTCAGTGTTTTGTGCTGACAATTGTGCTATGGGAGCAGAAGAAACACAGCATGAGTTTTTCTTCCTATTACACCTACATCATATGTCCTCTGCAGCATGACAGTCTTAGGGTAACTGGGTTTTTCACATGGCAACTGGCTTCTCCCAGGGCAAGCATATCAACAGAAATAGTCAGAAGCTGCATGGCTTTTTCTGACCCCACCTTGGAAATCATGGGCTATTGCTTCCACCGTGTTCTGTTGGTTACTAAGACCAGTCTAGACTCCAGGGGAGGAGAATTGGAGTCCTCAAACCTCCAACCAAATCTCAATGAGGCACAGAGAAGGCAGGAGCATGTAGAATAGGACATACAGCTGTGGACATCTTTAGAGAATACAATCTGCCAAAATCACAGTGAAATAATGTTATGGTAAAGGAGGGCAGGGGACCAGAAAAGGAGATTTAATCCTCATTGGCAAAGTCAACCAAGAGTTTTTCAAAGAAATTGCGTGCCAAGCTGAAGATCAGTGGAAATGAGCCAAAGACTATATGCGAAATAGTATTTAAGCAAGTGGAACAACATGAGCAAAGGCCCAGAGTCTGTTGGGAGCCATATACAGAACTCAAATAATTTCCATATGGCTGCCTTATAGGGTGCGAGTGTGGTACCTAGGCAGGGAGTGTGTGATAGAGCTGGTGGAAGGGAAGTTAGCGTGTTGAAGTGGATTCTTATAATTTCATGTTGCCTTGGCAACATTTGTCCATTTTGAATATAAACTGAGTTTTCTCATCCCAGAAGCGGGGCTCAGTCAGCCTTGACACAGTTCCCAGTTCTCTGCCTCCTCCCAGCTCCTCAAGGGTGTCAGCCCAGGTATTTCCTTACACAACCTCCTCTTGGTCACCACCTCGCTATGGGACATGCTCGTCCCACTGACCCACACACCCCACATAGACTGCACGGATATGCCACAGTGATCCCCTCTGCAGTGGATTGAGTTGTGTCCCCCAAAGTTCATATACTAGAAGCTTAATTCCCACTGTAACCACTGAAGGTGGAAAATCCTCTAATGGTAATTGAAAGGTGGGGCCTTCAAGAGGTGATTAGATTGTAGGACCATGAATGGATTAATAATAGTGGTCAGGGTGTGGTTCTGAGGACTTTAAAAGAAGGTCATGTGAGATGTTAGTCTCTCTCTGTTCTGCCACTTTCTGTCATGTGAGACCCCTGCATTGCTGTAAAGCCACCACCAAAGAAGACCCTCACCCAATGTGTTCCCTGGAATTTGGACTTTTCAGCCTTTGAAACTACAAGTGGTAAATTTCACTTTCTTGCAAATTACCCAGTTCTGTGCTTTTTGTTATAAGCAACAGAAATGGTCTAATACACCCCCTCTCAGTCACAGTGTGCCTCCATGGAGCGTGTGCCTGCTTGCTCCAAACCCACCAACTAGAACCCCGTGTGGGAAACCTGCTTGGGTAACACTCTGGACCCCAATAAAGACTTTGCCCACAGGTCCTCGATCTCTCTCTCCTGCTCCTCATCCGCTGGTTGAGCGTGCATGTCCCAGGCAGCTCCCACCTTCCTGTTGCCCCTGAGAGGTGTGTTTCCTCCTCTCCGGGATCTGTAAGTAATTAAACTGTGTCTGGTGTTCACGTGCTTTGTCGAGCTGCCTTCTATGTGTCTCACCTGACCAACACTCCTCAGCCGAACTTCTTTCCCGATCAGCGCCCTCCCAGAGAGTGGCTACCTTGCCACGAATAAGCTGGACACAGGTCAGGCAAGAGCCACAGGTTTTCTGCCAGTCTGAACAAGTTTCCTGTGAGAGGGACACCTGGCCACAGGCCAGACACTTCGGCATTGGGCCGTCCTCCAGGATAAAGAAAGATAAGCTGTAAACACGGATGACCACCTCCCCGGGAGGCCCATCAGGGCAGGACTAGAGTTTACAGTCACTCTCCAGAGAGAGACCCCAAGGCCAGATGAGAGGAAAATACAGCACGTGTGTATGTGTGTGTGCCTGAAGGAGAGAGAAATGAAGTTAGAGAGGTGAACAAGGACCAGATCACGAAGGTCTTGGTGAAACATGCTAGGAAGTTTGAACAATAGTCAATGGGAGGCAGAAAGAAAACATCTGCTATAGTTAGAAAGAATATATAGGCAGCAAAAATAAGTACAGAATTCAAATACGGTCAGCCCTTAATTTTCCAAAATCCAAAGTCTGAAAAAGATAGGAATGTTTATCTTGGCCATGAAGAAGAAAGTGCACGATGTTTGTCTCCTTACTTATTACTTTAAAAATGTAAATGGAAAGTCTTTTTCATAATACCAGAGACGTATACTTAAAGCTCACGGACTCTGACACTACATGTAAGATTTTTCTGATTCCTATCAAAAGTAGTAGCATACCTGAAACATCAACCTAAGGCCTTGTGGTAAGTATCATTTTTTGATACTGTTATTTTTCTTAAATATTCAGAAAAGCTTCTCGCCAAGAGAAAACGTAAGTCCCAAGTCACCATTTCTTCTCTAAAAGGAAACTTTCCTCAGGAAGGGAAGATGCCATCATCATAAGATGTTTTATGACACTGTGGTCTATGTGGCAAATGGTCATTTATATAAAACCCTTCATTTCCTGCAGTGCGGTTCCCAATGTTTGCCTTCTTGCAACAATGGTGGGCAATTTCCTCACATAAGAAGGACTCTGATGACAGCTCCAGTTACGTGGTGCTCCTCCTAGTCTTGGAACATGTCCCATTGTCCTTCATGCATTAGATGAACCGAAAATAAGCGAGAGGTCTGGACAGTGGAAAGCACGTAAGACTTTTGTTTCTTCCCCCATTATTCCGCATTGTAGAATGAAGTTACTCGGTAATCTCCCTTCTAATCAAAGGGGAATTGGGAAAGTACACAAGGCTATAAAATATATATGTAAGGTAATAAATCTTTGGCTATTTCCTAGTTCATTATTAGCTATTTCAAATCCTTTTTAGAAATGGGAGGGATAAAAATAATATGTAAGTTAATAAACTTGTATTTATCAAGTTTGAAAGCAGCTATTTCTAAAACGTCCCCACGTTCAAGACCCTTTACTGCATGACTAATTTGGATTACATTTAGCAAACATTTATTGGGCTTAGTCAATTTGATACTTTGCCAGTCTATGTGATGCCACACTAATCTGTTTTGTCTTTTACTGCTTCCCAACACAATAGCTGTTTCACACCCTTTTATTTGGAGATACTTTGGGAAAACTTACTATTAAGACTTTGTTTGTATTGTTATTCCCACTTGTAGTGCTCTACATCTGAAGATCAAGGAGTAACATACAATTTATTTTCCACATTTGCTCCGTATTTCTAGGTCTTTTCAATTTCCAAGTGAATTTCAGAATCAGTTTTTATTTTCTAAAAAAAAAAAAAAAAAAAGGCTCTGGGATTTTTATTGGAATTGTATTGATTCTATAAGCAATTTCGGGAAAATCAATATTTTAACAATATTGAATCCTCTGACCCATGAACAAAATACAGTAGTCCCCGCTTACCTCTGGTTTTGCTTTCCATGGCCAGCTGTGGTCTAAAAATATTAAATGGAAAATTCCAGTAATATACAATTCATAAGTTTTCAATTGTGCACCATTCTGAGAACCAGGATAAAATTTCAAGCTGTCCTGCTCTGTCCTTCTGGGACAAGAATCACCCCTTTGTCAAGCGTCTCCATGCTGTATATGCTCCCCGCCCATTAGTCATCAACAGCATCTGCTGCTGACATCCAGCAATTGACATTGTCGTGACTCAGTGATCCGTGATCACCCGAAGCAGATCATCTTCCTCCTCACATGTTGTCAGAAGGTCGGTGGTGGCCTAACGCGAGGTCATAATGCCTGGTCATTCGACCCACTTCATCTCATCACGTAGGCATTTTACCTTCTCACTTCATAACATCAAGAAGGGTGAGTACAGCACAGTAAGATATTGTCAGAGAGAGAAACCATATTCACATAACTTTTATTACAACATATTGTTACAATTGTTTTATTTTATTACAGGTTATTGTTACTTTTGACTGCATAATTTATAAATTGAACTTTATCATAGGTATGTATGTATAGGAAGACACATAGTACACATAGGGTTCAGCACTGTCCATGGTTTTGGGCATCCATGGGGCATGTGTAGATAAAGGGGGACGACTGTATGTCTTTCCATTAATTTTGTTTTGCGAATTTCCCTCGGCAAAGTTTTATAGTTTTCAGGGTACATCCTTGCTACGGTTTAAATGTTCCTCAAAAACTCATTGAAGCTTGATCCCCACCGTAACTGTGTTAAGAGGGTGGGAGATCGGACTATGGTATCTGAAAGGAGGGGCGTTTCGGAGGTGATTGGATCGTGGAGACTCTATCCGTGTGAATGGAATTACTCATTCATGAAATAACGGGTTAATGGTTTAATGGGTTATTATGGAATAGACAGGGGGCTTTACAAGGAGAGGAAGAAAGCATGTGGAAATGTGCTCTTGCTCAGCCCTCGATTTGTGACAGATACCCTGCGTCACCACAGGACCTGTAGAGTCCCCACCAAGAAGAAGTCCCATATCAGATGTGTCCCCTGGACTTGCCAGCCTCCAAAGTGGTAAAAAATAAATTCTGTCTCTTTATAAATTACCCAGTTTCAAGTATTATGTTACAGGCAACAGAAAATGGACTAATTTTCCTTTGTCAAATTTATCCCTAAGTATTTCATATTTTTTGTGCTATTTAGTGATGTTGTTTAAAAAAATTTTAATCTTGAATTGTTCATTGCTAGTTTATAGAAATAAAGTTAATTTTTGCATTAATTTTGACTCCTGAAAATTTGCTAAACTAACTTATGGCTTCTAGCAGCTTTCTTGTAGATTACACTGAACTTTCTGTGTAGACAATCACATTGCCTGCAAAGGAAAAGCTTTTCCTCCTTAATCTTGGTGTCCTTTATTTCTTCCCCTTGTTCTATTACACTGGCCTGAATCTCCAACACAAGGTTGAATAAAAGTGGTGGAACCAGCATCCTTGCCTTTTCCTTCATATCAGGGGAACGCATTCAGTCTCTCACTGCTAAATTTGCTGTTCGCTGCAGGTTTTTTGTAGATGCCCTTTACCAGGTGGAGGAAGTTCCCTTTTATTCCTAGTTTGCTAAAAGGTTTGAACAGGAATGAGGTTGGATTTGTCAAAGATTTTGTCCACATTCGTAGGATGATCATATTATTTTTCCTATTTTGTTTGTTATTATGGAGAATTACACTGACTGTATTTAAAGAGTTAAACCGACCTTGTATTCCTGAGGTAAACCTCACTTGGTCATGCTGTGTTATCTTTTTCACTTGTTAGATTTAATTTGCTACATTTTTGTTTAGAATTTTTACATCTAAATTCATGAGAAATACTGACCCATACTTTTCTTGT
This sequence comes from Cynocephalus volans, assembly GCF_027409185.1. Classification (NCBI taxonomy): domain Eukaryota; kingdom Metazoa; phylum Chordata; class Mammalia; order Dermoptera; family Cynocephalidae; genus Cynocephalus; species Cynocephalus volans. The sequence continues at coordinate 24,517,195 of NC_084464.1, forward strand.
ATTGTAATGCCTTGTAAAGTCTTCATCACGGTAATTCCAGCCTCACAGGATGAGTTAGAAATTGCTACTGCTTCATCAATTTCTGGAAAAGTTTGTGTGGAATTAGTATTATTTCTTTCTTGACTGGTAGAATTTTCCAGTGAAGCCATCTGGACCTGGAATTTCCTTTATGGATTTTTAAATACAAATTTAATCTTTTTGAATGAGCTTGAATAATCTGGGTCTTTCAAGAAATTTGTCTATTCAATCTAAGTTGTCACATTTATTGACATAAAGTTGTTCCTAATATTTCCTTAATATCCCTTTAATATCCATAGATTCTGTAGTTGTGCTATCTCTCTTCTTCACAATATTGACAATTTGTGTGTTGTTTTTTTTTGTTTGTTTGTTTTCTTTTGATCAATTTGGCTAGAGTTCTATCAGTTTTACTATCCCAAAGACTAGCTTTGGGATTTACTGATTTTCTTTATTGTTTTTCTATTTTCTATTTCATTGCTTTCTACTCTGATCTTTACAATGCTTCCATTTCCCTGTTTACTTTGAATTTCATTTGCTCTTGCCCTGGCTCAGTAAGGTGAAAGCTGAGGTTATGGATTTGAGGCCTTTCTTCTTTTCTAAGTTAGGTGTGTAGTAATATAAATTTCCCCTGAAATATTGCTCTAGTGGCTGTTGACAAATTTTGATGTATTATGTTTTCATTTCCATTCTTTAAAAAGTACATTGTAATTTCCGTTTTGATTTCTTCTTTGACTAATGGGTTACTTAGAAATGTGTTACTTCATTCCTAAGTGTTTGTGGATTTTTCAAAGATCTTTCAGATATAGGTTTCCAGTTTAACTCCATTTTGATCAGAGAATCTAATGAGTATAGCTTGAATCCTTTCAAATTTATTGAAACTTGTTTTCCAATCTAGAATATGATCTATCCTGGTAAATACAGTCATGCACTGCATTACCATGTTTTGATCAAGAATGGGCCACATACACCACAATGGTCCCATAAGATTATAGGTGTGTAGTAGGCAACACCATCTGGGTTTGTGTTAGTACATCTATGATGTTTGCACAATGATGAAATCACCCAACAATGCGTTTCTCAGAATGTATCTCTGTTATTAAGCAACACCTGACTGTACTCAGTTTTCACCTGGAAAGAAACTGTATTCTGCTATTGCCGAGTGGAGAGTTCCTTAAATGTCAGTTAGGTCAAGTTGGGTGATAGTGATGTTCAAGTCTTTTATACCTTTACTGAGTTTTTTGTCTACTTATTTTATCGACCACTGAGATCGATAAAATTTCTTGGTATAATTGTGGACTTTATCTTTGCAGTTCTATAAGTTTTTGCTTTGTGATTTTTAGTTTCTGTTATTATCTGCATAAAGTTTAGGATTGTTATGTTCTCTTTAGGAACTGACTCCATTATCATTATAAATGGACTTTGTTTGATTCTAGTAATACTCTTTGCTCTGACATCTACTTCATCTGATATTAATATAGCCACTCCAGTTTTCTTTTGATTAATGTTAGTATGGTAAATTTTTTTCATCCTTTCTTTTAAACTTATTTGTATCTTTGTATTTAAAATGTATTTCTGGTAGGGAGCAAATAGCTGAGTTTTGCTCCTCTACTCAGTTTGACAACCTCTGCTTTCAATTCAAGTATTCTATCCTGTGAACTCAGTCGTGGTCTCCTGAGCCTCTTAGCTTCATCTCCTCAACTCAAGGAGTCCAGTAAGCCCAACCTGAATTCCCTCTCCCAGTGACATGGCCTTAAAGCTTTCCCAAAGAAGCAAGCTGGGGCAATCACAGGCCTTACCCTGTCTGTTTCTCATCAGTCAGGATCACTGTACTCTGCCACCTGATGTTCAGTGTCTTGAAAACTGTTGCTTCTTATAGTTGTTCTTTCTTTCTTTTTTTTTCTTTATAGACAGAAGGAAAAATCTAGTCCCTGTTACTCCATCTTGGCTGAAAGCTGAATTCCTCCTTCTATCCCCTTTTTTAAAGCCATGGCTATATTGGGTTTTTCTATTACTTAACCTGAATTTAATTTTAATCATTACAGAAAGTTGTTAGCAATAAATAGTTATTAAAACAGAAAAACCTGAAGAAAATATTCAGCATGCAGCATAGAGAAAATAGAAATAGAAATAGGTAGATAAGAAGAAAGTTCTGGTGTTCCAGGCCAACTATAGCCAATAAAATTGTATCGTGTATTTCTAAATAGCTAGTAAAGAGGATCTTGAATGTGTTCATCAGAAAGAAAAGATACACGTTTAGGTGATGGATCTGCTAATCTACCCCAAGTGATTCATTGTACAATATATGCATGTATTGAAACAACACACTGTATCCCACAGATATGTACAATTAAAATAAAATTTTAAAAAGAGATAAAGAAAAAGAAATACACACTCGACAAACCACAACATATTTCTTGCATGCTGTTCCTTCCTCTGGGTTTAGTTTTCTTCCTACTGATGCACTTCGCGTGTAGTTACTTCAGTGATAGAAAGTCCATGAGCTGTAAACTCCCTCAGGTGTGACTTGTTTGAAATTGTCTTTATTTCACCCTCACTCTTGAATAATAATCCAGCAAGGTAGGATTTTCCAGGTTGACAACTCTTTTCTCCCAATACTTAAAGGCATTATTCTGCTGTTTTCTGACCTCTGGTAATACTAATGAGAATTTTTCTGTTGATATAATTGTTGTTCCTTTGTAAGTCATCTACCGTTTACACTAATAGCTTTAAAATTTTTCTTTTGTCTTTACTATTCTGCTGCTTGACACTGAACTTCTGCTGTTTGCTAGTGACAATATCTGAAACTCTGGGCCTTTGATCCTTCTTGCTTCTACCACTACTTGGGAGTCAGACAGGAAATACTCTCTTGGAAAGGCCACATTTCCTGTATTACTTTGTCCCTTTTCTCCAGGGCCAGCTTCATAGTTGTGCAACCTGTGCAGTCACAAAGGACCTCACATTTTTTTATTTTTATTTTTTTAAAAAGATGACCAGTAAGGGGATCTTAACCCTTGACTTGATGTTGTCAGCACCACGCACTCCCAAGTGAGTGAACTGGCCGTCCCTATATAGGGATCCGAACCCATGGCCTTGGTGTTATCAGCACCATACTCTCCCAAGTGAGCCATGGGCTGGCCCAGGATCTCATATTTCAAAGCAGTCCAATCTTGGTTTAACCATTCTGCAATTGCCATCTTGAAATTCTCAATAATTTAAAATTTTTAAAATTTCATTTTTAATCATGGTAAAATACACACAACATAAAATTTACCATCTTATCCATTTTTAAGTGTAGAGTTCAATAGGGTTGAGTAATCCATATTGCTGTGCAACCAGTCTCTAGAACTCTTGTCATTGTACAAATCTGCAACTATCCCTGTTAAACAGCAGCTCACGTTTTCCCCTCCCCTCAGACACTGGCAACTGACATTCTACTTTTTTGACTGTATCAATTTGACTACCCTAGGTACCTCATATAAGTGGAATTACACGGTATTTGTCCCTTCATGGCTGGCTTATTTCACTTAGCATAATGTCCTCGAGGTGCATACATGCTGTAGAATGGGTCAGAATGTCCTTCCTTTTTAAGGCTGTATAATATCCCATTGTATGTATATACCACATTCTGTTGAAATTCCTTATAATTTTTGAACAAAGGTTCCCACATTTTTATTTTGCACTGGCCTTTCAAATTATGTAGCTGTTCCTGGTTTTATTTCATTACATAAGCTATAAAGGAATACAGTACAGGAGGAGAAATTAATCTATAGTGTACGCTTCATAAGACTATTTCAATAATCCAAGAGAAAAAGCACTCAGAGAGTTAAACACTGCATAGATATGCACAGCAAAACCAGTCTCCCCGCTTGATCCTTGGACCTACCTCCCTCTAACGATGTCTTTCTTTCTCAAACCACCAGGATGTGTATCTTCACCTCCCCTTGGAGAACCCCCCCTTCTACTCATTGGTATCAATCTCTCCTAGAATTTTCTTTTTATCCCTTTCCACGCTTCAACCAGTGAAATCCCTAGGTCAATCCTAACTTGCAGTAGGACATTTACAAAATTAGGCTGGACTATCAGTGAGACAGAGGGCATTTCCTAAGGCCAGTCAGGATAGATGTTGACACTCTTAGTTCCCTCTGAGATCGTTCAGTGCTTTCTGAGATCTCCCTGGTAGAATAATGTACAAATAGGCCCCCTTCTTCCTGGGTCATCTCACAGGTAACTCTTAGCTCAGGAGAGTCGTGGAGTTTCAGAAACATCACAATCAAAATCTATAAGGATGAGAAGTTTCTCTACTTAACAGTCTAGTGTGTTCAGACCGCTCCCACAGGAGGTGGCAATATACACTGTTATGCACAGAAGCAGCAGGCTGCCCTCTGCCTCCTTTCTAACTCCAAACTTTGGCCCGAGGCCCACAGCAGCCCTAGCATATATAACTTTTCAAACAACAGATCCATATGCTTCTTGGTACCCTTCCTCTGTTCACTCAAAGATCTAGACAAAGGTTTGATATAAGGGTTTTTCTGTACCTTGGGAAGATCATATTTTAAAACAGAACATTCTGACATTGCTTTTTGTACTAAAAAGTGAATCAGAATTAAAGTATTTTTCCAAAGCCATTCCCAGGGGCAAGAGGATGGGATGCTGTAGGGGTTGGGGTTGTGTGTGTGTGTTGGGGGTGATGCTGGTCACAACATGTGTTTAGATGACGAGCATGTGAAATTGAATTGAACGACAAAATAATCCTTAGAGAAAGATCTGTTAGGTGGTTGGAACTCTAAGAATAATAAAGAGGTCAGAACTCATCATAAGGGCCGGCTCGTGGCTCACTCGGGAGAGTGTGGTGCTGATAACACCAAGGCTGCGGGTTCAGATCCCATATAGGGATGGCCGGTTAGCTCACTGGGTGAGCGTGGTGCTAACAACACCATATCAAGGGTTAAGATCTCCTTACTGGTCATCTTTAAAAAATATATATATATATATATTTGCAGGATCTTTAACAGCCAGGTCAAAAGCACTAGCTGAAATCTTGAAGTTAAAACTATGTTTTTATTACGGTGAGTTCTTTTTTTTTTTTTTTTAAAGATGACCGGTAAGGGGATCTTAACCCTTGATTTGGTGTTGTCAGCATCATGCTCACCCAATGAGCTAACCAGCCATCCCTATATGGGATCCGAACCCGGGGCCTTGGTGTTATCAGCACCGCACTCTCCCGAGTGAGCCACGGCCGGCCCGATCCTGCAAATATTTTAAAGACAATTTGGTTCATTTAATCGATTGTCTAGACCTGAGCTGATCAGCATGGTGGCTTTGGGGCATGTAAAATGTGCTCTAAGTGTAAAATTCACACTCGATTTTGAAGACAGTATAAAAAATGGTAAATATTAATAATAATACATTTTGTACATATTGGGTTGAATAATATACTATTAAAATTAATTTTACCTGTTTGGTTTGTTTTTAACTCCATGGGGCTACTAGAACATTTAAAATCACACATGTGGCTTGCTTTTGTGTCTCACATTACATTTCTATTAGATTGCACTGGTCTAGAACTCATTTAGTTTTTGATACAAAGTAGCCATTTATTCTCATACCCAAGATTCACGCCATTTTTCACACTTCCTGACTTGGTCTCAGAAGCGAGTTGTTTGCAGTAGGTGATCCTAGTCTATCTCTCAACAATTTTGCCTCAACCTCTCTACAGATTGTCTCCTACACATACTTCAGGTGAAGGCAGAATGCTTTTATTTCTTTGAGGAAAATAATTTCCTTCCCCCAACCAAGTTGGTGGTCCAACTATTTTTTTTTTCCCTTTTAAACTAAAGTTTAGGGTAGAATAAGGAGTGAATTGTCAAATTTGGCAGTGAGTCTATCAACTACACTAAAAATAAGTAAATGACTTAAATTCTCTAATGTCTTCCTAAGTGCTCTGGCCAGAGCAGAAATGAAGGGAGAGATGACTTCAGTAAAAGCAGAATTTCAACCAGACTGTTCTTAATAAGGCAGCTAATTTGTAGTCTGATGAAAGGCCTAGAAAATGTTACGTTCAGTGGACTTGGGAGAGACTTATTTAATAGATATAAAATTGTTTTCACTGCTGGAAGCTTAAGGGCAGAGAGAAGGGAGACAGAGGGGAGATAAAGGGAGAGACAAGAGGCTTAAGAAAAATATATTCTGTAGGATTTTATTAATTCTGTATGTTAAAAATATACTATGTGTATTAGTTTTTCAATCCCTTAACAAAAGGTTTCCAATTTTGGTAGTCGGTTAATAAATGAACAGTAAGTGTAATTTTATAATATTTTGAATATTTTAAAATTAATTTGGTGTTGTCTTGGGCAAAAAAATGTCCAAAAGACTATATAGCTAGGTTATTTATATTTTAATTATATTTAATGAAGTTCAAGTGTTAATATTATAATTTGAGCTTATAGATTAGTATATTCTGTCATGTCCAAAAATATTGGATTCACGCTTTTCTAAGTCTTATTGTTTAAACAGAAAAATCTTTTTTAGAGTTTTTATATATATTTTTTTAAGTTTGATGTTTCTAAGAAGTTACTGTTCTGTTAATGTTTTTCCAAGCTGATTTAGAAACTTTGGAAGCATCTTAAATTTTTTGAATAAATACATTTTTTTCCTTGTATGCTATAGAATAATCTGATACTCCTTTAAAATATAAGTATTGGGTAACAGAACTAACATCTTCAAGGAAACTGTTCTTCTTGAGTAGTTACTTTATTGTGTCTGGGAGCAGTCATGGATTTTTCTGGATATTATCCAGATGTCTTTACCAGTGTTTAACGTTATAACAGGAGTCAAGTCTTTTTTTCCACTGTAATTTCAGCTCTTGAATGTACTCCAGAATAAATGTAGTGTTCAGTTTGTCGATGCAATGGAGAACATTGGTCACATGCCTCCCCACACCTCCTGAGGGTTAATATTAGGAATTATAAGTAAACAAAATACAGGAGCCTGTTTTCTGACCTCACACATGGCCTACTTGAGAGAACCTGAAATAACCACTGAGTAAAAAATAATGTTATATTTATTTTCATGCTCCTAAAGTTGACTGTTATAATGGCATTTCCCTACCAGGTAAATTCACTGCCTTCTTTAGAATAAAAGCCCAGATGAAATCCTCCTTACTTCAATCAGCTTCATGCGTCTTTAACACTGAATCAGCCTTACAGTTGTGGCTGTTATTATAATAGCAATTTGACCTCAGCTTTAATATCATCTTCATATCTAACTGTGCCATAGCTGATCTTGTAGTAGCTGTACGTGCTGAGGGCTGCTTTCTGCGGGTACCTCCGACGTTCTGGCCACTGGAGAGTGCATGTTCCACCCACACAAAGGCTGAGCCAGAAGTGCCAGAGAATGACCCCCAGAAATACCCACAGCCACAGTCAAATGGGGGGCTGACAGAATGTCACTGTTTTCTCGTCCCTTCATCTGATTCACTTTGAGGCATGATCTACCCCAGCATTTTACAAACTTTATCATCTGGGGATCCTGTTAAACATTCGTATTCTGGGTGAGGCAGAGGCAGCACTTCAGGGAGCTCGCCACTGTCACAGGCTGGATCTGGGGCTGCCCAAGCCACTGTCCTGCTCTCCTGTGCAGGCTCCTCTAATCCCATTGTATCGTTTTTTTTAAATTTATTCATTTATTTGGCGGCTGGCCGGTATGGGGATCCAAACCCGTGACCTTGGTGTTATAAGGCTGCGCTCTAACTGTTTTATAGAAATTATATTAAACCACTTCAACATTTAAATCAGGATAACTTAATATCTAAACTATACAACAAAGTAAAATTTAACATGTTAATATGGATTTTTATTTTTGTATGTTGACTTAATAGTAAGCAACAGAGTGGTTAAACTCATACCATCTAAATTTCTTTATAGCCTTCCATATTAAACTATTAAAAAGTAAAAGAAATTTTTTTGATTGAGTGAATTTAGGATAGATCTTTGGAGGAGGATGATGATGATGATGATTCACGTTGAGTAGCAGGTGCTACACTGTCTTCCAGGATTCCCCAGTGGGATGAAGCTCCATTTGCCCTCAGTGGTAACTTACTTGATTATTCTCCTTTGGTTGGTTTTCTTCCCTCCCATGTCACTCGCATTTCTATTCCCTTACCAGTGTTTCCTACTTGCATGTGAGTTCTTATTTCAGGGTTCTTTTGGGGAAACCCAAACCAAGACACGTGCCTATCTATCTGTCTGTCTGTCTGTTTATTTGTATATCTATCCAGAACACAGCAACACAATGCAGCCTCTTAAAGAATCCAGCCAAATGAAGAGCTGGAAGAGAAAAGATGAAGACACCCGGGAGTGGGTGCAGAGACAAAGCCGATGACTACTGACTAAACTGACTTCTTTCTTCCTCCTTATGTAATTGTTGAAAGGATTTGATGTTGTGGAGCTCTAGTGAAAGAGGACACTAGGCAGTTAGTTATGGCTTCTTAAGTGGTGCCATCTCCAGAAGTCCAGAGGGGATAGCATTCTACCAGGAGAGATGGGCAAGGACTTTATGCCTGATTCCATTATTCAGGACAGGCTGTTGGGAAGGTTGGCCAACAGGGCCATGGAGAGAAGGTAGGCCAAAAGTTAGTCTTGGAAAGAACTGAAATCACACTTCCCTGGGCTCATGGGCCAGGCCTATAAAAGAGAGGAAAATTAGAGATTGGGCTTTGCAGATGGTCACCCAGGATTTCTTAGTGACTTTGCGCAGCCTGTACAGTATGTGCTACTTATCTTGTGGGAATGTAATTGGGAGCAAAGCTCAGAACTTCCTCAACTCAAATCCCAACACTGCTACTTCCTGGTGATGCTGCCTTAGCATGTTATTCAAGCTCTTTAAGCATCAATCTTTCCATTTATAAAGTGGGGACAATAATGCCTAATCATGGGATTGTGATAAAAATTAAATGAGGTATTTGTGTACAAAGTGCATCTGTTACTGTAACTGGAGGATAAGAGGGCTGTCCTGATATTGTAGGTATTCCCAAGAATGCTGGGGAAATGGTGGGTGGTCCTTTTATTTAACTCCAGTATTTTGTACACACAAACACACACACACACACACACACACACTACACACCCACACAAACACATGTGTTTATTATCATATGTATAGAAAGCCACGTGAGCAATAATGCCCCGATTATCACATTAACCCCAGCTTTGACAGCCAAAAAACCCTCTTACTGTTCTTAGCTATGCATGAAATCACCCTGTGAAATCTTTCATTGAGTAAAGCAACCATCTGTTCTTGGTGGAACTCAAAAGGGAAAATTTATTTGAAGTTCCCACTTCCCCTTCTTATTAAAAGCATTGCAACTCCTACTAAAATAGTTCCTGCCAAGGGCACTTTTGGTTTCTTAAGTTCATTTGCCTGAGAATGAGCACTCAGAGTTCTCTCAGTGAAGGCTCAGTGTTGGCAATGTCCTACCTTAGCTAGAAGTCTGGGGGCTGAGAAAAAAGGCAGAATCACTTTGTTTTTGCCATTAAGACCCACTGATCACACGCAATGGTCTCACCTGCTATGGCTTTTCTCTAGTCCCGACAAGTTGATATTTTGGAATGCCAAAGAAAGGTCATCTCTTAGAACTGTGCAAAAAAGAACCAGTCATTATAGTAAGACATTTGATTCTGATAGTTCTTTCATCTAGGTCCTTTGAAAGTAACTTCCCTTCTTTAACTGACATCTGCCCTGGCCTCTTCATGGGCCAAAGAAGGTGGGTGCTGATGGAAATCACAGATGTGGCTAAAACTCCCCAGCAGCAGTCTGGGAAGAGGTCATTTGGCCCCTTTCCAGTAAAAGGTGGCACTTGGTCTACAGAGTGGCCTCTACTTTTCAAGAGGGTTTGAATCATGGGGTAAAAGCTGTCACTTGGCATTTTGATTTCTGTAGAGCCAACTATGAGCTACCTGAAAGCGGCATTTTTGAAATAAGCCTGTAATCATAGGTGTCATAGGTATGCGAGACAAGGTCTCTACCCCTTCAGTGGTGTGAGCCACTGTTGTTTCCAGTTACATTTCATCATACCGTGAAATAGATATCATACACACACTTTATCTCACACATGCTTCAACGTGTGTGGGTGTGGGAGTGTGTAGAAATCAGACAGAGAAGAATAAAGAATTTATGCTAATGTCTAAGTAAAGGAATAGTTATTAGTAAAATTAATAGATTCCTGTCTACCCTACAGTACTATTTTGAAGGATAATCATTTTTTAATTAATACACTGGACTTGACGGTGACTCTCATTTGTGTTGAAACACGATATGTTCATCTTCCCTCCCTCTTCCTCCCACCTAAGAAAAATAAAAGAGATGCAGCTCACATATACTTGTGAAATTCAAACACACTTTTAAGACTCAACAGGCAGCGATTCTAACCCGAAGGGTTCATATCAAAACCACTGATCACAGTAATCTAAATAGATCTTAATTAACAGAGGCTCAACCATTCCCTGCCTGGGGGGAATTGCCCAAGTTTCAAAGTGCAGACTTGACATTCATAAACCATGCAAAAAACATAGATCAAATAGAGAGACGCTGGGATATTACTGAGAGCTCCAACAATGTCACCAGAAACAAAGACATTGCATCTGACAACCGTGAGATTTAACACCACTGACCTATACAGAAGATTACAGTACTGCCACTTATTCTCCCACACGTACAGGGGTTCTGTGGGAAGACCACCTAGGGGTACACAGGTGCATTTTCTCCACACATGCCCCTTATTTCAAGGGTCATATTTGTAGCTCCCCTAGGAAAGAATCAAAGGTGAAAGGTGGGTGGCCTAGACTGTCGTTTGCGCTGGGGAGGACAGAGAGCAGCTGCACACATCACTGAGACGGGCTGCTGCCAGGAGGGGCAGTGATAATGTCATCAGATCCTGCAGATCAGGAACAACAGAACACCCTCCCATCGATTGGTGGCCACTGGGGTAGCTACAGTGGGTTTGATTGAAATTATTATTTAAAATTTTTTAAATTTTGTTAATATGCATGTAACAGAAAATTTACCATCTTGACCATTTTTTTGGTGTGTAGTTCAGTAGTGTTAAGTACACTCACACTGCTGTGGTACCAATCTCCAGAACTCTCTTCATCGTGCCAAACTGAAACTCCGCACCCATTAAACAACTCCAGATTCCTCTCTCCCAGCCCCTGGCCACCATCATTCCCCTTTCTGTGAGTTTGACTGCTGTAGGTCCCTCCTACAAGTGGAGTCATACAGTATTTGTTCCTTTGTGACTGGCTTGTTTCACTTAGCATAACATCTTCACGGTACATCCATATTGTAGTAAGTGTCAGAATTTCCTTCCCTTCAAGGCTGCAGCCCGAGGAGCCGAGACGGCGCCGAGGCCTGTTGTTGCACAATTTTCTAACAATATGAATTTGAAGTTTTCGTATGTCTTCTTTTGTTGCCGGTTGTCAAAACGCTGCCGCCGCTCCTGCCGCCGCCGCCGCTTGTGTCGCCACCGCCGCTTGCGTCGCCGCCGCCTGGGGACCGGCTGTGTGACTAGGCCACAATCGGCAGTGAGTAAACATGTTCCTCAGGTCTGCGGTGTCTTGGTCGCACATTTATGGCGTTCTGAGGGCAGTGGACATTACTGCCGGGCACGGCACGACCTTGGTGCAGACAAGTGAACGGCAGAAGTTCATTACTGCTCCACCAAGGAGCCCCCGTAAGAGGAGTCAACCTGCACACGGAAGCGCTGAAGTGACATCCGCAGAGCGTTTTACTAGAGTTCTGACCTGGACGGGCTCCTGTGGAAGTCACATACAAGAACGTGAGATTTCTTATTCCGCACAATCTAACCAATGTGACCTGACACACATTTACAGAGGAACTTAAGAAGTGTGGAGTTAGCACAACAGTCAGAGTACGTGACGCAACGTACGACACGACTCTTGTGGAGGAAGAAGGCGTCCCTGTCCTCGACTGGCCATGTGATGACGGCGCACCACCGTCCAACCAGGTTGTTGACGGCTGGTTAAGTCTCGTGCAAATTAAGTTTCGTGAAGAACCTGGTTGTCCTATTGCTGTTCATGGTGTTGCCGGCCTCGGGAGAGCTCCGGTGCTTGTTGCCCCAGCGTTAATTGAGGGTGGAATGAAATACGAAGATGCAGTACAATTCACAAGACAAAAGCGGCCTGGAGCTTCTAACAGCAGCGGCTTTTCTACTTGGAGAAGTATCGCCCTAAAATGCGGCTGCGCTTCAAAGACTCCAGTGGTCGTAGAAATAACTGTTGCATTCAATAAAACTGGGGTGCCTGACACTGTTGCTTTGGAAGTGGACCTGAGGCGGGACCTAATTTGTCATGCATACTAGCCAACTTGCTGGCGTGGTGAATAAGTCTAATGAAACTTCCATAGGAGTAATGAAAAGCAGTTTTACCAGGCCACAAGCTTGACAGAATTGTAGCCTGTGTTTGGGTTATGATCAAACTATTTGGATACTTAGCAAAAGATTCTTGCTGCTTAGCATTTAAAATGTGCTTATCATTTTGTAGCAATTGACCTTTCCTGAAATCATGTGGTATTGACTTATATTTTCTTGAAATCTGTTCCCATGCCAGAATCTTATCAATACACAAGAAATTACAAAAGATTAGGTGCCAAAATACCCAGCACAATACTTGTATATTTTTAGTATCATACAGAACTAAAATCCCAGGAAGGATGAACACTCTACACCTTATGTGGTTTATTCCTTCAGTCATTTCAAACATTGCAAGTAGGGCCTGTATGGTTATTTGCCTGCTCACTTTATGTTTACCTCTCCTGCATTCATACCAGTATACGTCAGGTTGCACAACCATCGATTTTTTTTTTAAAACCAAGTCTTACAGTGATTATTTAATGTCTTTCTAATAAATCTCATTTTGTGTTGTTAGGAAAAACCTCCATTTTGAAAATCTACATTGTACAGAAGCACATGTCTTTAATGTCTCCAGACAAAAAAGCCTTACAGTTAATTTAATGTTTGCACTCTGAGGTGCAACTTAACAGGGAGGGCCTGGAAAAAGAACGGGAGGGGGCTATTAAATATTTTTAGTAAAATGTTGCCTTTGTCTTGTGCAGAACATGTAGAATATGCTCTTTAATTTAGTAAATATTTTTTTAAAAGGTAGAGATGCTTTGTTATTGGAGCTAAAACAATTCTTAATCATAAAATTCTTGAAATTCTTTTTCCCCCCGTACTTATCAGAAGTTGTTTATCAACTTATGTTTGTTTGAAGTGTTTTTCTCCCCTTTTCTTCCCAACCTCTCTTTCAAAAAAAGAAGTGAGTTTCTGCTAATGAATTCAGCAGATATCTAATACTTTATATGCCTTTTGAGCTGTGTAACTTAATATTTGGATACTTGATAATTTGTTTTATTATGTAATTGATAAAATGGTGATGTGTATTAATGTTAGTTCAACCATATATTTATACTGTCTGGGAATGTGTGGTGATAGTTCTATGGGGAGAAATAATTTGTCAGTGTTCACCAGCTTGTAAAAACTTAGTGCGAGAGCTTAAACATCTAAATAAAGAAAGAAATGCATTTATCAAAAAAAAAAAAAGAAAGAAAGAAAAAGAAAATTGTGCAACAACATATGATAGAAGGTACTCTGGTTTCGTAACTGAACATAGCTAGTTTGAATCCCAACTCTGTCACCAGCTGTCTGGTAATAGTGGTCAAGTTTTTTTTTAAATCCTCTTGGCTACGGTTTCCTTACCTGTAAATGGGGATAATAATAATATCTACTTAACTTAGTTGTGAAAAGCTAAGTGAATAATGTCTGTAAAATACTTAGCTTGGCGTGGATAACAAATGTTAGTTCCCTTAATTCTGATGAAGCAAGAGAAGAATGTGATCTTGAAAAACAGAAACATGTTTTCGAAAGACATTTATCGCATAAACACATTTATTACCATTTTATTTTCTTGTGCACAAGCGTACTTAGGAATTGGATCGCCTCTTCTCTCTTTTGCATTCTGCCAGAACCTATTCACAAATACAAGAGACATGTTATGTTGGAAAGCTAGTGGTAAGGGCTGATAAAATCAACCTTGTATTCAATTTCACATGGAGAAAGAGCTCCAAATGCCAGGAGCGGGGACAGTATTAATAGGCGGTGCCTGTATCCCCTTTCCTTTTGCTTCAAAGCATCAGGCCTTTGAGTGCTTGTCATGAGTCAGCAAAGGAAGTGCATCTTCTCAACTTGACCCAAGGCTGTCATTGCACAATCATCTCTTGATAGCCACACAAGCAAAATCTCACCTCACTATTGATTTGATTTTTTAAAAATAGAGTAACAATTTGATTAATAGAAAATTCTATAAGAATAATATTTTTGGTTGTTTTATAGTCACATAGAAGCCTAGATATTATTTCTCTAGTTAGCTAAATTTATTCAAGAATGATTATATTTGATTGGATATCCAAATGTAATCATTCTTGAATAAACTTAGCTAACTAGAGAAATATTATACTTGTACATTGCACAAGGATAGATGTTTCCCCAATGCCCCAGCACTCTTTGCTTTGGAGATGTGCACAGTAAGGCACCAGAAAGACCAGTGAGAGGAGCACATGAATTCAGGTCTCTACTCTCCAAAGGAAGGTAGAGAGGGAATTTCTTCAGAGAGACTGAAGGATGGCATATGTCCCGGTGTGAATATGCTTGCATCTTTGCACATATATAGACAACAAACATTTTTCATGTGGCCTTTCACTATCCCCTTTCTTTTCTTCATAATGATTTCCTTTGCGCAAAAAGTTTAACTCCTCCATTTGTTTTCTGTGTGTGATATTTACTAATTGATTGCTGTTAAGTCAAATATCAAATGAATGACAAATTCAAACAAGCTTAAGAAGTTTTGGACTATCTGTAAGATAAAATATATTACTCCATTTGTGCACTAAATATCTTGCCATCAACATTATTGGACGGTCAAGACTCCAGACAGATAAAAACATTCGATTGAGTTTGAAAAGCGGGAATGGAAGTGTGAGCTGTTTTTTCTCATTGTTCACTCTTGTTGATTTCATGAAATGACAAAATGAATGTCCATCATCCAGGCAGCTGTGTGGAGGGCTGGTGATTTTCTGAATGGAAGCGTTAACTGGAAAACTGCTCTTGCCCAGAAATGGATGAACTCCAGGGACTTTCAAGATGTAGCTGCCACATCTCTTTTTGTGTGTTGAAGTAGTTTATGCTTTCTGATGTTTTTTCTTGTACAAGCAGGTCCCTCTTTGGGAGTGGGTAGATGTCTTTTGCCAACATTTATGTCAGATCACATTTTTCTCTTCAGCCAATTCCATCTACAACTGCTCTTGAATATTAGGTTATTCCTATAAAATACTACTCATGAATTTTTAAAGGTAATTACAAACTATTTCCATTTTAATGCTCTCAAGAACACTTTTCTTAATTATTCTGCACTATGTAATATTAGAGCACATTCCCATTTTAGAGATGAAATCAAGCAAGCAATAGGTAGTGACTGCATGAGAGGTTAACGGTGAATTGTGGTTCAAGGTGTAAATTCACAGACCTTGGTCCATTGAGCCATGCTTCCCATGCCTACATATCTGTGAAACAGCTGCTGTGAGTTGAAACTCTGAGAAAATTCTCAGCAAAGTGGAAGGTTATAAAAGTACCAAATTCTCCCTTCCCCTTTTCTCTTGATGCAAGAATCTGCCCCACTCCTCACACCTTCTCATCCCAGGGGCGTGCTCCCCACAGACAACTCAGTGCAGGTGCAAACATCTCTACCTGACCAAAGGTGTTCCTTCTGTTAGGGAGAATCCTGGGTCCCTCAGGATTCTTGGAATCCATTTCTTGGTCTTGACACTTGGCCAGCGTTTTGGGACAAGAATTTTCATAAATAATTTTTAAAAGGGGAAATGTTGTGTTCCTTAGGAGCTAGATCATTGAACTTGAAGTTCATGAGCCTTACTCCCGTTGCTTATAAATTGGCCTAGTTCTTTGTGTCTCCTCTCTCTGCTTTTTACCTCTGTCATTTTCTCCTATTTTCCTCTTGGTGTTTTCCTTCTCTCTGTATATGTCTGTCTTTTTCTCTGTTTCTCATGTTTATACTTCTCCCTGGGCTATTTTTCTCTTTTTACTTCTTCCCTTCACCCTTACTTACCTTTTCCCTTAATTTCAATGAATATTTATTGGACACCTATTTCAGACTAAGGAGTGAAGGAGGGCACTAAACAGGTGATGAAAGTCACTACCCTTCAAGCAAATAAGCTCATCTGTCCGATGTCTCTCCATTGATCATCGTAATAGAAAATTGAGTTATTTTTCCTGGCTTTGTCTTATGTTCCTTCTAGTTAACTAAAGAAGACAGATAATTTAAATGTATTATATTTTTTTGTTGTAGAGAACAAAAAGATAATTTAAGTGGTTATTTTTAACTTTATGTGAGTTGGCTTTATGCCCTTTTTTAAATGGAAACGTATTGATTGTACATGTTTATGGGGCACAGTGTTATATTTTAATACATGTATCCAACGTGTGATGATCTTTCAGGGTAAAAGGAGAGAGAACTGTTGTCACTAGAGGTGGGAAAGGGGACTGTGAGGGGCATAGTGAGAGGTTGGTCAGTGGACACGACATTGCAGCCAGCTAGGAAATATAAGTCCTATTGGTGGACAGTCGACCCAGGAATCTATAGTTAACAATGATTTACTGCATCTTACCAAATGACCAGAAGAGAAGAAATCAAATGTGCACATCACGAAGAAATGACTTTATGACCTTTACATCAATGGGCCTTGGCTGGAAAAGCAAAAACAATTTATTTTCATCTCTGCATTACTCTCTTCTTTTAGGCATGAGAAAAATGCTAGGAATATGGTTCTGGTGCTCCAGAGAGCCTATTGCTTTATCTGTCTCATCAGTAAGCAATGCCATACGGTTGACTTCTATTCAGACACCTCGTGTTGTCTTTTGCATAGCGAATTATATAAAACCAGTGGTCCGCAAACTTGAGCCTGTATCAGAATCACCTGGAGAGCTTGTTAAAGCACCTGATTTGAGGCTCCACCCCTAGAGTTTCTGATTCAGCAAGTCTGGGTGCGGCCTGAAAATCTGCATTTCTCACAAGTTCCAAGTGATGCTGATGTTGATGGTCCTGGGACCAGGTCTTGGGAACCACAGTATTAAAATGAAATTCAAATAGTTAAGAGACAGTTTTGATGGAAGGGGGTTGGTGGTTAATCTATTTATTCATCTTTATTTTTTTTGTTCAGATCAGGGAATCTTGCAACAAACCGTTAAATAGAAATATTATTCAATGCAGTGCTCTTACCTAAGTGTTTTTCTTCAAGTGAAGGAAATGAAAATTATTCTTGAAAGTCTCAGAACTTCCAGCCTTGGCATGGATCCGAAGGGCAGGAGGACCCTTTGTTAAATACTACTTGGTGTCTGCACGCTTCTCTCCAACTGTGTCATGCACTACTGGGGCAGTTAAGGTCAACTCTGACAATATCGTTTTTCTAAGCAAAGGAGCAAAAACATGAGCATGACTCTGATTATTAAATGTTGATTTTAAAGCCCGCCTGCTCTTCCTGTTTTTGTAATTTAAAGAAATCTCATCTTTCCAAACTGCCCCACTGTGCCTTTCTCCAACATCATGTTTGAGCTTTGGATTCAACATTGAGATTAGGATTTAAAACAAAAAGAAAACAGCAACCTTAAAAGCCAAGATTTATTTTAGACTCAGGCTGTGGACAGGCCAGCTGTTGAGGGTGTGGTTGTACAGTGTGTGTGCATCCCTGCAAAGGGCACAGGTGTGAGCGAGAAATGGAGACCTCTGGTGCCACCCAACTTATGAAACATATAAATATTTTATTGTGTAAGAACCCCGAGTATCTGAGTATTCCTGAGATAGGAAGTGCTCAGTTTCCATGGCTTCTGTTTTTAGGATACACCTCTGGGTTTCAAGCCACTCCCCAAGGTCTCAAGCCCTTCCTCTATGTCCTCCCCTAGAGGAGAGTTACTGTTGCTTGTTGTACCTATTTTCAGTACCAACACAGGAGATTGAGACCACAAGGGGTGGACTTATGCAAATCCAGTGGCTGAGCATGCTTGGTAGAAAGGAGTTACATAATCCTAGTAGCTGAGCCTGCTCAGTAAAAGGAATTTATACAGGCTTATACAACCCCAGTGACCAAGCATGCTCAGTAGAAGGGACTTTAACCTTTGACCTTCCACTGGACAAACCAAAGAGCACAGAATATTCTTGAATATGTTTGGTGCATATGATAGAATTTGACCAATGAACACACCCTGAAAGGAGACCAACTGAGCATGTGCAAGACTAGGTTACATAACTGGGAACCACCACCTTAGTTGAATATTCATTAGATATAATGAATATGTATTAGATAGCAAAACTATAGAAGCAGAATTCTGGTAGAAGGCCGAGCTGTTGCTCACTCTCCTAAAGCTGGCCTGCACTTTGTGAATGTGTGTTTCTTACTTTCATATTAAATAGTGTGGGCCCAGCTCAGTCTCTGGAACTAGGCTGCCCTTTCTCTGTGAAATCTGTATCTCTTATTCCTTATATTAAACCTGTTTTAATTCCCTACTATGACTCTGCTCCTGAACTCTTTCCTATGGCAGAGTCGAGAACCTGGTAAGAGGATGGGGTGGGTCAAGGTGGCTATTGGGCCTCCCAGACCCTCTCCTCCAGCATCATCAGGTTGCTTATTGGACTGGGTGACACAGGAAAGAATTTTAGAATTACAAAATTCCTACAAATGATATTAACATGGTATTTATTAAATTTAAAACTCCAAGAAGACAGTATTATTAACTTTCTAATTTTCAGTGTACCCCAGTAATGTCAAACTTTTGTTTCAGTGGTTCTCAAATGAGAACATTTTTGATTTTCTGAGGCAAATTCTAAGCTATTACAATACTTACCACTTGAACCATAAAGAATAATTCATTGATAGTACTAGAACCTTTCACTTAAAAGTACCATATTATCTTTTTTATGTATTCAGCAGGCTTAACTTCAGATCCCAATGCAGTGGCAGAGAGAACACTTCATTTCAACTCATGTAGTCTTGTCTGTGTGTCAGTTGGTAGCTGGATTTGCTAAAACTGGGAACTCCTGACCCACAGACTGCAGTACACAGTTTGTTTGTGATCATTAAGTGAAGCAATAAAGGGATGGAACTCACGGTATGCACTCAGAGATGGAGTCAATTTCATCCCAGTGTGAGATATCCTGCTGGTCCACGTGCTAAGCAGCGACTGAGTTCCTACGTTGGTATCACTGTGGTTTCACTAAACCCCAGTTCTACCTTTTCAGTCAGTAGGGGCTAAAGATACCACCGTGGGCTGCCTGAGTAGCTCAGTTGGTTAGAGTGCCATGTTATAGCACCAAGGTAAAGGGTTTGGATCCCTGTACTGGCCAGCCACCAAAATAAATAAAATCTAGATGCCAGGGAAATTTTTTTGTTTGTTTTACTCCTCTCTCTATATAGTTTTTTTTATATACCTGGGCTTTACAACATCATTTGCTTTCCTTACTATGAACTAATGCTACGGGGGTGGGGTTAGGACAAAAGAACATTCTGAAAAGGGGACAGAGACTGGACAGATACAAAGCTCAGGGTTGGGAAAGAGTTTAGTAGAATGATTTTGAGACCCAGAGAAAGATGAGAACAGAATACCTAAGTGAACAAATGCATCAGAGACCAAGGTCTGGGGAACCTCCTCCAGAAAACCTTACACCAAGGGCCAGATGGAGGCACGATTCCCAAGGTCAGAGCCAAAGGAAGTCAGATGGTTTGCAGAAGTGACCCAAGGAGACAGCTGGCATAGACACTATGTAAAAAGTGCCCCGTGGTGGCTGTCCCCTGGCTGTGTGTGAGAATCATCTGGAGCTTTGGAAAAATGCCAATGCCTGGAGAGACAAATGACTTTTATAAAGTTCAAAAACAAGCAAGGTAAATAATATATGGTTTAGGGATACACACATGTACATATAATTTCATTTACATTTCAAGGATCATCATCGATTGACCTAAGCATAATACTAATAGTTGCTATATAATTTTAAAAATTTTAAAACAAAGACAAATAATCAGGGTAGTGTTATCTCTGGTGCAGGTAAATGGATGCATTAGATGAGAATCGTATAGATATTAAGCTATATACAATGTCTTGGCTCTTAAATCAGGTGGCAGGTTCACAGGTATTTATTATATTACTAAAAATTGATTAAAAGAGGGACATGCCTGGACAGTGATAATAGTGTGCCATGAATTGAGATTTGAACTTATCAAATTCTGAGCACTTGAAATATGATTTAAAGCATTAATAATGCCTGTCACCCATTAGACTGTCTACTCTCAAAAAACCAAAAAAATAACAAGTGTTGGTGAGAATGTGGAGAAATTGGAACACCTGTGCTCTGTAGTAGGAATGTAAAATGGTGCAGCCTCTACAGAAAATAGTGTGGTGGTTCCTCAAAAAATGAAACATAGAATTGCTGGAAAATCTAATTTCTGGGTATAGATTCAAAAGAATTGAAAGCAGGGTCTTGAATAAATATTTATACACCATTGTTCATAACGGCATTGTTTACATTAGCTAAAATGTGGAGGCAGCCCAAGTGTCCATTAATGGATAAATAGATAAGGAAAATGTGGTATATCCATATAGTGGAATATTACTCAGCCTTAAAAAGGAAGGAAATTCTGACACATGTTACAACATGGATGAACCTTGGGGACATTATGCTGAGTAAAATAAACCAGTCACAAAAAGACAAATACTACATAATTTCAATTATGTGAGGTATCTAAAGTAGTCAACATCATAGAGACAGAAAGTACAATGATGGTTGTCAGGGGTCGGAAGGATGGAGGAACAGGGAGCTGTTGAATGGGTACAGAGTTTCAGTTCTGCAAGACGAAGAGTTCTGGACACGGATGCACAACATCATGAATGTATTCAATACCGCTAATTTGTACAATTAAGAGTGGTTGAGATGGTAAATTTTATGTCATGGATATTCTACCACACACAAAAAATTACTAATGCACAGGCCTTATCCTTAGATGTCTTGATGTAAGCATGTGAGGTGAGGCCTAGGCATCAGTATCTTTTTAAATTTCCCTGTCGATTCTTGTGCACAGCCAGGTTTGGGAACCACTCTGGGCTGAGAACACAGAGGGAAGAGTGATTGGTTTTTCAAGGGACAGGAGAAACCAAGGTCTGGGGAAATTCACAGAGAAGGTGGCATTTAAACTGGGCTTACACACATGCATATGATTTTGACAAATGCACAAGGCATTTCTAGGCAGAGGGAAAACCACAGTAGATCCTGAGAGGTGTAAGAAGTCCTAGTTTGTTTAGGGGCACAGGGAAGTCACCAGTAATTCCATGTGGCTATGACACAGTAGGGGGACCGCACAGGAAAGAAATGAGGGGGGAAAGTAGACTGAGGGCAAATTACACACTGCCTAAGTGCTATGTAAGAAATTTGGATTTTGGTGCAGGTAGTGGAAAATCATTGACAATTTTTAATTAAGGTATTGCTATTTTAAAGAATTATCTGTATTCTAGAAACATAATTTGTGAAACAGCATGAAAGAAAAAGTGTTGCAAAAAGAAATAGTCTATCTAGTGAACTGATGAGAAAGAGTCCAGGTCTCATCTTACAAAGTGGCAGCGAGAATAAGCAGTGGATTTGAGATACGTTTTGCAGGCACAATTTACCGGACTAAGTAAAAAGGAGGAAATGGAGAGGGTGTCCGTTCTTCTGGGATGGTTGACTAGGAGGGTAATAGTAGTTTTGCCCAAGCTAAGGAATTAGGAGAAGAATTCAGTTGGCAAGTGTGGAGTTGGATTTGTCTGGACAAGCGGATTGAGTAGCAGGTTGCAAATGAGGCTGAAGTTCGGGCAAGAAGTCTGGGCTGGAGATACAGGTCTGGAAGGAAGGAATCAGTGAAATATACGAAGCTGTGGAAAGGGCCCAAGGAGAGTTTTCAGTAAGTGAAGAAAGGTTGGCAGCGGGAGGGACCCCGGGAATCATCAGTCTTTAAAGGGTAGGCAAACGGGGAGAAACTGATGTAAGAAAGAGATGGAGTAGAAAGAGTTATCAGAGACGAAAAGAGCAACTTCAAAAATGAAATTGGACAGCTCACGGGCCGGCCCCGTGGCTCACTCGGGAGAGTGCGGCGCTGGGAGCGCCAAGGCCGCGGGTTCGGATCCTATGTAGGGATGGCCCACGGTGCAGACGACACCAAGCCAAGGGTTACGATCCCCTTACCGATCAAAAAAAAAGAAGGCGGTTGGGTAATGGGAAATGTTTTTCTTTCTTAAATTTTTTGTTGTTTTATAATATTTTTGTAATTGTTTTCTTAACCATACTTTTATGTTGGAAGATAAAGTTTGTTTTTAAGACCCATGTGAAGGCTAAATCTTAGCAAAAAGCAGACACCTCTTCTAAGGTAGGAAGAAAGACGTTAAGAACGGCTACAGTTACAGATGATTTAGAGAGTAGAGGGAAGGCAATTTTGTAAGTTTACTCCAGGTGGTATTTAGGAAGCTGTACCTGCCCTCCTAGGTGGGACTGATGACTCCCCCTGACCTCTCCTTGCTTTTTGCATCTATTCTTTGAATTCACCTACAAAGTCTGACTGCCCTTGTCCTCATGTCTGTCTCCTTCTACCAAGCTATTAGCCCATCCAGCTAGACATGATGCCTGATTCGTTTTTACATTCCAAGAACTAAGCACAATTCCTAGTTCATAGCAGGTGCTCAATAAATTCTTATTGAAAACAAAAGCCATTCTCGGGGGAAGAAGAAATTAGATCACTTCTTGAGAGGGAGGCTGAGAACTTGAAAAAAGAAGTTCTGAAACCAGCATGGTGGAAAATGGGAAGGTGGCTGCCTAAGGATCCGTGACAACATCGTTGGGTCAAAATCTACATGAGAGGAGACAGGGATGTTTGATCATGTTAGTTCAAGGGCAGCATTAGCAGCAACAAGGTAATTGATGGAGGCACATCTTGGGGAGAGAACAAAAACAAGTCGAGGCTTTCAAAGAGACTTGATCGTTCTCCCTGAGCCTCCTAAGACTGCCGCTCAGGTGCCGGTGAGCGCAGAGCCCCAAAGTCAGGGCCCCTGCAGCCCTCCCTGAGCGGAAGAGGTATTTTTTAGTGTGTCAGAGAACGTGATGCATGTGCTGTGTCTGCTGCCTGTTCACCTGGCACAGGAACAACCAGAAAGTCCCCTCTGCTGGGAGAAGGTCACCGTCCAAGGTTACGGGTAAACCAAAGGTCAGAGGCACAGAGCTCTCAAGGATGCTAACTGGCTCCAGTGTATCGGGTGATTTCTCACATTCCCTCGGCCAAGTCTCCTGTTTTGTAACAGTTCAGTCAAGGGCTTTACTGGAGTAGACAAGCATGAAATGAATTTTCCAGAGAAGTTTCTGAAAGTGGGGAAAAGTTCATGGCTCAAAGGCACTGGTGGGTAATGAAATGAGACTGTGCGCTTCTGTTTTTCTTTAGAAAAAGAGTTACTCAAGTTTGTAAAATCTGAATTGAAAACCTGAGCTGTATTTTCAACTCTCAGCCCATCTTTGCTCTTTAACCCTGTGTTGCAAGTTTATTATATGCTGCTTCTAAATCGCCCAGGTGGGATACGCTGCTTCCACTTGGCCGCAGGATATCACTTGTCGCATGCACAGCTTGGCTTCTCTTGCTCTCTAGACGTCTAGTTCACGGTTACTCTCCAGAGCGGGGTAACAGCTCTCCAAAGGACCACACTGAGAACAAACCCAGTGAAGGACGCTTGCCTTAACCAGCTAGTCTTTATTATCAGCCTTTATTAGACTATTGTTTATTATCAGAAACTCATCTTTCATTTATCTAAAACCAAACACTTCATTTAAGGATAAAAAACAAAAACTGAAATCAAACTGGCTGTCACTTTCTGCTTTTGTCATTACCTACTTAGCAGTTGTCTTTTATGTACAAAAACACAAACCAATGTTAGGCTCTCAGACTTAGGAGAAAAAAGTAAAATAAAGATAGAGATATAGTTTTACAAAGCAAACAAATGAAATCGCTTTGATTCATCCTAATCCACCAGCCATTCAATCTGCTGGTTCTTAACCCTGGTTCCACCGTCTGACCTCGAATAACTCATAAATCACTGAGACTCAATTATCTCTAAATTGGAATACTTATACCTATTTGGAAGGGCTGTTATGATAATTAAGTAAAATAATGTATGTAAAGTATGGAGCACACAATGCTTGACAAATCTCTTTCTGTTCCCATCAAACTGCCTCTTGAAATTACGCCTTTATCTCTATTAAAATTGCCACTGTCACAGAGCAGACTTTTAATCCATTACATCGTACGTCTTTATTGCAGAAACGGCATCAAGCTTCCCTCCTTGCAACAAGCCTGATGCCGGCAGGCATTTCCCTTCCTAAAACATAACCCCCTTCGTGTCACCCTTTTTTGACATTTCAAGCTTGAGGTTCCCAACAGCTTCTCAATCTCTTCCTGCCTCCCCGAACGGCAGCCTGCAGTTCAGAACCCACCGCAGCTTCATTCCATTCGGTTGCTGTGACTACACTAAATGTTCCCTGACTCAACCCGTGTACCCTTTTAAACCCTTTCTTCCCTGGAGGTGGGGAAGTCTAACTTACTTTTTCAAACTTCTTTTCGTTTTTTACGTCTCTTTCTTCCCACTCTTTCCCTGCTGCCACGCCTTTCTCCCTGTTTCAACATCCTTATGCATCCAGCAAGCTTTAGCTGAAGTCAGTCCCTTCCATGAGGTGGTCCACACCGACCATTTGCCTGTCACTGAGCTCTGATCTCTCGTGTCCTCCTAACCACGCTTTCATGCTGTTCATGGCTAAGCACACTGAAAAGTACGGAAACCTAGAGTAAATGGGTCATAAACACTATTGTCCTCTTTATTGCACAGCTCGAGAGGTTGAGTTCAAACATTTAAACTGTCTCAGGCGTGGCACCTCTTAAACAAACTATTTTCCTTTCTTTTGCTTCTTTTTTCTTTTCCAATAGAAGAGTATTTTATATTAAATCTTTTATCTTGATCAGCAAAGTTTTACATTTAACCAATTTTTTTCCCTAAGACATTTTAGAGTTAACTTCTCTATTTTCTAGTGTTAAATGTGCTGTCTTACTTTTGCAGGCATTTCAAGTAAGGATTTAGGATGGCTGAGTTGTATGCTTGAAGCAACACATGAGTTAGTTGCAACTTTGTTTTATTATTTTTTTATTTAGCGTTATACAAAAATATATTTTAATAATACGATGTGCCACAAAATTATTTAGTATTCATTTATATGAGCTCTAGCATTACATCAGTTATACAATTCATATCCCAAGGCATTGTGGCAACGAATTCCATATCACCATCTTTATTTTGTGATTCTTGAGTATAAGGAGAGTTAGCATCACATAGTAAGGACCCATGTATTGGAAGTAAACAAAACTGTTAATTATGTAGTATTTCTAGACTTTCAGTAATTGAAAACTTACATCCAACTAACAGCTTCCATAGTTACAACCACATTTAAAATCAGATAGAATAAAATTCACAAAAGAGATAGAAAATAGAAAAGATTTGGTAGTATTTGCTAGTGAAAGTCTGATTGCTCTCATAACTTAATCTTTGATTATTCGCCATCATTAAGGGGTATACTGCTTAAAAGCTCAGACTTAAAAGCAAAGATCTCCCTCCATTCTGTTAAAATTCTTTTAACACATTTAAGTTGAAAATGAAACATGTTCCTTCTTCTTTTAACAAGGAGTAAATTGTTAGGCAATCAAGGAAAAATAAATGGCTTAGATAATCTAAAAACAGATTCATTCATTCAACAAATATTTATTGAACATCTGCTGTGGGCAGGCGCTGTTCTCAGGAGCAGTGATGCAGCTATGGCCAAGACTGAGCAAGTCCCTGCTCTTGTGGGGCTCCCATGCTTGAGGGGGATGAACAACAGTAAATGAGAAAACAAACAAGCCTGTAATCACAACCTGTAGTGAGAGCTTTAAAGGGGATGAACTGGGCATGGTGATGAGGAAAGGCACTTCCTTTGGGGGAGTCATCAGGGAAGTTTGACCTGCGGGGCTAGCAGTAATGTATAAGCTGGGACCTGACAAGTACGAAGGGACCAGCCTTGCAAAGGGACCAGAGAGAAAGCTTATGCAAGGACCCTGAGGTGGAAAGCATCATGGGGATGGGAGAAGCAGGAAGACAACCAAAATAGCTGGGATGCAGGAAGCAAGGGAGAAAAGGGGGCAAGGTGAGATGGAGCTCAATGGGGGCCAAGTCAACTAGAGTCTGGTAAATTGGGAGAAAGTAGTGCATTTTATTCTAAATGCCTTTGGAAAGGAAACGCCTGGATGGTTTTAAGCATGGGAATAACCCACTCTGATTTATGTATTTAAAACATCTCTCTGACTGCTATGGAGGAGTGAATTGTAGGGGGAAAACAGAAGCAGGGAGACAGTCGGAGGCAATTGCAGCCATCCAAGTAAGTGGTGCTGGTGCTTTAGATTAACATGATAGCAAGGGAGATGGGGTGAGGTAGGTAAATTTGAAATATATTTTGAAGATGGAGCCACCAGACTCATTGACGGATTAAGAAAGAAATCAAACCTTGAGTTCCTGGGTGGTTAGTTGATGCTGTTATCTGAGATAGGGAGGGATGGGAGAGGAACAGGTTGGGAGGCAGGAGAAAATTAATTTATATTTGAGA
Organism: Cynocephalus volans; assembly: GCF_027409185.1. NCBI lineage: Eukaryota > Metazoa > Chordata > Mammalia > Dermoptera > Cynocephalidae > Cynocephalus > Cynocephalus volans. The sequence continues at coordinate 24,544,029 of NC_084464.1, forward strand.
TACTTTTAGAGCCAAATGGAGATAATGAATATAAAGTTGGATATCCAAGTGTTGAGCAGAAGAGAGGTCAGGAGTAAAAAGGAGAGTCTGGGGGTCATTTGCACACCAGTGACATCTCAAGCTGGAAGGGGATTGGGGGTCAAAGGAGGGGTTTTGTTTGTTTGCATGTTTTGTTCTGTTTTAAGATGAGAGACAGGAAAGCACATTAGTATGCTGAAGGGAGTGATTTAGTGTGGCTGCGAGCCTGAGGATGCAGAAAGGTGTGTGACTACAGACGTGGAGCCAGTCCTCCATGACACAGATGATTATACTACCCAAGTGAAGCAGAGGCTGCCAAGCCCAGGAAAAGTTCAAGCTCCACAATTTATTCTAAGACGAATCTTTTGACTTCTGTAATAAAACTATAAAACCTGAATGAAAGTGCTACCATTTTTCTTCTTTAATTCCTAGAATCACAGAGCAATGATATAAAGAACTTTAACACTCATGTTCCCAACTTTATAGTGTTCGCACCTGTTTCTTGTACCTATTATTTGTAGCAGATCTTCATCAAGAAGAGACAAGAATCCAAAACTTCCTAAAGATTTTCTAAAGTTTAATCCAGCTTAAAGGAGAAAGCATGTCTCCTATACCCCACACACCCACGCACCTTGGGAAATGTCTGAAAGTAGAAGAATTTTTGTTCCTCAAATATAATGGCTCTAAAGTTCAGAGAATTATTAAATAAAAAATGACTTAGCTCAGGAGACACCGAGACACCCACACATGAGTTAATGACATGTAAGGTACATTTTTAGAACAACTACTGAACAACTTCTGAGAAATTGAGAGTGTACATTTAAAACCATGATTCTACTACACAAATAAGAATGAAACTTGGATCTGGGAAGATCCCTCTGAGCCATCAAAACAACATATAAAAGGAAATGTATTGTAGGGGGACTAAAGGATGTACAGATAATTGCACATTTTTGCTGCCATTTGGGTCCACTGAATATGAAATGTAGCACTTTCCTGAAGCATAATTAGGATGTTAACATGAGTTCAAAGGCTAGACACTACTACTGCAAAAAAAGGAATAAGTAGTCATACTATTGAGATTTCATTTCCATCTATGATCTCTTTCCAATCTTTCACTACCCCCAGAATGTCCCTGTTCTCAATTTTATGATCTGAACTTCCATTTTCTAACCTAAATCATTTATCTCAGCAGCTGAGCAAGATCGAAGCATGTGATGAGGGCGAGGGGTCAGAGAGGTACAGAATTTAATGTCAGCCTCAAATTTCTAATGTTAGCAAGTAACTTCACTTTGGTGGCTAGTAAAAATAAAGGACTTAATTAGATAACCTCTGTGTTCTTACTCATTTTTAAAGATTTATCACTCTACACTTTGGTGAATAAAACTGGAATGCTTTGGCCTGAGAAAGCCTCATACTCACGCTTGAGTTTTTGCATAGGAACCGCAACCTGACCTAGCCCGTGAGCACACAGGCAAATCGGAAACCTGACTTAGGGGTGTGCGTCTGTGACCACGGCCGAGTCTCAGCCAGTGGCAGTCGGTCAGCTGTGTGTACCCCACTTCCTTTGTCTGTAGTGTCACTTCTCCTGTCCTGTCTGTAAGTCTAACCCACCATGCATTGTTGGCCGTAGTCCCTCTTCATCTGTGCCAACTAGGGGCTGCCCGATTCGTGAGGCTTTTTAAAATTTTTTCTTTTCCTGCTCAACTTAAACTCTGTTAAACTTAAATTGCCTGAACTTTTTTCTCTTAACAAGTTCTTCAGTGGTGACCCTGTAGATGTCAAGTTCATGATTTAAAATGAACTGTTCAATTCCATGTTAAAGCATCATTGCACTTAATCAGGAGGTTTTTACATTTCAAATGAAAGTCCAAGAGGAATATGTCATTTCAACTGAAAAGTTCAATAATACCCGGGTAGAAAATAAGGCAAATTCAAAGACCCAAATATAATAGATTTTAAACTAGATAATACATACCAACTTTAATAAAAAACGGGTTAATTTTTTCCCTTTTAGTGTTTTTCGTCTATCTATGCCATTCATATACAAATAGAAACCACTCAAAAAGAAATAAAAGATGTAAAGTAGGAAGGAGGGTGGGATGGAGAACAAAGGTAGGAAGAAAGGAGAAAGGGAGAGAAAGAAGGAAGGAAGGGGGTAGGGAGGAAGCGTTTGCTCAACAGTATCACAGAATATTTAGTTGCCCCAACAAGTTTGAAATCCCCAAAATTAGAGTCACATTTAGCAAGGTGCTCTCTTTGCAAAAATGATTAATCAGTATTCTGCATGTGGTTACCTGAGATGAAACTGATATTCATTAGTTTCAAGGGCACCAGGTGTTCGCACGGTCCACCGCAGATTAAGAAGCAGTAGCCAGGCCATGGGACCCTGAAGTGAGAGGCGTCTGGATTAAATACTGCTGCATGTTGACAGCTTGAAACTTCTTAGCATTATTGCTCCTTCTTCTTTGCTTCTCAGAGATCTTTCTCAGAGGCCAGGATAAAGTCCTAGCAACATCAACAAGCATGACACCTAAAAATCTAGCTTCACAACTTGTTATTTTGCTGGATATTTGGTGTTCTGGTGACTATGGCATGTGGAATAAGTTACTCCGAAATGTAGTTGCATTAAGCAATTACTTGTTATGTTCCTGGGTTCTGGTTGACGGGAATGTGTACAGAACACAGTGGGGACAGCTTATTTCTGCTTCGTGCTGTCTGGGGCTCTGCAGATATTATCTGAAGACTCCTTCATGAACATGTCTAAAGAATCTGGCTGGAGTTCTTGGCTCAGATACCCACAAATGGCCTCTGCTTGTTGCCTGGGTTCCAAAGGTGAGTACATTGGGAGAAAAATAGAGAGGGAAAGAGGGAGAGGAAGGAGAAGAGAGAGGCAGAGAGAGGGGGGAGAGGGAGGGAAAGAGAGAGAGAAAACCAAGGCAGAAACTGTATCACCCTTTATGACCTAGCTTTGCCTCCAGGGCATTCTGTTCATTAACAGCCAGTTACTAAATGCCATCCATATTCAAGAGGGGGGAGTTTACAGCCCTTACCTCTCAGTGGAGGAGTGTTGATGTCACATTATGATTAGGGCATGTGGAATGGGATATGTTGTTCCGTGGCCATCTTTGGAAAATACAATCTGCCAAACACGGATAACTTCATATTTAAACTAGTTAGTTAGTGTGAACCCTGGTACATCTAGACACTATGCCTAGTATCCCCCATCTGCCTAGTGTAGTGAACAATGATTTGTTGTTTGTTTCTCAGGGAAGAAGAGACATGTTTCCTGTGACCTGAAAGAGTCTAAGCCTGAGATTAGCACTTCAGCTCTTACCTTGGAAATTTCTACGTGAAGAATCTGTCCTGAAAGTATAACAGACTCTAACAGACTCTGAGCATGAGGCTACACTGATTCAGAAAGACCAAGAGGGAGTGATGAAACTCTTTTTGTCAAATATTAAAAAAATATTTTTATAATTCTAGGACATTATTCACAGACTCAATATTACTTTTTAATGTAAAGAAATGTATACTGATTTAGTGATATAAATATGCAGGGCTTTGTGTTTGTTTCCTTTGCACAGTTCTTAGTACCTAGAAAATCTATGGAACAAATTGTTTCTCATGCAAAATTAAATTTCAGAAGACAGCAAAGAATAATACCAAGGTTTATTGATAGGATGTTATGAATTGAATTATGTTGACACCCTAAGCCCCAGTACCGCAGAAGGGGAACTTATTCAGAAGTAGGGACACTGCAGGTGTAATTAAGATGAGGTCACACTGGATCAGGGTAAGCCCTTAATCCAGTATGACTGGTGCCCTTGTAAGAGACAGAGACACAGAAGGAGCAAGGCCATGTGACATACAGACACACAAAAAAATCAGACGAAGACAGAGGCAAAGATCAGCATGTTACCTTTGCAAGTCAAGGAAACTCTGGGACTACCAGAAACTGGAAGAGGCAAAGAAAGATCCTCCCCTAGAGGCTTTGTGGGGAGCACGGCCCTGCCAACACCCCAATCCTGGACTTCTAGCCTCCAGAACTGTGAGACAATATTCTGTTGTTTTAAGCCTCCCAGACTGTGGTACTCTTGTCACAAAAGCCCTAGAAAATGAATAGAGGTAGAAAGTCAATTTCTCTGTTTCTTCTTATAATAAACAGATTAATATATTTCTAGCTTTCTTGGGGTTTGGACTTTTGAAAGGAAGATTTCTTATATCTTATGAGAATTATGATATTGTCACCCACTGTTTGGCTTCCTGCTTCTGTGACAGGCTTGTGTTCCTGCCTCCCACTACAATGCGTATTAAGTTCCTCCAGCTGCCATATTTGCATTTGAGGAACCAGTATCATTGCTTGTTTCTTTCATGAACTCTTCCCCAATCTTTCCAACAGGAAGTAGGCCCTCTCTTCCCTACACTTTCATAGTGCCATATCTGTGCCTCGTGTGGCCATTTTTTCTTATCCTTGCATATCTGTGGTTATTCATACTAATGACATCTTCCATACTTGGTAAACCACTGGATGGAAGGGTTGAGTGTTTTAGATCTTAGGAGTTCCCACTGCAATTAAGATAGTTCCTTGTATTTAATAATTGTCGAATAAATATTTGAATATTGGCTGAAAAGTTTTATGAGATTTTATGTGATGAAGGTGTCCCAAAGCAAAACTTACAAGATGTTTAGACTGGAAGATTACGATCCACATCTTTACTACCAAAGTCATTGCTTTTCACGATTTTGGAGGCACTGCTTACACCATATACTATGTGAACGGAGCCCCATAGAGCTTTGTAATGAAGCATCCCCTTTTACTCCCCAAACCTATCATTATGACAGGGTTACATTCCTCACTACATACCCTTAAAGTATGAGGCCCAGAGGGAAGCAAAATAGAATGATTACAAGCATGACTTTGGGGCCAGACATCTTGAGTTCAGTTGCCCCATTCAGAACCTACTGCAGGCGGCAGAGCCCCCAATTGCTGCTTTGGATCCCCAACAGCATGCATAGCAGGTCACGCTTTTCCTAGACTGCTCTCAGCCAATGACTGAGCAACGTGGGGGAATTAAACGAGGCCATCCACGCTTGGGTGTTTTCTCCACCCACTGGCCTCCCCATCCATTGACCTGGCAGGAACTTTCTCAGAGCTACACGGCAGTCTGCGGGTCTGCCTACCCATCTTTCCCTCCCTCTCTCTTTTCACACATTTCACGCCTGTATCTCAGTAGGAAGCCTCTCCCCACCCACTGCTCCTGTGTGTCCCCTTCATCCCTCATAGATGTTGCTCCCAATAAATCCAATGAACTTCCAATCTCACCTTGGCGGTTGCTTCTGGGAGGACAGAGGTTCAAAACTTAGCTCTTTTATTTATAACCTTTGGCTATAAATGTGACTTTGGGCAAATGACTAAACTCCTTCTTTTGACTCAGTTTTCTCATTTGCAAAAGTAGGGAGAGAATAGCACCTACTTCCTATGGCTGTTGTGAGGATGAAATAAATTTCTATGTGTAAAGCATGTAGGACCATGTAGTGAGCACGCTGCAAACGTTAGCTATCACGGATGCGTCAGTGCCTGACTTGAAAAGCATTTGATCTGTGTGTGATGACCGTTAAATCCCTGTTTGAAGTAAACATCTTTATTATATCAATTGTCAACCAAAAGTATGCCTGACTCTGTGTTATGTGGATGACGTTAGTCCTTCACTCACCTTGATGGGTAATGCTACGTTCTCAATATCCAGATAGACCCGTGGAACAGCATTCTGAAGCTATTCCAGGATGACCTCCTGTGTTTCTAGGCATTCCAGTATTTAAAAAAAAATAATGAAAGAAATTATATTTAAGTCAACTCCCTTCCTTCTGCCCATACATATTCGCTTCTTCTTATTTCCTTACCCTTCAGGGGAAAAGAAGAATAGCTTTCGTCCTGTGTGTGATGCTTAGGAAAAGCACGTCCCCACCCATTCTCTTTTTCTCTAGACTAAACATTCCCAGTTCTCCTAACGCTTTCTTTTTGATCTTCATTTCCAAACTATTTATCACTTATGCTCTCTTTCCCTGAGTGCTCTTTAGAGTTCCAAAAGTTGAGCCACACATTGAAGAAAGTTCTCCAAAAGAGGTCAAAGTGATTGGACAAAGATACATCAAGAACTTTGCCTGTTCTGCTCTCAAGGCCCGTGATTATTAAAACCTGAGGAAGGCAGCTTTTTCCTCTAATTTATAACTTCACTTATTGGGGAGGAAGCAGTAAAGTAACAAGGAATTAGGTGGAGGGGACTGTTCTTGTATCTGGGTATAGTTTGTGTAAAAGACATTCAGTACAAAAAGTCCCTGTTCCTAAGTAGAAAAAAAATGCATTTGTTTATCGCTGTTAAATACCTAATTTGATAGGCTTAATATTGTTAATTAATTAAGATACCATCTGCTGGTAGCCACATAACTGAGAACATTTTTCAGGGTCTAGAACTTAAATTAAAAGATGCTCTAAAGGTTTTTAAAAACACAACAAAAATGAACTCACCAATTAAACCTACTATTTTGTTCCATGATGCATTCTTTTTGGCAGTGAAACTATTTTATGTTGCCAACATAAAAGCCTTGATTAGAGTGTTTTGTTTTGGACCCTGTTATTAAGTGAGCACTACCTTTCCTGTACTGGTCCATATGAATCAGGCCTCCATCTACTCAGACTGAGTGTAAAGCCCAGTGTTTATGGCCACCAGAGTTCTGATTTGCAGTGTTCACAAGCAGAATAATCACAGATAATATATGCAGACTAGATCAGTGTTCTCTATTTCACATGCTGGTATTTGTGACAGGCAGAGTGTAGGTGACAAGCTACTAGGTTCACAGTACAATCCCTGGCTCTGTGTCAACTACGTAAACCTGTGGAAGCAAAGTGGAGAAGTTTGGGTTTCACCCACAGAATTGTGGAGAAAATGATGGGTTTTCTAGAATTCGTCTCTAGGCATTTCCCCCTCTCTTTTTGACATCAGGATAATCCAAAGATAATTCCCAATCAACTAAGCTCAGTTAGCTATGGTTCATTCACATTCAAAAGCTTGGGCTTATCTCTAAATAAAATAAAGGAAAGACAACCAGTCAAAGAGGGAAATCAGAGATTTGGGACCCCCTGCATATGACAACAACAAGAGTATAGCAGTGCACAGGAAGGCCACAAGACAATGAGTCTTAAGGCTCCCAAAACTAACAGAGCTGTACTTTTAAAGCTTGTCACCTGAAACTAACAGGGATTGAGAAAATTAGTTTGACATTCTGAGGCCCTGATGTTAAAGAAAACTAACAGGTACACGTGTTCCAAGAAAACAACAGAAATAGCCCACATTTCTAGAAACAAAAGAAACTGAAACTAAAGCTAAAATAAAATTTAATTATAAACATAACACCCACTCCCCCCCCCCCCAGTGCTGGTTCCCCCAACCTCCCCAAGAATTTCTGAGCTGTCCTGGATTTTTCTCATCAAAGAAGGCTCTGGAAGAGAATCAACAGATCACAGATGTAAATACCAAAAAAAGAAAAAGAGGAACATCTCGGTTAAGTTTAGGCCCATTAGTCCAAGTTGGATTCCCATATTTGAAAATCATGCTGAAGGCACTTTGGAACGTCTGCAAGCAATCATGTTCCCCAGGTAGGCACAAGCTGGGAATGGGAATAAGAATGAAAAACAACCAAAGTTATTAAAATAAGGTAGCCCAAGGGTCACGGGATTTTATAAGAAGCCATTGAATCAGAGCTGCCTTCCCATCCATTCCTCTCACATGACAGACTCGATTCCAGCTCTGCGTCTTTGCTCTTTCCGTCATCCTTCTCTCCCCTTTCTGGAAACCCACACCAGTCAAATTCCTGGGTGTGGGAGGTGGAGAGGCTTCTGCACTGGGAACGAGGACCCCTGAGGCTTGGACGCAGCAGTGCTACAAGCCGTGTGATTCTGAACTCAGATCTTCAGGAGGAAAGCAAAAGGGTTAGACTAGATAGTCTGTGTATTCGTCTGCTGGGGCTGCCATAGCAAAGCCACAGACTGGGGGACGTAAAAAACAGAAACTTATTTTCGAACAGTTCTGGAGGCTAGAAGTCTGAGATCAAGGTACTTGGCAGGGTTGCTTTCTCCTGAGGCCTCCCTCCTTGGCTTGCAGGTGGCTGTCTTCTCCCCGTGTCTTTTTATGGTCTTCCCTGTGTGTGTGGCTGTGTCCTAATCTCTTCTAATAAGGACACCTGTCATATTGGATCAGGGGCCACCCATATGATCTCATTTTACCTTAGTTACCTCTTTAAGGCCCTGTCTCTCACTATAGTCACATTCTGACGTCCTGAAGGTTAAGACTTCAACATTTGAATTTTGGGAGGGACACAACTCACCCTGTAACAATACCCGAGGTATCTTTCAGTTCCAGAATTCTTGGATTTTTTTTTTCTCTCTCAGGTTCTGACTTTTTATTAACTTATCTTCCTAATAGGGAAGATTCAGCATGTTATATTTAGAAAAGACTGCAAGGGACTGAAGTGGTATTTTTAGGCTGTCTGTTACTTTGTTTCCTTTAAGTTAAAGCTACTCCATAGGGCAGAGAGGGCTGTGTTCTAGAAAGTCTATGGGTAAACCTTAATTGTCTATACTTTTTTTAAGACAGGACCACTGAGCGTGTGCCCATTGGAGGCTCTTCTTTAAGAATCTGATGCCATGAATATTTTTAGGGCACCAATACCCCGCCTTACTCTGACTTCAAGTTTTACCCCATGTGTTGGCTACGTTTTTTAGGGTTGTAAGGAACAGAATTGTGCTTGGATTCTTTTAAATCATTAGTTGTATTCTTTTGTTTTCCATAAGGATGCAAGTGAAAATAAGGAAGACAGGACTGAGCTGACCCCAGCCGGAATGAAACCCTGTTCAGGATACTGCGATTCTCCAGGGATCTGATCATCTTGTTTCTGCAAGAAGAAGTCCATTGTTCTCTGCTCCAGGTGACTTCAGGTAACAGAGCGACTTGCCCCTTCTGTCTCTGCCTGGACTGCTCCCGCTGCTACCTGCGTCTCTCTGGTATCTTTGAGTTCCAGCTCCTTGACCTGGAAGCTGGGTGGATTGGTCCATCAGCAATCAGTGCTCACAGCCTCTACTGGACAGAGCCCTTCCACCAGGCCACTTCATCGACCATTAGTCAGTCTGCTGTTGGCTGACTTCAATGAATTGTCTCTCTCTGGTCCTATCAACCTGGTGATGAGGCCACATGACTCTAAAGAAGGTGGCCAGTGACCAAGAACTTCCTTTGAAAGACTCAGTGCTCTCAGTACTCAAAGATTTTACAGAGCAGAAAGTCCAGCCTGCGTGCACTTCACCAAGTATCCCCGATGCGTTCTGCCTCTTTCCTTCCATTTACCAAGAAGCCACGGACTAGCTTGCATTCGTTGCCTTCACTTTCTCATCTTCACTTTTGGTATCCTGAATCCCCGAAATCCTGTTCCTCTGATTCCCAAACCCACCTTCCCTTCTCTTAACTCCAACTGGAAGTAACTCTCAAGTTGGTATCCATTTTTTTTCTCTCCTCAAACTTGCTGCTGCATTTAAAACCATCGATTGGTCACCCCCACTTGCAAAGTCCCCTACCTCAGCTTCTGTGACTACATTATCCTGGGAGTGGAGGTGCCAGTGGGGCGAGGAACAGCAAACTGTGGGAAAGTCTTGGCAACAAGGGGCCTAGATTTGAATCCTGAATCTTCCCAATGCTCAATATCTATGTACTATTGTGTATGTTAATTCTGTACAGTTCAATAAATTTTATTTCTGTGCATATGTTTTAGCCCTTGACTTGGTAGGGGTCCCTCCAGAAGCTGATTCTGACACAATGATTCAAATGTTGAGAGGTGATCCCAGGAGTCACCAATAGGGGAGGTGGTTCGTAAGACCAGGTAAACTAAATCCATTAAGGAGGCATTATCAATACAATTACCGCTGTGCGGGACTAGAGCTCAATCCCTTTGGGGGACAATGTCGAACACAGTTATCACAACCAAGGTCAAGGGGGCTGAGGTATTTATTCAACAATCCCTTGCCCATTATAGACTTGAGGGATGCTTCTACAGAAAACAATTCTTGGGCATTTCCATTTTGCCCTACATTTAGGCTGTATTCACCTGTTTCTGTCTGATGGAGTTTGGATGTGTTGTCCCTGCCAAAACTCATGTGGAAATTTGATCCCCAATGTGGCAGTGCTGGAAACTGATTCAGTCATGGGGGCGGATCCCTTATAAATGGATTAATGCTCTCCCTGGGGGAGGGGGAGTCATGAGTGAGTTCTTACTCTGTTAGTTCTCACGAGAACTGCTTGTTTAAAAAGACCCTGGCACCTTTTCCTGCTCTCTTGCTTCCTCTTGCCATGTGATCTGCTTGTACCCACCGGGTGCTGCCACTTTTCCACCATGAGTAGAAACAGCCTGAGGCCTGTGCCAGAAGCAGCTGTCCCAGAATCGTAATCCAAATAAACCTCCCTTCTTTATAAATTACCCGGTCTCAGGTAATTCTGTTATAGCAACACAAAACGGACTAAAACACTGTTGCTAATAACAAAATACCTGAAGCTGGGTAATTTATAAAGAAACAAAATTTATTTCTCACAGTTTCAGAGACTGGGAAGTCCAGAATCCAGGGAACACATCTGGTGAGGGCTTTGATCTTGGTGGCAGCTCTACAGCGATGCAGGGTGCCACATGGTGAGAATGGCAGGAGCAAGAGAGAGCAAAGCTGCTCACTCACTCACTGTCCCTCTAAAGCCATCATAACCACACCCATCACTCCATAAATGGATCAATCCATTCACAAGGACGCAGACCTCAAAATCTAATCACCTCTTCAGTCCCCACCTTTCAATTACCATAATAGGATTTCCCATCCTCTTAACAGTTACAGTGAGGATTAAGCTTCAATCAGTTTTGGGGGGACATTCCTTCCACAGTACAAGCCAAGCACACTTGGCCAGAAAAGAAAATCCCTGCAGCAGAGAATTGCAGATACTCATAGCAAGAAGCCTTTCCTGTGCAGCGGCGGATGCTGAGGTGCTATAAGAAGGACATCAGACACGGATGCGACAGCATCCAGGAGACTGGAAGGTAGGTCCTTGAGAGCTCACGCCATCTGAGTCACTTATGTGTGTCTTCCTCAGTGACCTAACATGGGCTATCAACTAATAGTCGTTCAATAAATGAACACATTAACCCAAGGGCTTTAGGTACTAGAGAAGAATTGTTAATAGAACCCAGTGGTTCGAATACCTGAAATTACTCACTGTCAATCCAGATAATCTCTGAATAGACCCATACTTAGGGTTTTCTGTTGGCTTTGACATTAAGTACTTATGGACCACACATTGTCCAAGTGTGGGCATTTGCTCAGCTATACTGTTATGGAGCTCTGGGAGTGCACTGGAAGCTTCCCTGAACAAAGGAGGTCATATCTAGAGAGAAATACTCAGTGGAACATGCACTGCAGCACCTGCTTCTCACCTGATGATGCCTTTGTCACAGCCACCAAAGCAACCAAACTTTTCCACTTCAGCAATGCTTGGACAGATTTGGTCCTTCGTGTCAGTCAGGAAAGGTAAGGGAACAGAGTAAGAACTGGGAATCAAGGAAGAAACTGTGTGTGTGCCCGTGGTGTGTGTGTACATACATGTGATGTGTATATGTGTATGTGTGCGGTGTCTGTGTGTAATATGGTTATGGATATGTGATGTGTATATGTACTTGTACGTGTGCGCTGTGTATCTGTGTGTTTGTGTGCACGTGGTGTGCTTGTGGTATGTATTTGTGTGTGTGGTGCATACATATGTATGGTGTGTGTATGGTTGGTGTGTGTATACAGGGTGTGTATATGTGTGTGGTGTGTATGTGATATGTGGTTGTGTATGTGACATGTATATGTACTGGTATGTGTATAATGTGTATCTATATGTATGTGTGCATGTGGTGTGCATTTGGTTAGAGTTTTAAAGAGAAGAGAGAAAAAATGTGAGAAAAGGGGCCAGGCAAGGAAAAGATCATTGCAGTTTCTCTGGGTAACTATCTGCATCCAGCTGGTCAATGCCCAATCCAATGTGGTGGCACCCTCTGTGATGTCAAATTCCATGTGGGATGGAATAATTTTTTGCAAGGCCGCATTTTTTAAAATCACAGGAAGAGGGCACAGGTAGCTCAGGGAGCTGAGTGGAATTCTAGATGTACAGAAAGAGATTGGGTGGGCCTGCCTCTGAGGACATTCTAATGTTGGCAGGTGGAGGGGATGGCGTTAACTACACTCCTTTTGTGTATGTGGGGACAGAGCCCTGGAGGTGTGCTTGTGTGTTGTCCATCCTTCCCAGTCTCAGCAAGCTGCCTCCCCCCCAGAGGGGCTATCCTAGTGGAAAACTCCATCCACTGACTCCATCCCTAGGAGTCACACCCATTTGAAGAAGTACTATCCCACTTAAAGGTTCTAAATCCTGCCTTAATCCACTTCACATTAAATTATTGCAAAAAAAAAAAAAGGTAATTACTCCGAGTCTTTCACCTGTGAAACCAAGGTGTCCAGAAGCCATATATCCACTGTAAATGTAGACGTGTCAGGGCATAGGGTGGGGAGGCAGTAACAAGGTGGGCTCTCACTGGGGTTTTATTTGCCTGAGGAGTGAATGACTTATGAGAAGGAAGTCATCCCTGGCTAGAGCTGTACAGATTTGGGCCACAGAACATGGTCTTCCAATATTTTAGGAGAGGCCAGGAGGTATGAGGGGCTGCTTAAGCCCCTCAGAGACTTGAGAAGGAAGACTTAGAAGACGATCCTTAAAAGGCAGCCTATGAGTGGAGGATAATAGCTGTAGGGACACAGGATGTTTCCTCTACCTCAGTGTAGTCCAGTTATTGCACTGAGAGGCTACCGAGAGTGTGGAATGAAGTGGCAGCCATTTGTGGGGAGTGCTACGGCACATCCCAGTGATAACCTGAAAGTCAGTGGCCTGGGGGACCCAGCCAAGCAGCCACTAAAGAGTGCAGGGAGCTTGTCACCGTTGCTACTGCAGATCCGCAAGGCTGTTTGGGGAGCCAGAAGGGCTTCTTAGGAGCATGTGCAAAATGATCCCTGGGAATTTCCAGAACTAGCTGGGAGGGTTTGGAGATGTTCTGAGGCTCCCCTAGTCCACAATTTGTGGTTAAGCCAAAGAGGACAGCTTTTAGTATTGACCACTAGTGTGTCACAGCAAAATACGGTGTATATACATCCTGTGAGCAAAATGTGATGACATTGCCATAAGTTAAACATGAAAATCCGTCTCATCATTCATGGACACACGTTAGGTAGGGACATGATTTCACTTGATGACTATACCTCTGTTTGGTTTGGTTTGGTTTGTATCTGAGCAAAGGATAGGTAGGGTTTGAGCTGATCAAACCCTACTTTCTCAGTTCTCCCTGTGGCTATCAGCCAGATGGTGGTTCAGCTAGGGTTGAGGCTGAGTCAAAGTGGTCGAAAACCCTCAAAGAATCAGCTCTTCAGGGTTCAAGCCACACCCAGCCCTGGCCCCCCTTCGATTTGCACTCTACCGGGCTGCAAAGTCTTGATCTCATAGTGCAACTCTCTAATCAGATAAGCTGACCACACAACCTTCTTTATTCTCAAGACCACTGCTCTATTAAAGCCTCAAACTGTCCTCAAGCCATCTCAGGGTAGCGGCAGCAACCTTCAAGAGTTACACAGAAACTGGTAGACTCACACCATCAGTGCAGGTTTGCCAACCTTCTCAGGTCATTGTGAATGATTATGTGTAAAGTCTGCTTTGAACTTGTTGGAAAAGGCAGAGAAGTACAATGTATTTTGCTCAGACAATTCATTTTAAAGGATTTGGTTCCCCAATTTCCTGCAGTTGGAATCACGGTCCATTTTCACAGTCACTAGACCATTAAATCCTGTGTATACAAAATAAAGAACTAGGAAAAATAGAAACCTAAAAATCTTAAACAAAATGATTGTACAAATATTATCTGAGAGCCAATAAATCAATATTCAGAAAAATCTTCTTACTGTCAGAAGCTAACTGGAACACAGACTGTTTTTGCCGTGTTTCTAGATAATGGCAGAGATTAAGTCCAGCATTGTTTAGAAATCATAGGCTTGCAGATCCCTTCTTTTCAGGGATTAAAGAAAATATAACCTCCGCTGCTGCAATTAAATGGTAAAAAAAAAAAAAAAAAAAAAAGGATTTTCTTGTCTTTTGTCTGCACACCCAGCCTGGCCCAGAGTTATTCATCAAAATAAGGTTTCTTGTGTTTTAGGGTTTGTTTACAGAGTGTTCTCTAACACATTTTGGTTCTGAAGACTTTTTTCCATTTTGCTGAGTTCATCTTCTAAAAAGGGAGGTCAAAAATTAGGAGCTGGCTCCGCCGTGTGCTTTGGTTAGAAAACTACACCTCCATTTCTACAGATAGTTCGCCCTCTAGTGCACGAAAACAATAGATACTAATTAAATACAAATTTAAAATACTACAAAATACTAAAACTACCCCAAAATATGGCCAATTAATGCACCTGCCAAGCACTGTGCTAATGTACTAAAAGTGCTAACGTACACTGTACTAATGTACTATATGTATTATTGTTTTATTGTCTATTGCTATGGACCAAATTATCCTAAAATAGAGGAGCTTAACACAACAGTCATTTATTATGTCTGTGAGCTAGGAATTTGGGAGCAGCTCAGCTGGATAGTTCTGCTGGAGGTTTCTTTCTCACAAGGATGTGGTAGGACAGTGCCTGAGATCATCTCAAAGCCTCGTTCATGCACATATCCAGTGGCTGAGCTGGTAAGATGGAACGAGCAGGGTAGGAACATCCAGCACCTCTTCCTGTCTCTGTGTGGTCCCTCTGTATGCTTCCTCCAGTGTAGCCAGACTTCTTCCATGTTGCCTCAGGGCATCCAAGTATTTATAAACCCAAGTATTTATAGGAATTTTGCTTATGATATAGCAGGTATTTTAGGTCCGTGGAAAAATGATGGATGATTCAATAAATGTTCTGGGACAACTGTGTAACCTTCTAGAAAAAAATCAGGATCTCTACTGAACTCCTTAAATTTAAAAAACTTTCCTTCCCTTCCCCCCATCCCCCACCCTAAAAATTTCAGGTGGGCCAAAGGTGTAAACATAAAAACAAACAAACAAACAAAGCATAATATTTCTCGAAAATACATAGGCGATTTTAAAAAAATCAAATCTGAGAGAAGGGAATATACTTTAAGAGCATGAGAGAAGCCTCAGATATCATAAGACTGACAACATAAACATCAGATATTTCTGCATGACAAGAAAAACTTTGTTAAAAATGTTAAAAGACAACTGACAAACTAAAAATATTCATACAAAACATGTCACAAATGGTTTATTTGTTAAATATATAAAACCAACTACACATATTTTTTTAAAAGATAAATTACCCAAAAGAAGAAAGAGCGAAATTCATAAAAAGTCTCTAGAAAAGGTAATCTAGTGTTCCTATACACATGAAAAAAATGTGTAATCTCACTTAAAATCAGTGAAATACCATTTTCCCCATTTTGTTCTTAGAATAGGTTTCCTTATTTTAGCTCAATAATTAAATAATTTACGAATCTAATCTAGTGTCGGTTATGTATCATGAATATTCAGGTGGTGTTTAATTACCCCTTACCTTACGTGAGGCCTTCTAGGTGTAATACAACCAGGTTCGCTTCAGGGTAATTTTTAGAGATGATTTTTTTAGGGGAGAAACTTAGTCTCCTATATTGCCACATACAGGATTCTCTCTGTGTGTATTGTTTTCTTCGGAATCTTTTTCTTTTTATCCTCACATTCCGACTTCAGAGTATAAATTCTCAGGATTCAAATGGCATTCTGTATTCTCCCTTTTTAAGACCGTGGTAATGGGCAAGGAGCTATGTTGGGCAGAGGGAGTGGTAGCTGGCAGAAGATGGAAGGGTAGTGTCTTGCACCCACAGGTAGAGACAGGGCACAAGAAGGAAGTGGAAAACAGAGGGAGAGGCACAGGCTGTCCTTCCATCTCGAACATGCCCCTGATCCCTAAAAAATTTATGGAGAACAAGAAAAATGCTGACTTATCTATGAAGGTCATGTAATTATTCATTCAACAAATACTTACAGAGCATCCTGTGCCAGGCACTGTCCCAGGTTCTGAATGTTAAAAATGTATGCCATTATGTTTTAAATAATAGTGTGTAATCATTAGAACCCCAATCAACTCCATGTAAACTAACTAAACGTTCCTGACATGAGAGATTAATGAGCTCCTGCTCAGAGAGTTTGCTATGAACCTTTCATTGAATGTGGTCATATCCCCCAACATCACTAATCATATAATGATGCCAAATCCCTTAATGACACCATTAAATAAACTGCACCTCTCCATCCAGAACCTTAAAGTTAGGAAGTTAATAGTGAATTAAGAAAGATAGTATGGCTGCTAGAAAGAATAACAGACTAGGAATTCAGAAACTAGATTCTGAATTGCTATAGTATCTGTCAAGTCACTTAATTCCACAGAGTCAGTTTTCCTATTTGTAAAATAAAATGAATCAGAAAAATGTTAAAGCCTCTTTTATATCTGATATTCTATACTCTTTTTTATTGAAAAATAAATTATTATACATATTTGTGGGGTAGAGTTGAATATCAATACCAGGGTACAATGTGCGATGATCAAATCAGGATAATTAGCATCTTCTGATAATCTGTAATCTTAAATTAACAAATCTAATTAAATCTAAATTATAGGAGGAAGACAAACTCTACATTATGAGTTTTGGCTCAGTTCCTATTAATGATGAAAACATTTCCCTTTCCTCTGCTGTGACATTAAGAAGACAACACATATAAATTTAAAAAGTATATAGTATGAGTGTATAATTATTTTTTAAGTGATCACCAAAAGTACCATTTTACAGGAGATTCAACCCTTCAGTGCTTTGCCAAATATACTTGATGATATGGCTATAGGATGTATTTCTTCATTTCCCTTTGCAAATTTTCTTACCAGATGGCAGAAGATTTGAAAAAAGACAGAGTTGGGGCGGGGCGAGGAGCCGCTGGCCAGTGCATACTTATGTTATCGCCAAAACTTAATTTTTGTTTCAAACTTCAAGCAGGAGTGTAACTTGCTGTAGTTGGATTTTAGACGCTTCCTCGGGCGTTGGACATAAAAGACAGCAAACCATGGGGGAAAAGATGAGTTTAAATCCTGGGGGTGGGGAGCAGGGGAGATAAGATTTACAATTTAGATAAGAGGAAGACCACCCAAAAAGAGCTACAGCCTGTGATGGCGCTGAGGATTGGGACACCGGCCCAGTCCTGCGTCAACAGACGATTTCAGACCCTGGAGCCACGGGAGGCCCAAGTTCTTGCTGCGGGAAGAAGGACCGGTTGAATGGTAAGGTGAGTCCATTTCTGTTTTAGTGGCTTTAACATATATTCTGCAAGTAAGTGACCTATCCAGATCACTTGACTGACTTAGGAAAAACCCCGCAAATTAATACATCAAAATGTTGAGATTTTTAAACCACTGAAAAAAGTTGTCTGCAAACATCCTTATCAAAAGCGAAATGCAAACATCGGGAAGGGAAATATCTGAACTGATACAACATGCACCTCACCACACCGGTCAGGACTGCCCCGCCAGCTTCACCCCGGCACCGCCCCGCACCCAGGGAATCCAGCCGGGCGGTGCTGGGGCTACAGGTTTCCAGGGCGCGCGCCTGGGGTCCGGAGGCGTGGGGGGTGTGGGTGGTTCCCTTGGAGCACCCAATCAGCAGCGAGGCTCGGCGGTGGCGCCAGTGACGTGGCCCGCGCTTTCCTCCGCCCCACTGCAGGCCGACGCTCGGAGCCATCAGCTACGCGAGCTCGAGAGCGAGGGGAGAGGGAGGAGGGCTTTGGGGCTGACGGCTGTCCGAGGGCGGCGGGTCGCGGGAAGGGAGGGAGTGAGCATGCGCAGCAGCTCCGGGGAGGGCGGGGGTGGATGGGCTGGGGATGGGGAGGCGCGTGCGCGAGTGGCCCACCTGCGGCCGCGGGTGGAGGGGGCAGGTTCTCGAGTGTCGGCCACCCGAGGGCGGGCGGGCGGCAGGTGCCGCCGCGGCCCTCGCCGCAGCCTTCTGCCGGTCCCGTGTCTCCTCGTCCTCTGGCGGCGATGAGCTGGGCCCCGCTGGAGGCTGCACCTGCCGGCTGCCCGTCACCTTGGGCCTTCCGGCGTGACCTCGGCCTCCTAGCGTGTTCGGCCCCCGCGGCGTGGCGCTGCCCCTGAGAGGGAGCGGCGGCAGCGGCCTCCTCCGCCCCGAGTCCTCGCTGGGGGGCCGCGCGGGGACATCGCCCGGCCCCGTCCCCTCCCCCGTCCGCTGTCCTCAATGTCTCCCCGGCGGGGAGGGGTCTGACTGGGAGACACGCTGAGCGCCCCCCCTCCCCGAGGCCCGTCGGCGACAGCAACAGCGCCCGGCCCGGCGCCACGCAGCCTCCCCCGGCGGCGGCGGTCTGGAGGAGCCGCGCAGCCGCCCCCGGGAAAGATGAAGGCGGAGGGGGGCGACCACTCCATGATCAACCTGTCGGTGCAGCAGGTCCTGAGCCTCTGGGCCCACGGGACGGTGCTGAGGAACCTCACGGGTCATTGATGCGCCCGGGCTGGGGACCGGGGTGCGGTGCCGCCCCTTGCCTCCTTTCTCCCTGCAGAGGAGGGGAAGCGCTCCTCGCCGCCCCAGCCCCGTGCGCGCCCCGCTCGGGAGCTCACGGCCCCAGGTCCTGGCGAGGAAGGAGTTAATCGCCTCGACTGTGCGCGTGTTCCGGGGGCGCCGGCGCCCGCCACCCTCTTCCCTGAATCGCCGGGGGATCGTCCACAACCCCTGCCTCCGGCCCTGCACGGGGAGGGCTCCAGGCGGCCCTGCCCCTGTAGTGCGCGCGGAGTAGCCTCAGTGCTAAGACTTGAGCACAGTTAGCTTTTATTTCATTACACTCCTCCCCTCCCCCTTTCTCTCTCTCAAACCGCTCCTGGCTGTTTATATCTTTTACTGGTTTAGCTCTTTTTCTTTCACACAAATCTGAAACCAAATGCAGGATTTACATTCCCTGCTCACAGTGATCAATTTGCTTCGACCGTTAATTTTTTTGGCAATAGAGATGACTGCGTAGATTATAGTGGGTCAGGAGCTGGGCCAAGGTCTAGTTCATTGTAAGCATTTTAGCGTCACGTATCTCCTCCCCCTCCCATTTCCTTTTGTCTGTCTGTCTCCTTCTGGCCTCAAGCTGCTGCTTCCGTGACATTTGATAATTTTGTGTATTTCCCTTCATTCGTCAAAGCTATCAGGAATTGGACTTAACTACATTATAGTAACATCAGTTTCTGTTTATTAAAGTGAGCACTAATGTAATTTTTAAAAAATCTAATTTGTAGCTTTGTGAAGAAACTTCTGGTTTTGTTAATATGGAAATGCTCATATTATAGTCTTGAGTTCTGAATTTTAAAAATTTCTTCTAAAGAGTAGTATTTTCAAGAAAGAGATTCTGTTGCAATTGGTGACTCTTCAGTGCCTGCTTTTCAGCAAAAATACTTAATATACTCAGAATTTAATTCTTGAAGATGTGTAAGGCAGTTAATTTCAATAGAACATTAATATTTCAAAATGCATTTTGTCTGACTGTTAGGAATATTTTACAAATACAATCTGTGTCGACAGGATATACGAGTGCACATAAACTATATGTATAAAATATGGCATGATGCAGAATTCAGATGTTCACAGAGAAAAATTTATGGAATGATATACCACAAGGACAACATTGAGGACACTGGTTTCCATGACTTTAGAAATTACAATTGAGGTAGATTCTGGATTGATTCATGGTATCTCCACCGCGCTCAGCCAGTGAGCGCACCGGCCATCCCTATATAGGATCTGAACCCGGGCCTTGGTGCTCCCAGCGCCGCACTCTCCCGAGTGAGCCCCCGGGTCGGCCGGGTCCACATTTTGAGTCACCTAGGGAGATTTAACAATTACAAATGGCCAGACCTCATCTCTATACCAAATGGGTCAGAATCTGTGGAGGTAGAAGCCAAGCACAGTGGTCTTTAAAGCTCCCAGCTGATTCTGATGTGCACTCATGGTCGAGAACGTTGCTCTAAAGCAATGGTTCTCAAAGAATGGTCTCTGGACCAGCAGCGTCAGCATCACCTGCGAACGTGTTGTAAATGCAAGTCTTCAGGCCCTATCGCAGACCTATTGAACCCCAAAACTCTGGTAATCAAAGTAGAAGGTAGTGACTTGGTTTAGGGTAATAATCAATGAAGTGAAGTGGGTGAAAAGTGGACAGATTTGGAAAAGATTTTAGAAGGTGAATCATCAGGATTAGCAGATTGGTTAGATGTGGGGCAGATGAGGAAAAGAAAGGAACCAAAAATGACTCCCAGGTTTTTAGCCTGACCTTCTAGGTGAATAGTGTGCCATTTCTGGAAATGGGGAACACTGTGCAGACATCTCCTCAGAATGCTTTAGGAACTCCGATCTTCACAAACTGATCTGTAGAAGAGATCCTTAAATACCTGCCTGTCCTGTCGGGCTAGGGCTCACAGACGCTTCAAAACCCATTGTACAGTCTGGGTCACCAGATCCCTCACATGCAGGTCCATGAGCTAGGTAATTGGGAAAGATCCTGAGAGCCATTGGCAGGTTACAAGAGCTCAGTCCTTAGCTGCAGCAGCAGCAGTGGTGGCCTCTGGGAGCATCCCGGAGACCCTAGCAGCAACAGCCTCTAGCAGCTGTAATGGCCTCCCTATGGCCCCCCGGGGGCATCCCAGGAGCAGGGGGCCCTGCAGATCAGAACCACTCATACTTTATACTTAAATCCATAACCCAGGACACCTGGGTACACATGTGCAATTACATTAGACAATAACCAAGGAACACCTGGGCACACATGCATATTTACATCAAATGCTCAGCAAGATTCTGAACATGTAAGGGGCCCTGGCCACTTTCCTTCCCTTTCCCTACACTGCCTTTGAGGAAACTAAGGGTAAAAGATACTGTGACTGGGGCAAAGTCACACAGTGAGGAACCAAAGTCTCCTAACTCTTGAAAGTCCAAGATCTTTACTGCTAAACCATCTTGTCATGTCTTCTCGTTCACTCTATTAGCATAGGTCATTTGTCCATGGATATATCCTGTGAGGGTTTTCAAGAATAAGGTCTTGAGGTTATTCTTGAGCCACGGTTATTTCTGGAGTCCTGCTACTTACTACTGTTCTCTTCCCTGTATACTGTTCTGCTCCCTCCTTTCTGACTACCTCAGTCCTATATACCCTGCAACGTCTGTCCACTTTCCTTCTCAGTAAGACTTTCCTGATTGATGTCCATGTGTCTGTCTAGCTCCTCTGAGCCAGTGGTTTTCAGCCTTACCTGTACATTGTAGCTGTCCTGGGAGCTTTAAATACAGATTTGCAGGTTTCACACGAGGCATACTGAAGGTGGGGAAGGGATATAGATGAACTTTAATTTATTAATGTCCTCCAGGTTTTGATACACAGACTTGAGAAACACTAGCATAAAGTACATTTAGCAATTAATTACGTACCTTTCTAATGATGTTCCTTGGATTATTTTTGTTACTTAGTACTTCATATACACATCCAAGGGGTCTTCAAAAAGTTCATATTATCTTTTAATTCCATTTTTTAATGAACTTTTTGAAATACCCTCATATATGTAAATATCTTCATCTGTTTGGGCTGCAGTAACAAAATACCGTAGGCTGGGTCATTTATAAACCACAGACATTTACTGCTCATAGTTCTGGAGGCTGGGAAGTCCGAGATCAAGGTGCCAGCATGTTCAGTGTCTGGTGCCAGCTCTCTGCTTCACAGATGGTGCCTTGTTGCTGTGTCCTCACGCAGTGGAAGAGGCAAAGGAGCTCGCTCGAGCCTCTTCTAAGTCATGGAACCTTAACGACTTAATCACTTCCCAAAAGATCCCAGCTCTTAATACTAAGACATTGGGTATTAGGTTCTAACATATGAATTTGGGGAGGACACCAATTCAGACCATAGCAGTATGTCTACATACATATAAATGTAAATATGCATATATGTCTTGTTTCCCATATGCTATGGTTTGAACGTCCCCCCAAAGCTCACTGAAGCTTGATCTCTACTGTAACAGTGTTAAGGGGGTGCGAAGTCAGAGTATGGTATTTAAAAGGTAGAGACTTTGGGAGGTGATTGGATTGTGAGGACTCTGTCCTTGTGAATGGATTAATCTGTTATGAAGACAGAGCTTTATAAGGACAGAAAGAAAGCATATGGAAATGTTCTCTTGCTCGGCCCTCGCCATGTGATGTTCTGCACTGCGTTGGGACTCTGTAGAGAGTCCCATCAAGAAGAAGACCTTCAATGTGCCTCCCCAGGCCTCGGACTTTCCAGCCTCCAAAATTGTGATAAATAAACTGTGTTTCTTATAAATCACCCAGTTTCAGGTACTCTGTTACAAGCAACAGAAAACAGACTAATACACCATACCGATTCTTAGGGGAGACACTTACTCCCCCTGTTATTTCCCTACACGAAGGAGGAAGCTCAACTGGTATAATATGTCTGGTCTCTCTCTGCTCTTTCATCTTTTATCTCTCTGTCCCTGGTCAGGAGAGGAGTGATTTATATAATCGTGTTAGTGACAGCATGTTAAAATCTTTTCACTGGGGCCAGCCCGTGGCTCATGGAGGAGAGTGTGGTGCTGATAACACCAAGGCCCTGGGTTCGGATTCCATATAGGGATGGCCAGTTAGCTCACTGGGAGAGCGTGGTGCTGACAACACCAAGTCAAGGGTTAAGATCCTCTTACTGGTCATCTTAAAAAAAAATGTTTTCATTGATCAATAAGTGGGAATTCATGTCATATTTATTTCAGGGCCCTTCCAAGTTATATCAGTTAGGGCACTTTCCTACTTCTGTGTTTATAGAGCTAGAACCACTCCCTTTTACAATTTAATAAAATATTGGTGAGAAAAAAAAACTCTCAGGCATTTGTTCTCTCTTATTCCTTTATTGGAGTGACAGAAAAAAACCATGAAATAATATCTTAAGAAATAGACGAGATGTGACTTTTTAGATCTCCTTCTGACTGTGGGTTAATGTGTTTTTAGATAATAAAAGTAAAATAAAGATTATCAGGCTAATTGGTAATGCAGAAGAAGAGGGATAATTCAGAGTCTTACAGTTCCTTCTACATGTTAACCTGGTGTGCTTTGCAAAGTATAGATCACATCAGTGACACAAATTCCTGTAAGCAAACAGCAGCAGAGTGCTTGGAAGTCAGTGGTCACTTTAAACAATTTTGTTTTCCTTTGTGTTTTCCAAAAAATAGACTAAAACTTTCCCTGAGTAGACGATGGACTTGTGTTTCTCAAAACAAAGTCCATGGACCACCTGCCTGCATAGCCTCATTTGTGGCATGTGTTAAAAATTCATATTCCTGATGTGTACCTGAGACCACTGGATGGGTCCCAGGTATCTGTATTGTTTTAAATCCTCTGCTGCTATCCATACAGAATAACGCCAGAGTCACTATCTGGATAAAGAACCCACATTCTACTACACCAGATTAATGACAACAGGATTTTCATAGTTCTGTATAGGAAGAATTTGTAAGCTATTTTTAGAGCTTTAAAGATATAAATAATACAAGTAAAAATATGAAAAATAAAGAGAAAATATTTTAAAAATAATTCTTTCATGTTTTTATCCCAGGAAAAAACACTTAATATCTGGTGAATATTTGAGTAAATTTCCTTCCAGTCTCTGGATGTCACAGATCATCACAGGTTCTGAAAACTCCTAATGGCAGGGGCTGTGTTTGTTTCTGTTCATCACAGTATCCCCAGCTCTTACCACAATGTCTAGCACATAGTAGGCACTCAAATATTTGTTGAATGAACAAAGTGAATAAATGAAACTAATGTCGAATAGTATATTTGATTTTGGCCTTCTGGACACTTTTTATGAAAATATGCCAGCATTAGATAGAATATCACTTTCTGATTCTCATAGGCATCAACTCAACAACCCATCAATAAGTAGTGCTTTTTCTAGTATTTTACTCATGTTCATTTAATCCTAACAACAACATACAATGTAAGTGCTCTTTTATCCCCATTTTATATATCAGGAAACGGGAGCACAGAGAGGTTAGGTAAGTTACCCAATACCACACAGCAGAGCTGACTCCTGAGATTTTAGGAGACTTGGTTAACAAACACCTATTTGTTCATGAATTTTACGTGATTATAGGACAGTTCAGACGCAGCCCCGGCTCCTATGGTTTTGCATTCTGCTACTTTCCACAACTCTGCAAGTACGGCCGCACCACTCGGCGGTGGAATGCTGGTGCACGTTGTAGGTACCTCCGTGCACACCCAGACCTGCTGTTCTCGACCCCAATCAACATGTTCGCCTTCGAGTGCATTTCAAGCTTACCACGTCCGCCAAATAAAAAAGCAGGCACACGTTGTTAAGGCTAAAGAGGAGGGAAGGTCATGCAACACTCACACAATTCTGCGTTTACTGACACCTTTCTCACTGCCGCACCAAAAATATAAAAAAACCCAGGATCTAAGATCCCATACATTCTGGTCACAATGAACTGTTGAGTAAACTAACCATTGGTGGCATTCGCTGAGAAGCCCGTGGAATAAAACCCTCCGGAGGAAGCGACCCGTGAGACACAATCTCCTGCCCAGAACGGTTGTGGGTACTGAGCGGCCAACGACCCCATCTCAAAAGGAACCCACCTCATTCCCTATACCTAGAAGCCCGACATCCTGCAAACCCGCCTGAGCAAGATCCACTCCCCCTCAACACATGCTTCAAAACCACGAAGACTAATGAAAAGCAGGCCCAGTGCCTCGTCCTCCACGTCGCCGCCGGCTCCCCAGGCTCCCGCGGCCATCGCTGCCTCCCGGGGCCGCGGCTGGGCCTGCAAATCGCCGCCCGGCCGGCAGGGGGCGTGGCGACCACGCGAGAGAAGCCATACGCCTGGGAAGGGGCCCCCAAGGCTCCGGGGTTGGGCTGGGGGAGGGGCGGGAAGGCGGAGGCGAGAAGCCCCGAGGCTGGGAGCGCCGCGCGAAAGCGCCAGGGGCGCGAGCTCGAGGGGCCGGGGAAGCGCGGGTGTGCGCGCGCCGGGCGTGGGTGCGGGTGGGGTGAGTAGATCGGGCGCCGCGGGAGCGCGGGGCAGAGAGACGCCGGCCACTCTGGACCGCGCATCGCCGGCCGCCGGGTCGCCGCGCCGCAGCCGCCAGGGTCATGGTGAGTGCGGGCTGCCGCCGCCGCGGCTCTTTCTTGTTCTCCCTCCTCGACCCGCGCGCTCGGCGAGAAAGGATCGCTCGGGCGGTGGCGCGGGCGCTGCGGGCTCGACCGCTGGAACCCGCCGCTGTCGAGGGGGTGGGCCGGCCCACGGGGGCGCGCGGCGGGGCTCGGGAACTTTGTCCCGCTCCCGGCTGCCGCCCCGGAGCCTCGAGATGGCCGCTGGCGTCCAGCCCCCTGTGGCGGGTGCCCGGGATGCCCGAGGAGCCGCTCCTGCCCCTGCCTCGGCGCGGTCGGGGTCCGGCCTCCTCGCCCCCCTGCACGGCGCCCGCACCCCGGGGGTGTGTCCCGTGCCCGCCCCAGCCTCCCTGCGGTCGCACACTGGGGTCGGGGCGGGTTTCATCGCGCTCCCGCGTGGAGGGGCCTCTGGCTGCTCTTTGCAGCGACTCCTCTCCCTGCCGGGACTCGGGCTCTTGACGCTTTCTCCTGGACGTTCAGCTCTGTTCCTGGAGAGCGTGTGTGCGTCCCTGTCCCCGTGTGTCCTCTTGTCCGAGGAACCGCCAGAGAGATTCAGCAGCAGAGCCGGGTTCTTTGACTGCAAAAGAGAAAATGTGCTTTGGCAGCTCAGAGAAGCCATCGTAGGCGAAGTGCGCGCCCCGCGTTTGTCCCCAGTGGTCCGTGTCCTGTCTTTGCCTCTCTGCTCTCCCATACGCTTCCTCTGCACTTGCTGAGATACGCTGATCTCCTTTCTTTTCCAGATCTCGGGACACTAAGCCTCGATCTTGCCCTGGCTACTCTTTGAGGCACACACTGTCCACCTGATTCTGTGTGAAGCTGTTTCTGACCATGTCGTCTAAATTTTCAACCTTTCCCACCCCCACCCACCACAGCTCATATGCCCCTGTCCTGCTTCATTCTATTTTCTCTTAAGCATTTATAGTTTAGCATGCTACATATGTCGTTTATTTATCTTGTTTACTGGACGTCTCCCCCACCAGAATGTAAGTTTCAGGACAGAGATTTTTGTCTGTTCAGTAATGTATGTCAGGCACCTAGGATGGTGCCTGATACGTATCTAGTAAGTACTAAACAGTAGCTTGTTGAGAAACTGAGTGTCAACTCTCCTGACTCCCAGTGCACGCGTTTTTTTCTCTTTAGATCGCACTGATCATCCAAAGGGATGTGTTAAGAAATAAACATTGCTTTGAAAAATACTCAGTATAATTCCTTCAAATAGCAATCTCTGTTAAAGCCTTTAAAATTATTTAATTTATCACAATTCAGTTTAGGTATGTTTCAGTAATATAGCTTCTTTATCCATGCACATATGCCTCTGTAGCCTTTTAGTAAATGATAATGTGTATGTATTCCTCCAACTATATTTACCAACACAAGTGCACATATATGCATATATTTACATTTCCAGTAGTTATTCTATATACAGTATATTGTTCAGTAATGTCTTTTTCCCATAATATATTTTAGACATCTTTCTAGCATCCTTTTTCAAAAAAAAAAAATTTGGAGGGGGGGCATGTTGTCTGGTACTGGAATCTGAACCCTTGACCTTGGTGTTAGAAGCCTCTGTGGTTCTTTGGTGCAGTATACTTTTTTTTTTTTTTTTTTTTTGGCACCTGGCTGGTACGGGATCTGAACTCTTGCCCTTGGTATTAACTAACCCATGAGACCAATAATGTGCATGAGACCAAGCATGGTAGACATGTTTTTAATCTCTAGATTATGACTAGCAGGTGACTATTTCTGCAGCATTGTGTAGACAGATGACTAAAAAGTCAAGAGATGACCTGGCTCATCAGTGGTTTGAGAATGATGTCATTGCTGAGGCTTTCAAAGAAATTAAGCATCGAGAATTTGAGACGATGAGATTCCTGGTCATAAAAATTTCTGTTCAGTTAGTATTTATTAAATTTTATTTTTGTAAGAATAGTTGTAGGTTTGCAAAATAGTTGAGAAGATGGTACAGAGTTCACGTATGTCTGGCACCCAGTTCCCTCTGTTATTAACATCTTACATTAGTGTGGTACATTTGTTAAAGTTAATGAATGGATATGGATGCATTATTACGTACTTTATTCAGATTTCCTTAGTTTTCACCTAATATCTCTTTTATTTTCCAGGATCCCATTGGGGCTATATTGCACTGATTCATCGTGTCTCCTTAGGCTCCTCTGCACTGTGAGTTTCTCAAACTTTCCTTGCTTTGGTGGTCTTGACAGGTTTGAGGAGCACTGCTCAGGGATTTTGTAGAACATCCCTCAGTTGGGATTTGTCTGACATTTTTCTCATTATTAGACTGAGGTTTCATGTTTTTTGGGAGGAAGGTTACAGAGGTAAAGTGCCCATCTCATCACATCGTATCAAAGGCACATGCTACCAACATGATTCATCACTGTTAATACTGACCGTGATCACTTGGTCACCTTGATGTTGGAGGTAGGGTGCAGGGAGCCTGGTAGTCAGCCTCAACCCACCCAGTCCTCTTACCAGGTTCTTGACTCCACCACAGGAAAGAATTAAAGGGCAGAGTCACAGTGGAAAGTGAGAACAGGTTTAATATAACAGATAAGGAATACAGGTTCCACAGAGAGACTGCAGCATGCTCCAGAGATCGAGCAGGGTCCACACCAAGTTTAACACAAAAGTGAGTTCAGTACAGATGTCACTTCTAACACGAAAGCAAGAAAAACATACTTAAAGTTCAGTACAAAGTGTAGGCTGGCTCAAGAGAATGAGCAGCTGCCTGCTGAAAGTAAGCTAGATGCAAAGTAAGTTATACACACTTCAGCCAGCAAAGTGCAGGTTGTCACCAGGAAAGTGAGCTGCGACAACCCTGCCTAGTGAATATTCAGTTAAGGGGGGTGAGTCCCACTTGTTTGCATCAGACTGTTGTGTGCTCTCTCTTGAGCACACCCAGCCACTGGATTGCACAAGCCAGGCCCCTGTGGTCTCATTTTTCTGTTGGTGCTAAAAATAGGTCTAACTGGCAACAGTTACTTTCCTCCAGGGGAGAGCTCAGAGGAGGGGGCCTGAGACCTCAGGGAGTGGCTGGAAATGCAGAGGCCTGTCCTGAAACCCCAGCCCAGGGAAACCGAGCACCTCCTGTATCAACCTGGCAGTGTTTGTCCACTTTCTCACTTAAAGGTCCTCCCCCCACTCCCTACTTTCCACACTGTCCTCTTTTGAATGAAGTCACTCTGCAGAGCCCATACCTGGTAAAATGCTGTGAAGAAGAACAGAAAACAGTAAAAGTAAAGAAAGTGTGAGACATTAGAACTTGGACGTTTAAGGGAGGAGTCTACTTGGAACTCCCCTCATGAAAATTATTTAACACAAATGTAATGGTCTAATAGCATTATTTTTTCCTTTATCCAAATTATTTTCATGTTATCCCCTAACCGAGGACAAGCACTGAGGATCTGAGAGGTAGAAAGCAATGGAAGCAATTCTGAAAAAGGACATATTGCTTGAGAAAGGAATGGGAGAGGGAGCTGCCCCCAGTAACATGCTGGGGGTGACAGGGGTTGTTTGTTATCTAGGAAGCTGGAACAGAAAATCAGAGGTAAGAAGGTGCCAGAAACAATCAGGTGAATTTACCATGCCTAAAGTGCCTTGTGGGTCTGGTGGTAAATACACTGAGCAGATCACACGATCGTACCTCTTCTTTATTCCTTTGGCTTTGACCATGTGGTGAAGAACAGGACTTCGAAGCAACAGATTTCATCTAGGTTGTCTGGATTTCTTCCTGACCAGGATGATGCTGAAAGTTGACCTGCTCTGAGACAGGATCCAGACATTTGATAGTAAATTACCCCAAAAGAATTGCCCTAAAAAATGGTTCCATTTGATGACTTTTTGTTAAAATCAGATTTTATTGTTTTCTTAACTCAATTCAGAAATGTTAAATGTCCTGACAGTCTTGCTAATGAAAATAAATGGCTAAGAAATGTTTGTTTGTAGTTTTTGTTTCTGCTGGCCAGAAAAGATCATACCTCTCTTTCACCTACTAAGAACCTGGGTTTTGTTCTCCCCAGTAAAGATTATAAGCAGAGCATATGGCTCGTGAATTAAGGTTAGAAAACATTATAGCTATAACCACATATCGACGCCACTACACCTGTGAGAATTCTGCATTTGTCTGTAAAATACAAGTTTCCCCAGGCTTGCAATGATTTTATAGTTTCTCAGTTGGTAGAGAACATGGCATTTACTGAAATTGACCTGAAGAATGTGTGATTTGTGCTGGGTCACACAGCTAATTAATGGCCTGCAGGAAGAGATGTTCCCAGGAGTCTTGATTCCGGACCAAGTGTTCCTCTAAAGGCCAACATGTCTGACAGAACAGAAAGTTTCTTTGCTTTTGTAAATTCACCATTAGCATCAGGAATAAAATATAGATGCAAATGTCTGCCTTGTTTAAACAATATGTCATACCACCATCAAAATATTCTGGCTGGATGCCTGTTAATTGACTCTCTCATCATATGATGCTGCCTAATTTTTATGACTACAACTAAAGTCCTAAGAAGCTCAGTGTATAACAACAGTGGGCATGTCCTTATTCAGTAATATCCACAAAATGTTAGGAGGGAGCTGAATACGTTTTGTAAATGCCAATAGCGTCTCTCCGCTACCTTGACCTGCAGCACCACTTTTCTTATCTAGAATGGAAAACACAGAACCAAGCTCTCCTCCCAACCCCCCATTCTGCACCTCCCCCCAAGCCCACCTCCAAAGCCATGGGAGACACTCGTCAGCCTCGGCCCTCTCTCCTGCTGGCTACAGCTCCACACTCCTTAGCAACACAGTGCTCCAGGAAACCCCTAAAACTGAAATGGATTTGGCAAATGAAGGGAAAGTTGTTTAAACATCCTAGTACTAAGCCCCTTTGCAGACATCCTGACACTTACTCTTTTCTTCTTCATACCTCACTCTCTTTATCCAGAAAGGCAGTGAAGCATTTATTTTCATAGCTGGGTACTTTCTTAATTAGAGTGTACAAAAGCAAATTAACTATTTTTTGACATATAAATTTTACGAACAGCCACAATGGTACTATGTGACAATAGAATGTTGAGTTTCTAGGTTTCTTTTCCTCTGTCCATTGTTATGACTTCATTTCTTCTGCTACCGGTGGTCTGGCACCAACAGCCTCCTGTTCCCTCCATGTCTACTCCTCATCCTCCAAGTCTTTGCATCTAGTGTCCCATTTTATATGCTGAAAGCTATAAAGCGGTAGACTGAACTCACCAGGGGTGTACATGTAAATTTAGTATCTGTAAAGCTGCACAGGCTCCAGGTGGAAAGAATGTGGGACTGCTGTGGTTGCAGCTCATAGTCCCTTTCGTTAAGATCTGGGTGTGGCTGGATTGTGACACCTAGCACCAAAGACTGGGGCAGATTAAATGGAACCACTTAGCTCTGCTTCTTTCCTGCCTATGTCTGTTACATTTCAAACATCGATTCCCCTGATGCAGGGGTTGGTTTCCTTTTTGTGATGTTAGGTGAAAGCAGCTCAGACCAGAGGCACAGCCGATAAGTAGGTTGTTCCTAAAGTGTACAGAGTGACTACTGTGGACAAATCGAGTCTCCAACCTATTTTCAGAAGGAGAAGCCCAACTTTGGTAGAGTCAGGAGCTGGATGAAAGGGGTGGGGGACAGATAGGGGCTGGGGGGTGTGGCCTCAAGTGGAAGCAGAGTCCAGGTGTCGTAGAGAAGATCTCTCAGCAATCAGAGGACTTCAAGGGTGGAGGTCTGGTATGAAGGGGTTGTCTCTGAATGTTCACATTGGGCTCTATTTATTTTATCAGCTGAGTCTGTTTCCCAGTTAGTTTGGAATTCTGCTGTGATTTTCCCAAGTGTTGAGTAGGCCTCATGGAGCATCTGTCAACACAAGTCCAACATTGCACCCTCCCCAGCACCTGACTAGGAGTAAGAGGTGGGTTGTCCTGTCCCGGGCTGGGTTGAGAACCCTCAGTCCTTCTGCACAGCTGTACCCCACTTTCCTCTGCTGAAGGTGAGCTCGTTATTGGGCTTGACTTTCCCTTCTTGGTTCCATTCTTGTTTAAAGTTAGGCTCCATTTCCAATTCATTAAAGAGTGTAATGACACAGCCACTCAAGACATCTCCCTGGAAAGTCATCAGAGCTGACCACGGCTGGTAAACGTGCTGACCTCCTGTCACTCCTCATCCAGCGTGAGGAAGCTCATCACCTCCTCCTCTTTGCTGGTTGTCACTAGATCCACGGACGTTCACTGGTTTTACTGAGAAAATCCTGACAGTTACTGAGATTTTCCAGCCCTCTCCTGAGAACAGTCATCGACACAAGAATCACGTTGTCCGTCTTGGGAAAGTTGAGAACATTGATTGTGGCTCCTAGAGATGGTTCTGGTGCCTTTAAGAGTTGGTGTGGATGAGGAGACTGAAGCCTCTTTCATTGCTGTGAGTCAAGTCAGGGGCTCGTTTGGAAGTGTCTTCTGGAGGCATCCAGAGAGTTCTTTGCTTCCTGTTTTAGGCATCAAGGAAAATGTCAGCAATATTGGGGAAGGTTCTGGAATGATTCTGAGTAGAAAACGGCTGTCCCCCTCGTGTGTGCTCGGAGGGTGTCCTTGAGGCTCCCTCAGGTTGAGGGCATCCCGTACTCCAGGGCTTCATGTGTTTGGCCTCATGGCAAGTACTTTGCTTCCATAGCCAGACGGACACCATGGACTATGTA
The DNA here is from genome assembly GCF_027409185.1 of Cynocephalus volans. Taxonomy (NCBI): domain Eukaryota; kingdom Metazoa; phylum Chordata; class Mammalia; order Dermoptera; family Cynocephalidae; genus Cynocephalus; species Cynocephalus volans. Next base: position 24,576,136 of record NC_084464.1, read on the forward strand.
GGACCGGCTACGACAGGCTGTGGTCACGGACCACTGGAAAGTGGTGAACTGGCTCATAGTGGAGTGAACAGCAGTTCAGTGCTAGGATAGGATGCCCATCATTAGGGGGCAGGCACAGAATTTTCATCTTTTTTATAATTACGTCTTCCAGGAACCCCCATCTGCAATTTTAAAGTGTCAGCCAAGGTGAAAGGCGCCCATCCCTCCTCTCCACAGGCTATTTGCTCACTGCAGATGTTTCTTATTCCAGTCTTACCACAGCTGCCAGACAACAGAACAAAGAGCTTAGACAAGTAGGTCTTAGATCACGTGGTGTACTTGGGTTGCCAAACCCAGAATCGACTCCTCAGTGTGGTTTGCAATCTTGGCAAACCCTGTCTTATCTTAAAATGGAAAGTATATTCTTCAGGAGGAGAAAGATAAATGATAAAACAGAGAGGATTTCAGGGAAGCATTGTTCTTAGACACCCACCCCGGCCCCTTGTGCTCAGGAGGTAGAATGTTGTCTTCTGCACGAGTCCAGCTCCGGCCCAACGGGCCCCTCTCTCCAGGGCTCCAAGCCCTTCTCTTCCCAGATGTCCAGGCTGGGGAGAAGCAGTTGTTGCTGAGCAGGGATGTGCAGCAATACACTTCACAAAGACACGAGGTAATTACTGGCCAGAGCTCTGCATTTTGACAGACTTTTCTCTTCCCGGACTGAACATCTGGATGTGGCTGCTCCTCTTCACCTTCCAGCTCCCTGGAACTGCAGCCCTCAGGCCCTCCTCGACTCTCTCCTGTGCTTCACATGGGGAAAAGCATCCAGGGCAGCAAGGTGGCAGGCCCCCACTATGCTGGGCATTTTTGACTTCAATGCAAGTGGCAGCATGGGGCAGCCACACCTGGAGGCATCAGCAGCTGGATTGGAACGATGCTGTGTCACTGCAGCCCTGTCACTGTGGAGAAGTCTCTTCCTCAGTGTGATCTTAGGGCTCCTTGTTTATAATGCTGGGGATACCCCGTGATGGCCACCTCCTCCCAGGCTGGTCTGAGTGTGATCACATGGTGCAGAGCAGGCTGGGAGCTACCAAGGATTGTGCAGAGGAAGCGGTACTTTGATTGAAGAAGTTGGCCTGGCAAGTGGTGCAAAGGGTCCTGGCCTTGGATACAGGACACCAGGGTGGTAAAACTGCTGATGGCACATGCATGTGCCCTCAGCATGCCTGAGTTCACCTGACACTGGGGCAGCAGGTCCTCTGCAGGCCCACAGCACCTTCTCCCCAGACAAGTGCACACACACACACATGCACACACACATGCATACACATCTCTGCACACCCACACCTATGTGCACATGCACACGACTGTACATACACACCTACAAACACACAACCCTGCACACACACACACACACCCAAATACACAAACCTCCACATGCCTCCACACACTCACACCGGCAGACAGACGCCTGCCCACACACATCTGCACACACACACCTACACACACACACACACACACACACACACACACACACATGTGCCTGCGCACAGGGCAAGAACAGGAAAGAAGAACACCACAGTGGACACCCACTGGGCATCTGGGTGGAAGGACTGTGTTTTTAATGTTATTGTTCTTTCATATTGAACTACTGATTTACTTATAATCATTATTGTCTTTGTAATAAGTGCCTACAAAAATTGAAACCGGGTAATGTACTTTACTTAGTAGGTGAGTGTTTAGTGGATAGTATTTAATGTGATGTTAATGTTTATATAAACATAAAATAATGTGCATATTAAAAATATTCGCATATCACGTAAAGGAGAATAAAAGGTTTTGAAAGTCCCACCCAGCAGAGCTGGTCCTCATTCATGGCTTGGTCACATCTCCCAGCCTGTCTCTCCCATTTGACTTCCTCTGTCCTGTGTCTGTCTGTCTCACTCTCTCACCTAAACAGTCATTTACATACAGGTGTGTATGCATGTTGACATCACATAGATGTTTTTCAACCTGAGACCCTCAATACAGACTGGCCTTCATGACATGTTTACATGACAATTTCTGTGTGCAGCTCAGCAGCTGCTCAATTTAACACCCAGCCCCTCTAGAAGATGTTAGAGACGTGGCCAGCCACTTGCTACCTCCACCAGTGCTGTGATGAAAACACTTCAACAGAAATCTTGAAAACCTGGGCCGTTGTGGTTGTGGAATAACCTCCCCAGATTACCACTACTTGGCAGATGGACATGCGTGTTCACTTTGATAGAAGTTGCTGAGTGGTTCCTGAGATGGGGTACCTACGAACATGTCTCCCAGGACATCCGCTGGCACCTCTTCTCCCACATTCTCACCAGAGCTGGTCATCACCAGACATACAGACCTGCCCATCTGATGGGGCAATGACATCTCAATAATGTGTAAATTGTTGTGTGTCATCATAAGGGATGTCGTGGATGTCTGACATTTACTGGCCATATGAATTGCTTCCCTTTGGAACTGCAGGAATATATCCTTTGTCCCCTTAAAAACATGGATAAATGAAAACTCTTTGTACCACTAGGATGCATATTACCATTTCTCTGCCCATGAAGAATTTTCCAATCTGGGGTTTGTCTTTTAAGCTTTTGACATTATTCTTGTTTTGTTTTGACCAGGAAAAGTCAGTCTTTTCCTCTGTGGTGTCTGGCTCTCCAGTCATTCAAAAGTTGTTCCTATTTCAAGATTATGACAATAATAACTATCGCGGCTCTGTGTTTCTATGTATAGTCTTTGATTTTTCTGTAATTTTCCTCTTACTAAAAACATAATATAAAAATTAATCAGTTCCTTCTCATATTATGTGGCCAGACACAAAAGGCCACATAACATATAACTGTACTGATAGGAACAATCCACGATAGGTAAATTCACACACACAGAAAATGGACTGGTTGTCAGGGACTAGGAGAGGCGGGATGGGGAGTGACAGCTTAATGGCTACAGAGTTGATGAAGCTGTCCTGTCACTAGACAAAGGTGAGGGTTGCACCACATTAGAAATGTACTTGATGCCACTGAATTGTAATTTTGAAAATATTAAAACACTTTATTTTATACAAGGGATATAAGTGAAGAGAAAAGATGATGAAATTTGAGGAGAGGCAGGACAAAGACAAAAACGAGGACAAGCACAGTGGCAGGGAAGGGGAAGGACAGCTCTGGAGTGGGGACTGGTGAGGGTGTTTGTGGGAGCTCTGGAGCCAGGGCTCGCCTGGATGCTGGCGTTTCTTCTACTGTTGATGTTTCAGCAGTGGTTAGGTGACCTTGCTCTGGCTCTTCCTCTGGCTCTGGTTCTGGATCTTCCCTTGGCTCTGGCCCTGTCCCTGGCCATGGCTCTTGCTCTGGCTCTGTCTAGCTCTTGCTCTTGCTCAGGCTCCGGATCTTGCTCCTGCTCTTGCTTTAGCTCTTGCTCTTCCTCTGGCTCTCGCTCCGGCTCGGGATCATGCTCATGCTCTGGCTCTGGCTTGGGCTCTGGCTCTAGCTCAGGATCTTGTTCGTGCTCCAGATCTAGCCCTGGATTGGCCTCTGGATCTTTCTCCTGCTCTTTCTCTGGCTTGGGCTCTGGCTCTTGCTCTGAGTTAGACTCTGGCTCTTGCTCTGTATCTGGATCTAGCTCTTGCTCTTTCTCTGGCTTGGGCTCTGGATCTTGCTCAGGCTCTGGCTCTGGAAGTGGAGGTGGAGCTGGAGCTGGAGCTGAAGATGTCTTTAGCCCTTGGGGCAGTTGTTCAGCCTGGGCAGAAGCTGGAACTGGAGGGACAACAATTGAAAATATCAACATGAGTTTCTATGTCTCTTCCAATGACACTGTCTTTCTGAGAAGCCCAAGTCCAGAGACCCAGCCTCAGGAAGTCTTTCCATACTGCAGAACACTGCATGATTGTTCTGAGTACTCAGTGCCCCTGTCCCCAGCCTGCTTCTGGAAACTCTGCTCTGTGTGGCCCAGCCCAGCCCCCTCCCCAAACCCTCACAGGCACCCACCCTCTTCCTCCTCACCCTCAGTCTCCGCCTCACTGGGCTCCAGGTGCTCCAGCTTCTCCAGCTGGGCCAGAAGAAGATCAGCCTTGCGCTCCACCTCGGAGCCTGGCAGATTGATGTGTACATATGCCAACAGAAACTTCAAAGAAGGACATTCAGGAGGCTCGTGGAAGTCAATGGAATAGAATTCCAGCCAGATCTTTAGGATGGAGGACATGGCGCTGGGAGGAGACAGGTGGGCAGCAGCATCAGAGGCCTGGCCTATCCCTCTATGCTGCCCTCCCAGGGCTCCCCTGAGTGAGCTGCCGTCTTGTACCCTCTGCCCCTGCCTGTCCATAGACCAGCCCCTCCAATGTCCAGTATGACAGCCCTGGCAGAGATGGGCCTGGCAACCAAGGAGGGGCTGGGAAAAGCCTCCATGGGGGGAGCCTTCAATTTCCCTGCAGGGAAGTCCTGAGCCCTCAGCCCTGTAGCAGGAATCATAAGATGTGTGGGAGCCAGAGATCTGCCAGCTCCCCCATCTACAGGCTCCCATACACCACACACAGTTCTGTGGAGATGGGAGCCCCTCCATCTGGACCCAAACCCTACTTACCCTTTTAGCTGCTCCAGGGGTCCGCCATCCCCATGATAATCCAAAAGGATGGTTCTGTACCTAGAGGAGACCAGGGCAGTGTCACATCTACCATATGGTGGCACTACCTGCTCCTCACGTATGTTGTGGTTGACTGACCTCTGACTAGAATGGAAACCCAGGAGGGCAGGGAATGTAGTCTCCTCGGTTCATTGGAATATAGTCAGTGCCCAGAAAGTCACTGCGCATAGTGTGACTTCAAATATGTTTGTTGAAGGAATGAACCCCAACCGACTTCTCCCAAGATATCTGGGTGCACCTGAAGCCCCTCTGCCAGCCCCCGGTCTCCCTGCTTTGAATACTCCCAGAAGCCTACAGATAGAATCTCAAATGTGAAAACACTGAAGCCCAAGTCAACGAGGTCAGTGAGGGTGTGACAGAGACTTCATCGTGGGGGGGCAGGAATCCTGAATGAGGACGACCGTGGCCCCTCCAGCAGAACTTTCCACAGGGCTGGACTCAGGAGCAGCACTTTCCATGGGGGACCCACTGGAGCTTGTTCCTGTTACCACCCACCGAACACAGGTGGAAGCTGAGGCTCAGAGGGGTGTGGTGACAGTCCCAAGACTCACAGCTGGGAGGCGGCTGAGTGACACTGTGTGATCGAGGGACAGAGTGCTCACCTGAGGAAAAGCAGATCCAGCGCCTGCTGGGGAGTGGCGAAGTTTCTGTAGTTTAGCAGAAACATGTGCACATAGGAGTCATTGCCACGCATGACAGTGGGCACCAGGTACTCCACCCACTTTTGCAGGGTGCCTGCCGGGACAGGCCACAACATATGGGTGGCATCTGGGCTTAGGGAAGACTTCTCTTCACTCTAGGATAGGACAGGGAAGAGATGCACAGTGACAGCACCGTGAACACCCAGGACGGAAGGGGCTGGAGGCCAGTCTTAACCCCAGGGAGGACATGAGAAGTGAGCCTGAGGGTCCAGGGTTAATGTACAGGGTGGTGGTTGCCACCCCGGCAGTCCCCTTTCACCCTCTAACCATGACCTGAGGTGTGAACACACCAGGAGCAGCAGGTTTATAAACACCCCACCCTCTGCCTCTGCCCAGGGAGGTTGTCCCATGTCCCCATTCCCCCCACACGCAGGAGGAAGGTGTGCGGTCACCCAGGGAGGCTCACAGTGCTGGCCTGGCCTGGCCTGCCCTCCCCTGGGACACCTGACATTACCTTCGGGGACCTCTTGCCAAACGGCCACCGGAGTCTAGGGCGAGGGCTGACCCAGCGCCGGAAGCAGCGGACAAGCCTCTCAGCACAGGGCTGCCTGGGGCTACTGCCCCGGGACCTTGGGATACAGCAGAACATCTCACTCTGCCTGTGGCCAAGTGAGCTGGGGAAGGGGCTGTGTATAGAATGTGGGTGCCAGGTTACCGAGTTCCGAGTTCTGTTGGGGTCTGTTCTCAAGGAAGTGAGGTCACTTCCTGGTACCTCATTTCCTGAACCCCTCCTCTGTGTACAAGACTGCAAGTGCCCCTCTGGGTACCTGACTGCTGCCCCTCCTTCCCCATGACCTCTCTCTGTTGCCCACACTTCCACCAACACTGCCTGGCCGCACCCCTGTGCAAGGCCTGGGTGCAGCCAGCTTCACAGCTTGGAGGAGATTCATGTAGGTTCAGCCCCAGCACCTCCTTCTTATCACTTATATGACCCTGGACAAGCCACTGTGATTCTCAGGACCTCCCCAGTCTCCCCTTCGGCACAGTCATGATCATTCTAGCATCTCCTTCCTAAGGATGTCATCAGGGATGTGTGAGCAAACATCCGTGAAACCTATGACCGGTGTCACATGTAGCTAATGAACAAAACTAGAGATAAAAATCCATGATGGTGTGGAAGGTAGCATGGAATACGACTGACCGGTCTGGTTTCTGCCACTGTGGTTAACATAAAATGTTTGATATTTACTAAAGAAATCTGTTTACCTTCATAACTGTATAATAGGGTCATTAAAGACAATAGATACAGTTGTTTAAAAGTAATAAAATTTAAAACAAAGTGTATTTAATTTAAAATTGAATTGCCAGCAAACGGGTGTCCTAATGAACACTTGTGTCAACATAAGCTCTAACCAAATTAAGAGACATCATTTGTATCACAGGAAACTAAATCAGCAGTGAGACCCCAAAAGGCACTTCCTCTGGTGGGGATACAGTCATTGTCACAGATGACCTGGCTGATGGAATTAAGTCAGGACAAGTGAGATTCAAGATTCTTCTTAACTTAAATGAATATGGAAAAGCAGGGGAATGCTGTCAAGTTTTGAGAAGTTGGAAAAAAAAAAAGAGTCAACAATAAAAAGGAACCTCCAATGAAGTCAGCAAGTTAAAAGGAAGAAAAGAGTCTGGGGAGCATTTTGAGGGTAGAAATAGATCTTGATCTCTGGTCATTGTAAAAACTAAGAACGTTTATGTCCTATCAGCTATCCATCTATTTAAATGATTTTTTTTTCTCAAAGTTTCTCTACCAATTTATAAGATTGAAGCGGGGGAGGTGATAGAAAATGAAGTGGGAAAAAGTCTTATCACATGTTTGATCTGGTCATTTCTGAAACAAGTGACATTTTAATTGTTGGGAGATCAGTAGCTAATATAGTGAGTCGTATTTTATGGGGCCACACTTCAAAAGCCACTCACCTCTGTGAATTTAATCAGCCAGAGCTGTGTAATATGGTGTCCATCTAATTCCTAGTTAATCTGACAAAATGTTTAAGGAAAACATCAAATTGTGTTGTGGTTCCAAAGGCAAACCTTTTCATTATACCTCGTTGTCAATTTCTCTTTTATCTTCCCTCATTCTCGTGAGTGCTGTACAGCTCCAAGCCAACCCTTCATTGCAGACCTAAATGTCTGTAAAATGGACAACAGAGCTAAGCCTGGTACCCACAGAAGTAACTAAGGGCTTAAAGGGAGCAGCCGGGTCTTGCTGCAAGGTCAGGCTCTTGCATCTGGCTTTTCCTCTGATGTAAAATGTTAAATGATGACATCAATTGTATTGCCCCACTCGCCTGGTGGGCTTTTTCTCCTGTGGGACTCTTGAGAGAAACAGTTTTAGCAGGTCTTAATAAATAATTTTGTCGAGAATCCTATGCCAAAATAGGATGGTTAAAAACTCTAAATGCAGAGCTGCTGGAATTTCTCAAAACAGAGCATCAGTAGGACCAGTCTCAGCCCCCAGCAGACAATGAGGCAGCCTGCACCGTGCAAATGAGACCAGGCTTGAGATGGGATGAATCTATCTTCTTTTCCTACTTGTCTGCCACTCGCTTTGAGGAAGGTTGTAAATGCAAGAGAGACTGTGGTATACTTCCTCAGACTGGCATTTCTGCCCCTAGTCACCATTCGATTATCTTCCAAATTGCTGTGTTTCAGAGAGAGAAAGATTTTTTTATGGCTTGCTGACTTGAAACAACCACAAGAGCCAGCGACGAGATGGCTAAGTGGCCAAGCATAGTAATTCCATTGGTAAATGACAAAATCTTTGTGTGTATGACATTTCCAAAATTCCTACAAAAGATGAATCTAAAATACAAAATGTCAGAGGATGAAGAAGTACATCGAGGACATTTTCAGGGAGAGGGAAGAGAACCACTAAGAGATGAGGTCACAAAAATATACATAGTGTTAAAAACTGCATCAAGTCTGTCGGGAAAGGCAAAGGCTGGCGATAGCTCCAATGATAAAATGTGTTTTTGTTCCTGCCAAACAGAATCAAAAGTATCTTGGACTAGTTGATATGGCAACCCCAAATTTTCTTCCCCTGTGTCAGAAACAAATGAACAAAAAATAATTACCTCCTGCCACAGTCAAGGAAAATTTACTCTTTTGCAGCTTGACAAAATGTCACTGAATTACATCCGACCTAGCAAAATTCTGGCTCCCCAAAGGAATATGCTAGGCTATTTCGTATTCAGTGAATATAAGAAAAGTACAAAATTTAGGATGAAAACAAAAACAAGAAAAGCACCAAAATATAGAAAACTTGACAGGAAAGAGAAGTCATCTGAGGCGTTTTGCTTCCAGAATAAAAATGCTGTTGCTCAAAGTCTGCTCATTCCACTGGGCGCTACCCAGTAGCATCAAGTTTTCCCACTAAGCACACAATTCTGCTGCCGGTCACTCTCCTGGCAGTTAGCGGGAGACTGACAGGTAAAAAAGCAAGTTTTCAAGCAATGCAATTCTGTAATAAAAGAAATAAACTCACAAAAACACATACATGTGCATTGTGTATGTAATTGATATGGGGACATTTAAGATATTTAATTCATTCCATTTACAATACAAGTCTAACATAGGTGCATCTCTATACTTACACTGTGAGTGGGAGAAGTGGGCTTCCATAAAAAAGAGAGAGATGATCATTGCCTTGGATTGAGTGTCTCCCCAAAACTTGACCCCCACTGTGACAGTGTTGAAGAAGTTAGGAAATCCTATTATGGTCATTGAAAGGTGGGGCCTTGAAGACGTGACTAGATTGCAGGACCATGCCATAGTGAATGGATTAAAAATGGTGGTCATGGGCATGTCTCGGAGGGCTTTAAAAGGAGAGGGAATGAGGAGGTAAGTCTCCCTCTGTTTCTCTGCCTCCACCATCTTGCAATGTGAGACCCCTGGGTCACTGTCACCACTTGTATTCCTTGGACTTCAGACGTCCCAGCCTCTGAAGAATAAGCAATAAATTCTGTTTTCTTTATAAATCACCCAGTTTCAAGTATTTATGTTATAAGCAACGGAAACAGACTAAGACAGTCATCTACTCCTCTACAAAAAGAACTGAAAGTCATACAAGGCCCCATTCATTGAGAAGCCCCAAGTCTGCAGAGGAAATGCCCACTTTACACATCTGTAAGCCTACGCTGCTAACAGATTTCTGAATGAGGGCACAATGTTATAGCATCAAGGGTGGCTTACCTTTGACATCAGGCTGGGCCAGGAGACAAACTCCTGAAGGTTAAGGTGAAAGAGTTGCTTATAGGTGTTTGAGAAGTCTCCTGAGGGAGTAGGGCCAAAGGTGTATCACTCCAGATGTCACAGTACCATTTCCAGATACTATCCCTTAGATCTTGCTCCAAAGAATTCCCCATCTTGACATCGGTTTTTCTCAACTGTAAGGTGAAGGGGGTCAGACACAATGAGTTAACTGACAAGTCTAAGGCTCAGTCCCCTCATGGAAAATAAGGTAGTAATAATTCCCTTGTTTGGGTCACTGTGAGAATCTTGTTAAGGCAAATACAATTATGGACTCCAGACTTAGGCTCATAACTTTTGAGCATCTTTTTCAAAGATTTTGAGTAATTCCTTGGTAAAGGCATTTGGAACATATTGATTTCTGACATTTATCCTGGAAATATTTCAGATGGAAAACATTGCCTCCTTTGTTGATAGTATTCAGCAATAGCCAATAGGCTTAATTCTTTGTAAAAAATGTGCCAAAAAATATGCCTTTTGACTCATGGTTCTGGCAGGTGATGAACTAAGGTAAGAGTTCATGTTATCTCACTCCACCATCCTGCCAGAACCAGGAGTCAAAGGCATATTTTATTTTTAGAATTTGTTCTATAGACACCTGGGAATCTAGGTAAGATATGAGCAAAAGGTGTTTCCATGCATAAACACTCAAGAACAAAAGGCATCTTCTTGAGTACCAGAAATAAAGACAAGATTAGAAACCAGAGAGGGAAGTGGGTAACCTGAGGCTGTGGCTACCAAGGAGAGGGTAGAACAGACTCTCAATCTCATTGAGCTAAAGGTTTGGATTTTTAGTGGCCATTCAGGATATGAATGAGGCCTTGGGACCAGCAGGTATAGAGTTTTGGAAGACAGTCTCTTGCATAAATGTAGGATACTCAAAGTGTGTCTAAAAGGCATAGACTACACACAAAAAAATCTGTCCATTAGATAAAGATAAAAGATGGAGATAAAAATCTCTATTAGAGAACTAATAAGAAATTTATCTTCCTCCAAACTCTGTTCAAAATTGTAATTCTAAAAATCTTCAATAGAATTCCTATGATGGAAAAAAATATATAGTAGTTGAAATTAAAAATTCAAAAGGTATATTACACAAAGATTAGACCCTCTGAGTAGAAAACTAATGAACTTCTAGCCAGATCTGAGGAAACTTCTTAGACTGCAGCACTAAGAGATAAAAAGATGGAAAAAGTGAAGTGACTTGAACAGACAGAGAAGAGGAGGTCTAACACACCTCTTATACAATTTCCAGAAGTGCAGAATAGAGGGAAGGAGAGAAAGACATTACGTGGAGAGATAACAGCTATGAATCTCTCAGACGCATCAGAAGACGTGAACGCTCAGATTAAGGGAACAGAAATTCTGAGCAGGACAAAGTTAGACTAATGCACGTGGACACAGTATAATGCTACTGCAGACAGAGTCAGCAGAGGACTGAAGACAATTGAACAACACATTCAAAATTCTGAGAGAAAATTAATAAAACATATTACTCAACCAATCTATCATTCAAGAGTTGGGGCTGGGGTGTTGCAAATCAATAGAAACATTATTTGACTAAGAATATTGTTATTAGTTTCCTAGGACTTCCATAAGAAAGTACCACAAACATAGTGGCTTAAAACAACAGAAATTTGTTGTCTCAGTTCTAGACGCGGGAAGGTCCAAATCGAGGTGTTGGGGCACCAGGCTCCCTCTGACGGTGCGGGGGTCTGTGCCTTTCTCCCGGCTTCCGGTAGTGCCAGGGGTTCCTTGTCCTGTACACGCGTCCCTCCAATCCTCATCTCCACGTGGTGTTCTTCTTGTGTGTCTTCATGTCACCTTCCCTCTGTGTGTGTCTGTCTCTGTCTCCAAATTTCCCTTTACCAAAAAAAAAAAAAAAAAAAAAAAACACTGGTCATACTGGATTAGGGCCCATACTGATGACCTCATCTTAACTTAGTTAAATCTTAAAAAAAAAAAAAAAAAGGTCCCGTGCGGGGTTTGGGGCGGTGCTGTGCAGCCGAGGCCGCGGCCAGCTCCACGCCGGGACTGTCCAGCGAGCGCAGCGCGGCGGGAGCCAGCAACCACCGCGACCCCGGAGCAGCAGCAGCAGCAGCAGCAGCGACCCCGGAGGAGCAGCAGCAGCCACAGCGACCCCGGAGCAGAAGCAGCAGCAGCAGCCACCGCGACCCCGGAGCAGCAGCAGCAGCCACAGCGACCCCGGAGCAGCAGCAGCAGCAGCCACAGCGACCCCAGAGCAGCAGCAGCAGCCACCGCGACCCCGGAGCAGCAGCAGCAGCCACAGCGACTCCGGAGCAGAAGCAGCAGCAGCAGCGACCCCGGAGCAGCAGCAGCAGCCACAGCGACCCCGGAGCAGCAGCAGCAGCCACCGCGACCCCAGAGCAGCAGCAGCAGCCACCGCGACCCCGGAGCAGCAGCAGCAGCCACAGCGACCACGGAGCAGAAGAAGCAGCAACAGCGACCCCGGAGCAGAAGCAGCTGCCGCAGCGACCCCGGAGCAGCAGCAGCCGCCGCAGCGACCCCGGAGCAGAAGCAGCAGCAGCAGCGACCCCGGAGCAGAAGCAGCCGCCGCCGCCGCCGCCGCCCGCGGAGCACAGCCGAGCCGGCCAAGGCGTTGTCGATGCCGCTGAACAGAGGGAAGGAGGAGGACAAAGAGCCCCTCCTCGAGCTCTTCGTCAAGGCTGGCAGTGATGGGGAAAGCGTAGGAAAACGCCCCTTTTCCCAGAGGCTCTTCATGATTCTTTGGCTCAAAGGAGTGGTACTTAGTGCCTCAACCGTTGACCTGAAAAGGAAGCCTGCAGACCTGCAGAACTCGGCTCCTGGGACCCACCCGCCATTTATAACTTTTAACAATGAAGTCAAAACGGATGTCAATAAGATCGAGGAATTTCTTGAAGATGTCTCATGCCCTCCCAAGTACTTAACGCTTTCACCAGAACACCCCGCATCAAACACTGCTGGAATGGACATCTTTGCCAAATTCTCTGCATATATCAGGAATTCAAGGCCAGAGGCTAAGGAAGCACTGGAGAGGGGTCTCTTGAAAACACTGCGGAAACTGGATGAATATCTGAATTCTCCCCACCTGATGAACTTGATGAGAATACTATGGAGAACATTAAGTTTTTTACACGTAAATTTTGTGGACGGCAATGAAATGACATTAGCTGATGGCAACCTGCTGCCCAAACTGCACATTGTCAAGGTGGTGGCCAAAAAATATCGCAACTTTGATATCCCAAAAGGAATGACTGGCATCTGGAGATACTTAACTAAGGCTTATAGTAGGGATGAGTTCACCAATACCTGTCCCAGTGGTCAGGAGGTTGAAATAGCATATAGTGATGTAGCCAAAAGACTTACCAAGTAAAATAGCACTTACGAGAGAGCTATCTTTCTGTCTTCCCCTCAGAATATGCTTTTCCTAACAGACTGCTCTTATTCCTATAAAGTAGAAATTGTATTTTGCATGAACATGCAGTTATTCAAGATTAGGGCCAAGGATAGACAAGGTATAGTAGTTATCTTAAAATGTACACTCCTAAGCAGTATTATTGTAAAATCCTTTACCCTGCCTACCTCCCATATCCTCGTCTCCTCTCATTTGGAGACCCTCCAACACAAACTTCACTGCAGAGGTAGTTTGCCATCTCTCTGGAGCCCTCGCCCTTGTGTCCATTCACTGTGTATAGAAGGCAGAACTTTTGAGGTGCAATGTTTAACTGTTAAAATAGTAGCCATGACTTCATCAGTCACCCCCAAACTGGTGCATAATGCATGGTACAAGGAATACTTATGGTTTGCTTTTTTTTTGAAATTTTGTAATATTTAGTAAGAGTATATGAAAGGATTGCTACTGTATCAGAAATAGTCTATCCTGGGTGTATATTAAGGGATATTACCACCAGAGAAGAGCCTTCTACAAAAAGTCAGTACAGATTTCGCTATTTTGCTTTGTAGATAGATTTTTACTTTTGCCTAAAAGCATTTATCCACACCAATTGTAACACCTGACACTATGTAGAAGCTAAAAGTTTAGAGGGAGGGGTGTATTCTCCAGTTCTTCCTCAAGCATTTTATCCTTACAAGAGAAACTGATAGGTACCTGATACTCTGTCTAAATGTATTGCGTGTTACGTGTATTTTGCCCAGTGCCATTCATTTGGAACATTATTGCTTTCTTTCCTCATTTTAAAAAGCTCCTTTTTAGGTAGGCATACACCTTGCTGTTTATACATCTTTGGAGCAACACTACATAAACTGATATTTACTTGATTTAGCTCTAGCAGTACAGTGTTTAGTAATGTAGAAGTTAACACATACAGAAATTAACCTATGGAATGTACGGTGGGTTTCTCAAAATATCAAGTAAAATTTTGTTTCTAAAGCATGTTTAATGTAGATGACCCAAAGAATACATTGTCCAGGTGGCCAACTTTCCCGTCCCATCCCCATTTACTGTTGAGACTTTGCGTAGAGGATTGTTCACTCCTTGTGGAGTAAATGATAGTTGTGTTATGGTGAGTGCATATTAACAGTTTTGCCTGATCTCAATTACTGCTCTTCCTCAAGTTAAATTTTCTACAGCCACATTGGAGAATATAACCCTGCATGGTTTTTTTGTTTGTTTTTGAAATCAAAGTCCCAAACCAGGAATTATTTGTGCTCTAACAAGGGAGAATGAACTTGGTGATTAAAAAATAAAAGTTTTCTATGTATGTAATTCATCTTTTAAAAAAACCAAAAAATGGACTTTCTAAGTACTGAAAGAACTGTGGTTGTGACTCTAATACATTTTGGGTAATTTTTTGTACCTAACTTATTTAAGAAGTGTTGTTTCTCATAGGCTGATTCGGCTGTTTTTTGAAAGTTTAAGTATATTGCTTTAAAATGGCAGTATTTCCCCCCCTTTGATATGCTAGCATTTAGTAAGCACTGGCTTTGTGGAAGCAGCCTGACTTTTATCAGCATACTGCATTTTTTACCTATCAGTAACTAGCTTAGGATAGAAACATAAGAAAAACTCTATGTTGTATCCATTTGGCTCAGGGAGATTCCTTTCCCTTCCCTTTTCTAGAACTCCTTATTGCTGATCTAGAGTTTGAGCACCCATGTTTTTGTAATTAAATGTTGGGTGATGATGTGTCTGGTTCCAGGAAGAAGCACCCGCTAGTTATCTACTGACAGATTGTGTTGCAGTAGCTTCAGGGGGTGCAAGTGCCCTGTCTGCACTGGTGTGCGGACAAGCTTCTCACTCTTCACCTACTTTTAAATCGTGGCAACTTGGCCTTCAGGTGATATTGAACCTTGCCTCATAGCTTAAAGTACAAGAAAGACTCAAGAGGAGGGTGTCTTTCTCCTAATGAATGGTGGGCTGAGTGGTGCAGGACAGAGGGCTGACAGAGGAAGGAGCTCCAGTTCTCAAAACAGAGTGGCAAACAATACATTCTGAGCCTCAGTTGTGAAGTGTTTTCACTTTGGGTATTTATTCTATTGTTTTTTATTTATCCACTGATTACAGTTGGCTGTCCCTCTGGATGTCCAAGGAAGTCAGGTCTATTATGATTTTGATGAAGGCAGAATTATTTTTCTGTGTAGAAAGACAGATTTTATTACTTTACGAGGGAAGTTATTCACGTGAAATTGAGTTTGGCAAATGGACGAAAGCTAGTAAGAAGGATGATCCTACAACATGCTTTTACCCCATTGTATATTTGTGGAAAGATCATGGCTTAAAATCTTGAGATATTTGGGACATTCAAGTTTTCTTGGCAGTTGGTGTAGCACATGTATTAACATGGAAATCATCTGGTTTTATTCCTGCAACTAAGGAATCATTTCCCCTTTCATGTTTCACTTCAGCGAGGAGATCTGGATGGAAGGTCTCATTATTTTCCAAGGGATTTTGAAAAATCATTGTATTCAACCTTTGGAAAGCTCTCTGCTATTCCACTTAATGTAACTTCCCTTTTTTGAAGCAGAAGCAGATTTTCTATACAGTTCTGTTCTCTTCTTGTGCTAGGATTATTAACTTTTGTGATAGAATTCAAATAAGATTTTATTTCTTGGTAACTGGCTTTCACAACTTATCTTTAAACCCTTGAGCAATATGTGTACAATTAAGAGATTTCTGACATTTATTCTTATACTAAGTGGATAAACTCTAGAATTTAGGCATTTTCACTTTACTTCTGTTGTGTTTCGATTCTCTCCAGAGTTGCATGTAGATAGCTTTTATTTCTGTGCATTTACAAAACCCATTTAGAAAATATCTACAAAGTAAAAATGAGAGGAAATAGAAATGTATTTTTTTCAAGAACATTTTGATACACATTTCATGAAGTTTACTGATTTATCAGTCTCTTACACTGCTTATAATCAATATTTAATTCAAAGAGAGGGAAGCATTCATTATGATATACATGGCTTTTTAAACTCCTTCCTTTACGATTTATTGCGGTTGGGGCCACCAAAATTATATTTTTAGCAGGAAAAAAATTTTCAACTCCTCTAGCCATAATGTTGAACAGAATTGGAATATTTTCTCTAGAATTTTCTTCAGCAGGCAAATGAAAGCTTAGAGTACTTGTATTTTCTTTTCTCTCTCTGGAACATCAATACCAGTATATTGCTGGCAGCTATTGTATTAAACAAAATAAAGTATATTTTCACTATCCAAAAAAAAAAAAAATCTTAAAAAACAAAGCCTATTTCCAAATAAGGTCACATTCTGAGGTATTGGGGGTTAGGATTTCATCATATATTCTATTGGGGGACACAATTCAACCCACAACAAATACACCCTTAGCAGAACCTTGCTAAAGGAATTAACAGCGAATATCTTTTAAGATCAAGGAAGAATGCAAGAACTATGACATCTTTATTTTTTATAAATTTCCATTTTTGAATTGTTTTATAATTTTGCAAAGGAATATTAAATACACAATATGCCTTTTTATCCAATTTTAAGAAAATATTAGGCAATTAAGAACATTTGAATAGCAAAAGAAAGAACAAATGATCATATAATTTGTATAATTAAATGATTATTTCTCCAACTAATTAGCTTCATAAAAACTCAACTAATTAACTCAAAGTCAAGGGTTGGGGCTAGGGCATCTTTACTTTTCATAAGACATACATACCACACTTTGGGAACCACTGGCTTAAACCATTCATATATGTGTGCAAATCCATCTTGTTGATAATTAGCAAGATGAAAAGTGATAGAAAACATTACTAAAAGAAAACACTAAGTTAGAAAAACATTATTATAGGAAAATTGTACAGATCCTTTAGAAGTTTGGTGAGAGATTTCACTATTTCTTCATTAGTGCTTGATTTCTAATACATTAATGTGAATAAATAAATCCAGAGATTTTAGGGCTGTATAGAAGATTGAAAGAGAAAATGTTTTAAAGTAATTTCAAAGCATGTAAAGCTAGATAGAAATTAAAAATTGTGATGACGATTTTCCTGTTGCTGATTATCTCGCATTGTCATCTATTGGGTGACATTTTAAAATATCATTACTGAACTTTGGCAATGGTATCTGAGCTGAAAGCACTTTCTGTTAATTATTAGCTAGAACTGTTATGCTTGCAATTCTCATTTCATTGGGTGCAGAGATTGACCAACTTAAAAAAAGGATACAAATAGTAGGTTAAAGAAGCAAAAGCAGCAAAATTCAGGGAAAGAACATTGATTAATGAAGTTTTAAAAATTCTTAAAGGTCATGTCCTCGAGTTTGGTTAAGCTTCAGGCAGACCTAATGAACATGACCAGGCCCCTCCATATGGAGCAGGTAACCCATGCTGACTCCAAATTTGCTGACATTGTAGGGTTATTATTTCTGGAAGGATGTAGCATTCTGAAACAATTTCTTTAATGATTCCATTAAGACCATGGTTTCCTTCCATTTAGGTTTACATATTTCATTTTTCACATTACCCCATACCAAAAAGAAAATAAAACCATATCTTAGATTGAGTGTCTGTGTGAGCCAAAGGAAAAAGAAAATCACTTGATTTTGATGGTTCTTAACCCCATTTTATTTGATAAGTACATGTGTTTTTTGGATCATGCATCAGTGTGTAAATGATGAAATTTTATGAATACTAGTTTAAAGGCAAAAAGTGATTTTGCTTACACTAAATTATGGCAAGCTTAAACGTATGCCATCATATGAATGATATGGAAAAGCACACTCCATAGCAAAGAAGCTGCAGGAATAGGGATCTCAGAGAACAGAATGTGACAACACAGGCTTCCAGATAACAGACTCACACTGAGTGTGCAGTTACTAGTCTCTTAGTTTGAAGAATATCTGCTTTTTACTTATTTGTCACTAGATGTTGCTTTTTCTTTGGACAAAGGGATAAAATTTATTTTAATTACTAATAAAATCTTTTGAAATGCTGTCATAGAAAGGTTCTTCTTGGATATTTAAATATAAAAAATTAATTCTGAAGGCCCAGACATGGTTGAATGGTGGTTGAGTGTGAGCCTTACAATCTGATTTGAATTCTGGTCCCCAAACCTGCTTAGCAATGTGACAGCAGTTACCTGACCTCCCTGTGCCTCTGTTATCTCCACTATGAAATAGTCATCCCAAGAAGCCCTGTGACGTTGATCTTATGACGTTACCACCAACAGAGCAGTGGTCTGGAGTCAATGTTATAGTGCACTTAGTGTCTGGCATACTGAAGGACTAAAACAATTTTCAACTAAAACCAAACCAACTCTAAAAAGCAAACAGTGAACAAGACCCAAATATATACCTTAAATGAAGTTTCGGTAAATTAAAGTATGTGGTTATTTCCCTTTATAGCACATCCATGATCATATTGTTTGAAAGGATAAATGAGCAATTTTGAATAACATTTATATTTTGATTTTTTAAGTCCTTCCTTTCTAAAACCAATAAAATCTTTTTACATTACGGTAGCATTTACAGCTTTCACTGATATTATGACCTTGAACTTCAAAAGAAATTAGTAAGGTGTACTAGTCCATTTTGTGTTACTATAACAGAAATACTTGAGACTGGGTAATTTAGAAAGAACTGAGGTTTATTTGGCTTATGATTCTGGGACAGCTGCATCTGGCACGGGCCTCAGGCTGCTTCTACTCATGGCAGAAAACAGCAGGCAGCTGGCGGGTACAAGCAGATCACATGGCGAGAGGAAGCAAGAGACAGAGAGACAGAGAGAGAGAGAGAGAGAGAGAGAGAGAGAGGAGGTGCCAGTGTCTTTTAAACAACCAACTGTCATGGGAACTAATAGAGCGAGAACTCACTCATTAATCCCCCCCCCAGGGAGAGCATTAATCCATTCATGAGGTATCTGCCCCCAGGACTCAAACAGCTCCCAACACTGCCATATTCGGATCAAATTTCCATATGAGTTCTGGGAGGACAATACATCCAAACTCCATCATAAGGTAAACATTAATATTTCTATTTCACTGATGAGAAATAGAATTTTGGAGAAGTAGTGCAAGTTGCCCAAGACCACATAGCTTATTATGGCAATGTGAGGAATAAAACCTTTCCTCTATAACTTTGGGTACTTGACCCTTGCTTGCTAACTCCAGAAAGGGCATTCTATTAACTCAGTGTCATCACCAAGACCCCTAAAGTCATCATTAACTAAAATGGTCTTTCTGCCATGTTTCTTTATTGCTTTACTTTTAAAATGATTTGGTGACTCCCCTTTGCTCTTAGGATTGCTCAGACTTCTTGCCACGGATTTAAAGACCCCAGTAATGTAGCCTCAGCCTCCTTCCACAGTCTTTACCCACATCAAATAGAGCCTACCTCCCATGGCATACTCAACTACCCTTCCAGCTTGAGCTGTACTCAATTTCGTATATCCTCCAAGTTCTTTTTATTTAACTTAATTTATTTATTTATTTATTTATTTATTCATTTATTTATTTATTTATTTTTGACTGGTAAGGGGATCGTAACCCCTGGCTCATTGTGGTCCACACCATGCTCAGGCAGTGAGCACACCGACCATCCCTACATAGGATCTGAACCCATGGCCTCGGCACTACCAGCTCCGCACTCTCCTGAGTGAGCCACGGGGCCGGCCCTGTCCTCCACGTTCTGATGTGGCACCATGCATTTTTCCCTAGAATTGACTCCTACTTACCCTTCAGTTTCTAAACTTAGCCACTTTTGCTATTGTTCATACACATTAATCAGCTCCAGCAAGATTTCAGGTACTTGAGGGCAGGGGCCATACCATGTTTATCTTTATGTTTTTCAGAGCATACAGTACTTGTGCATAATAGGTATTCAATAGCTGTACTTCTAGTCACAGAGGTGCAACAAGTTTAATATAAATTCAGCTCACCAAAACTGTGCATTGTTTCCTGAAAAAACAGAGAACGGGAAGAAAATGTTATGATAATCTTAAGAGTAACATCTTGGTGTCAGTCATTTCTAAAATAAAAATTTAAAAAAGATCTGATGGAGAAGAAACAAATCAAATCAGGGATATTATTTTAACATTACTTATAAATGGAAGTCCATCACTGGCAATGAATAAGAAAATAAGCATCAATATTTTATAGTTTTATTATTTCATGTTTATTTTGTCTCTTTTCCTCTCTTTGGAAATACAATATTTTAAATATACATTTTCTAAAAAGAGAAGTGAGCTCATAAACTTACTACTTTGAGGCATGAGCAAACTCAGTAAAGCTCAATGTCAAGTAGGAAACTGGATGGAAGGCCTCTGGATGTTTTCTGAGAATTTCTGTAGTACTTTGGCATGCATGGGGACCTCCCCCAAATACACCTGTTTATTGTCATGTTAACTGTAACCTCAACTTCTTTAAGAATGAGGCAAAAATTTCTTCAGACAATTTTTGATATTTTCAAATGAAAATAGCTGTATTGGCCTTTCTGATTATAGAAGAAAACTACAAACTCTTTATTAAGAAAATCAGAGAATTAAAAAAAAAAACCCTATGTACATGGTCTTGTTTTCAACAGGCATATACTCCTATTCTAGAACTTCGTTAATTTCATATATATTGACCTTTCTTTTCTTGGTTATGGCCATTTAATCTGGGTTGATTGAATTATTTTTATGCACGGTGTGTTAAGACACACAGTTCAGGCAGCTATAACAAAATACCATGGAACAGGTGGTTTAAACAACAGACATTTACATCTCAGTACTGAAGGCTGGAAAATATAAGGTCAAGATACTAGTAGATTTAGTTTTTGTTGAGGGCCCTCTTTCTGGCTTGCAGATGGCTTTATCTCCCTATGTACTCATGTGGCCTTTCCTTAGTGTGTGTGCATGGAAAAAGAGTGAGATCTCTCTGTCTTCTTATAAGGACACTAATCCCATCCTGCCTTGGGTTGAATGTCCCCCCAAAACTTAATTCCCACTGTAACTGTTGAAGATGGGAAATCCTATTAAGGTAATTGAAAGGTGATTAGATTGTAGGACCAAGCTGTAGTGAATGGAATAAAAATGGTGGTCATGGGCATAGTTTGGTGGGCTTTAAAAGGAGAGTGAAGGAGGAGGTCAGTCTCTCTCTCTCTGCTCTGCCATTTTCACAATGTGATAACCTGCCATTGCTGTCACCACCACCAAGACTTTCACCAGCTGTGTTCCCTGGACTTTGGACTTCCTAGCCTTAGAAATTGTTAGCAATAAATTTCATTTTCTTTATAAAATACCCAGTTCTGTGTATTTTGTTATAAGCAATAGAAATGGACTAACACAGAAAATTGGTACCAGAGATTTGGGTGTTGCTTATAACAAGTACTTGAAAATGTGGAAACAGCTTTGGAACTGGGTGTTGAAGAGAAGCTGGAGGAATTTGGAGGAATAGGCTATTAAAAGCCTAGATGCTGGTGAACGTTTAGAAAATAAGAAAACCAGGTAAAATTTGTATCTTCTTAGATGCTGGTTAAGTGGTGGTAACCAAAATGCTGGTAGGAATATGGACAGTAAAGGTGTTGGGAAGAACTCAAAAATAATTTTCTCATAAGCTTGTTTTGTCTTTAAAATAATATTTTGTCTTTGAAATAATATTTCTTATTGCATCAGTCTGACTGCTAATCAACTGCTTGCATTTTTTCGCTTCTGTAACCAAGGTTGCTTAGATCACACAAATTCTGAAAAATCGAAACTTACAGCTGACATAGCCACATGAATGCTACGAAAGCGAAACCTAAAACCTGCATGAGTTTGCCTATATAAACCTTGTAAGACCTAAACTCGGGGTCCAGATTTT
Organism: Cynocephalus volans; assembly: GCF_027409185.1. Lineage (NCBI taxonomy): Eukaryota > Metazoa > Chordata > Mammalia > Dermoptera > Cynocephalidae > Cynocephalus > Cynocephalus volans. The sequence continues at coordinate 24,598,002 of NC_084464.1, forward strand.
GGAGTGTTATCTCCTCTGGGCCTGCCAGTGTAATAAAATACCTGAGTCTCCGACCCTCTGAGTGCCAACTGCTTCCTTGCTGAGTCCATTTTCATAACAAAGGCAATTCTGAGAAGATCTCTGATGTAAATGAAAAGGGACTTATTGGAAACTGGGGCAAAGATCAACCTTGCTATGAACTGGAAAGGAACTTGGCTGCATTGTGTCCATGCCCTAGGATTTTGTGGAAGTTGGAACTTAAGAGTTGTGAGCCAGGGTATTTGGTGGAAAAAACTTCTAAGCAGCAAAGCACTCAGGAAGCTGCATGGTTACTTGCTACAGCCTATGGTGAGTTATGGTGGCAAAGGCACGATGAAAAGCCAGAAGTTGAAAGAGAAGAAGAGCAGAAAGATTCAGAAAATGTGCAGCCTGGCCATGTGTGAGAGAAGCAGAGAGCATTTTCAGAAGAAAGATTCAGTGGTGCTAAGGAGATTAGTAGGAAAGAAAGGGATTATTTAGAGAAGGGGAAAAGGCTCTGAAGGTATTGCAGAAGGCTCTGAGGCCAACCCTTCCATCATAGGCATGAAGTCCTAGGCAGACAGATTGGTCTCAGGGAAAAGGCCTGAGTGCCCTCCATGGGCTCACTGCCCAGGACCACCTTGGGATGCTGCTCCCCACACCAGCACCCCAGCTGCTTTGGCTGCTCCAGCCATGGCTAAATTGGCCTCAGCTGCACTTGCAGCTTTGGAAAACTCAAGCCAGAAGCCTTGGCAGTGTCCACGTGGTGTTAGGTCTGCAGGCTTGTAGGATGCCGTAGCTGGGAAGGCTTAGGAGCCTCCACTCAGATTTCAAAAGGATGCATGGGCCCTGGAAGAGATCTATTGCAGGGGTGAATTCACTGCAGACAGCCTTTGTTAGAGAGATGCCAAGAGGCAATGTGGAATCAGAGTTGCTGCAGAATAACCCCACCAAAGCCATGCCTGTTGGAGCTGTGGAGGCAGGACTGCCATGGAGACCCCAGAATTGTTGAGCTATCAGCGTGCAGTGCCAGCCTGCGAGAGCTGAAGCATGACCTCAGACTAGGAAAGCCACAGAAGCAAAGCTGCCTGAGGGCTTGGGGACCCAACCCCCACACCAGTGTACAGAGGACGAACATGTAGTCAAGGCACATGATTCACCAGCTCTTGAGATTTAATGCCTGCCCTGATGGGTTTCAGACTTGTTTGGGACCTGTTACCCCTTTCTTTTGCCTATTTCTCCCTTTTTGAATGGGACTATGTACCCTATGCTTTATCTTGGAAGTAGATAACTTGTATTGATTTCACAGATGGGACTTTGAACTTTGGGCTTTTGAGTTAAAACAAGTGAAGATTTTGGGGATGGAATGAATGTATTTGTATGTGAAAAGGACATGAGTTTTGGGGGTCAGAGCTGGAATACCTTAGGTTGAATGTCCCCCCAAAACTTGGTCCCCACTGTAACTGTTGAGAGTGGGAAATCCTATTATGGTAATTGAAAGGTGGGGCCTTGAAGAGGTAATTAAATTATAAGACCATGCTGTAGTGAATGTATTAAAAATGATGGTCATGGACATGATTTGGAGGGCTTTAAAAGGGGAGTGAAGGAGGAGGTTAGTCTCTCTGCTCTGCCATTTTCACAATGAGATACTCTGCCGTCACTGTCACCACCATCAAGAACTTCCAACCCTGTGTTCCCTGGACTTCCCAGCCTCAGAAACTGTAAGCAATAAATTTTGTTTTCTTTACAAACAGAAAGGACATTGTTGGGGAGGAGGGGGGGAGGGAGAAGGGAGGGAGGTTTTGGTGATGGGTAGCATTAATCAGCTACAATGTATATCGACAAAATAAAATTAAAAAAAAAAATTTTCTTTTCTTTATAAAATACCCAGTTCTGTATATATTTTTTTACAAACAATCGAAACAAACTAATAAATGACATGACCTCATCTAAATCTAATTGCCTTCCAAAGGCCCCACCTTCAAATACCATTGCACTGGGGGTTAGGAGTTCAACATGTGAATTTGGGGAGGACACAACATTCAGTGTATTAATGTAACATGCAAATGAGAAGTAGGTTTCATAAGTAAATAAGCATTTCAAAGTTAAGAAAAAGTACATATAATAGGAGAGTCAAAACAGATATGAAAACTTGGCAAGTAGCATCTTGAATTCATATTAGCTTGCTGGAGTTATTAAAAATCTTTCATATTTGGTGTTCATTCAGATGGGAATTGCTGGGTTAGTCAAAGGTTACTGCAGTGGACATGGCCACATAGATTAATTTTATTTTTATTACATAGTACATTTTGCATATTTTTCTTCATTTATTTAGTTACCAGTAACCTCCTGTGGTAATAAAAGATGGCCATAAAATCTCTGCTAGTCTTCCCACTGAAGGATGAGGTTTGTTTTTTTCCCCTTGAATCTGAGGGGCCTCTGTGACTATTTATCGATGGAACACAATGGAAATGATGGCGTACTCTGGGTTTAAGTTCAGGCTTTAAGAGACTGGCAGCTTTCCTCTTCTGCCTCGTTGGAAGCCTTGCCATTAGAGCCTTGAATTGTCATGTAAAAAATTCAACTACCCTGCTGGACAGACTAGAAGGTGAGACCCTGTGACTACTGGAGAAGGAGAGAGAGAGAGAGAGAGGGTCCCAGCTTAGCCAATCCTTCCATTTGTTCTTGCCAAGGAGGAGGGCATGAGAGCGAAGCCATCCTGGACCCTCTATTTCAGCCCAGCCACCAGTTGAAGAGCAGCCCAAGTGGCCCCAGTTGACACCGTGTGGAGATGAGTTATTTTCCTGAGATGTGCCTGAATTCCTGATCTGCATAATAGAGAGATACAGTAAATATTGCTGTTTTGAGCCACTAAGTTTTAGAGTAGTTTGTTATGCAGTAGTAGATGACTAAAGAAGTTATTTAGCCCCTTCTACATACTGGGTACTATATCGAGTGGTGGAGAAATAAAGTCAGGGCCTTTCCCTGAAAGTGCTCACAAGTGTAGCTTCCACAGATTGAACCTTGTATGCTTTAAAGGGAAAACAAAAATCATCCCATTTTTATATTCATCTTTGGATCATCCAAAAGGCATTTGGGTTTTGAGTGAAATGGTTTATCCTTTAGTTACACTATGCACATGTAAAAAGGTAGGTGTGGGAGATGGAAGTGGATCAAAAGGGGACTGTTATGGGATGAATTTTGTCCCCCCACCAACTTCACATGTTGAAGTCCTAAGAATGTGACTGTATTTGGAGAGAGGGTCTTTAAAGATGTAATTAAGTTAAAATGAGGTTGTTAGGGTGCACCTTACTTCAATCTGACTGGTGTCCTTATAAGAAGAGGAGATGAGGACAGGATACACACAGAGGGAGGACCATGTGGGGACACAGGGAGAAGACAGCACCTGCAAGCCAAGGAGACAGGCCTCAGGAGAAAGCAGCCCTGCTGACACCCGGGTCTTGGAATTGGTCTCTAGAATTGTGAGGAAATAAGTTTCTGTTGTCGCAGCACCCCAGGCTGTGGTATGCTGTCATGGCAGACCTAACACACTAACACAGGGGCTCATGAAGAACTGGTAACAATAAATTGTCCTTTTTTCCCAATGGACAAAAAGGAGCAGCAAAAGACTTCAACCTTTCAGAAATTAACAGGTAAATCTGGCATCTCTGAAATAAGCTAAATGTGTGAGAGGGAGAGGTCTGGCCCACTCTGTTCCTTTGGTGTAGCCACATCATACGGAGGAGGTTTTGGCTAATTGTAGGGTCCACATAGGCACCTTAGAAGCTCCAGAGCAAACCTCACCTAAACTCACTCTGCTACCAGACTATTTTCTGATCTGTAGAACTTTTTAGAGTATATCAACCAGTTAATATTTATATATCAACGTGCCAAGGTATCATTATATAGTAGTCTATGGGCACCATTTTTGATCGACTGGAGGGAAATTCAATATGAATAAAATAGCAACTTTTCAAACATGACATTTAATCCATGCATGTAAATCAAACTGAGAATTTTATTTATTATTAAAAGGGTGGCATATTTTTATTGCACTGAGAATGAAATACAAATACTCTAAAAAATTTAGTGCCTTTTCTTGAAATTCTAAGACACTTACCATATAGTCTTCTAGCTAGTACTGGCATTCATTTTAAATTATAGCCATAAAATTAATAAGTTTAAAGTTTTATGCCCCAAAAAAGAATGCTCAATTTCAGTGAAATAAGCAAATTTATTTTTTATTTAAAGCTTCCTAAGTACTTCAGATGGTCAAGTATTCAGTAATGCTCTGATTCTGATATGCATATGAAGAATATAGCTCATATACTTGTCATTATTAGCCATGGTTACCATGCTGTTCCCTGAGGTGTTTTCTGAAAACTGCATATATCAGAAACTGATTAAATTACCTTAAGTATTCATTTTTAAAATATGATGAACCCAACATTTTGCAAGAGGCATTTTCTGTGTGACATTTAATATCTAAGAATTGAAATGATTTTAATAACTCATAGGAAGGAATGGTCTTAGGAAAACTATAGCCTGAGCATGATTTCTTTTATTGATTATTGATTATTAATCATTAATAATGGAGAGGCTTGGAGTACATTATGTTGCTCAGCTTTAGAAATTGTTCCATTATATCAGTTGGAAGAAGGCCCTCTTTGTCAGTTCTTGAAAAGGTCACTTCTGCTGGTTAAGGGGTCCCCCAGACTTGTAAGAACCTTAATGGCAAGTGACTCTTCCTGAGTGGCTCGTGTTCACTGGGCATTCTCCTCTCAGCAGTGGTCTCTCCTAACTCACCCCTAACTCACTTCCCTCTACATGGAGGAGGCTCCGATTGAGTAATGAGACTCTGCCCCTCCCCTCCACCAAAATAAACAATGACAAACGTGGCCCACAGTGTAGTTGTTAAGAGAACATGTTTAGAGTGAAGCTGACCAGAGTTGGAATCCTGGCTTTGCTACTTACATCGTCCAAAGCTTTCGGAAAATGATTTAAACACCCTGGTGTCAATCCCCTCGTCTGTAAAATGGAAATTTAATAGCTATTCCAGAGGAACTTTATGAGTATTAAATAGTATGATATACAAATTGTTTAGCTTGACGGGTTTCATGGAGAAAATATCTGGTAGCTATGGTTGTTTTAATCATTATGATAATAATCGTCCACATACAATGTTCTCTGTTTTCCTCTGTGTGTTAGGTTTCTCCAGCCCTTCAGAACATTCCTTCATGAAGTTTTACTTACTCCTTTCTTAATTCTCTCCTCTGAGAAAACTCAGTTTACACTAAATTTGATTCTATTTTGCTTCCACCCCTTGCTACTAGATGCTGTGAGGTTGAGTAGCATTTATTGAATGCCTGCTGTGTGCCAGTTACATCACTGTATACAATTACATCACTATTCACTGTCAACGCCAACTTCACACAACCTGCCTAAGGGAAGCAGTGAGAACCCATATATTGGTTTTCCATATCTGTAAATTATCCACCCATTCCTGTACTTTTTCTTTGTGTTTTTACCAGACTTATATCTTTTTCTAAAGGCAAATCTCTCTGTCTTTTCAGTCTCTCCCTTCTGTCTCTGAAAGGACAGACTCAGTATCACGTAGCAAACTAACATTTGGGAATAACTAATATTATGTGACTTTGGCAGGTGGTCATTGGATCTTAATAGTGCTTGGCAGCACAAGAATGTAAGCTTCTTGGGAGTAGGGACTTTGGTCTGTTTTGTTTGCTGCTGTATTGACAGCATCTAGAAATATGGCTGTTTCAATAGATATTTTTTAAATGAATGAACAAATCTAAGAATTCTGAAGAGTGACACTGAGGTCTTCAAATAGACAACTAGTGACTGTCTTTTAGTTGAATTTGTTTAACATTAGAAAATATTTGGGGTTTTATGTTATTGGGAATGCTTTCAAAATGCCATAAATCCATCTTTGCCCTTCGTGTCTGTTTTCTACCTCTGTTTGCATCCAATGTATTCAGAGTTGAGAATGCCCTAGTTACAAGAGTAGTTCTTGTTCACTTGGCATGCAATTCAACAATCAAATCATTTTGAATTCTCTCAAGAGTAGGAACTTGCTTCTGTATCTGAATTCACTCACATTCCTAGGGAATATGTTTTAATATTTCTACATCTATAAAAAATGCTTTACAATTATTTTTAAGGCATTAATTCTCATATGAACACCGAGTGAAGTCACCAAGGACTGAGTAGGAAAAAGAATGTCTCTAAGGTCACATGGCCTGTTAATTTCAAAGTGTAGATCTGGCTATCTCTTTCCATCCATCTGTCTCATATACCAAGCAATAGTCAGTGACTTTGAACTGATGTGGCTTTCAAAGCTTTTGGAAATGGCAGGGAAAGGATTTATGTTTAAACAAAAACGTCACTAAACTTAAGAACCAATAAAGGTCCATCTAGTAAACTGCAAATCAGATCATGTCAAGCCCCCGATTAAAATCTTCCATTGCATAGAGATCTTCATTGCCTTTAGAATAAAATCCAAATTCCTTATGTGGGCCTTCAAACCTTATGTGATTTGGCCTCTGTCCCACTCCCTAATCTTATTTCATCCTAGTTTTCTGCTTGTGTATTTCATTCCTGCCTCACTTTCCTTCTTTGAACACACTGAGCTTATCCTCCCTGCAGGGCTACTGAAATTATTGTGATTTCCTATCAGGAAGCAGGCTGCTTCTTCAAACCTTGACATGGCTGGTCTTAGGGGAACATGTGCTTCTTTAGACAAGAGTTTCTTACCAGAATAACCTCCTCCTCTAGTCATTTTCTGGTCCATCAATATTTATTTTTATTATTTCAATGTCAGTTGTGGTGGGTTAATCATTTGTCCCTACTGATAAGGTCTTTTTTCTTTGTTCATTGCTTATTCCCTCCCCCACCACATTATAGCTCAATGAGATTAGGAAGCCTGTTTGTCCTTACTCAATTATTTTTGTCCTCAGTGCCAAAAATAGTGCTTAATCACAAAAATGGACATTTAATAAATGTATGTGAATGAATGAATGATTGGAGGGAAGCAGCAAAGGGGATATGGCATTTTGCATAGTCAAATCAGCAATTTGGTAGCTGAGGTAACATGAGCAAATATTTACTATCCTAAAACTTTTTTCAATCACCTGTAAAATGGGCTAATGGCAGCAACATAACAGAGTTGACATGCATCAACTTCATTGCTAGGTATCTTTGGGGCAATGTGGGCTGCCCAAAGGGAAAATGTTGACTAGTAGTTATTGCCAAAATTTTTCTCTCTTACAAATGATATATTTACATGCTCCTTGTAAAACCATTTGTGGGTAATTTGTTGGTCTTTGATCTAATCAGGCTGCAGATGTTCAGAAATGCTGTCTTTTTGTGTATCGAGGCTCACTCACTGAGGTTTGTAAAAGTAATGGGCTGTGCCCAATTTTTCCCCAATGTGTTCAACTCTCAGGGACAGTGAAGGGAAAGATCTATCTTTTGCCTAACAAGGAGAAACTGAAAGGAAAATTTAACTTTTGTTTTCACAGTAAAAAAAAAAAAAAGCAAGAATCCGAGAACTGCATTTTCTATACTAAAACATTCAATTAGATTTTCCCATCTCTCTAGTGTGAAATATTCTTGGTTGAACATTTGAGCAGCATGTGTAGAGATGAGTTATGACATGTTGAGGTTGAGGTCAGGAAATGGAATTGCGATATAATGAGATGACATGCAATATATTTCCTCTTGATTTCTGTCATGTTTGATGGAAAATGGTAAAAAGGTCATATTGTCTAGCCGGTAATTATTCAAGTATGATTCAGTCAGATTTTAGACAGGAATATATTTCTCCTTAGCAGTGGAAGTCAATCAATGATCAAGGATTCAAAAGCCTGTCTTGTTTATCTTTGTATCCGTATTGGGAAGTGATTCTCAAAGCGTGGGCTGACACCCCCTCTGGTTCACAATTGGCTCAGCATGCGTGCTAAAACTCAGAGTCCCAAGCCCCATTCCAAATTTGCTGATTCATTGGTAAGCATGAGTCTTGGAAATCTGCATTTTTAATAAGCACCCGTGGGTAATTCTTATCCAAACTTAATTTTGGGGACTGCAAGTTTAGAGCCTTGAGGACATTATAGTATGATCATTGGTGTTTCTCAAATTACTAAATTAGTTATTGAGAAATCATGAAATTATATTCAGGAGCTTTAGGTTTGAGAGATCATAGAATTGGCCCTTCATTTAAGAAGGATTTTTATTAGGAATTATTAATTGGTCAGCTATCTTGTAAATTTAGCCCTTCAGAAAGACTCATTCTTTGAGGATCCTGGATTGTATTGGGGTAAAAATTGTTTTTTCTCAGTAAGCTCTATGTTTGTTTTGGATACTTGAACCCACAGTGAGCAATTTAGGAAAGAACAGGCTGGATACAGAGAAACATCTGGAGGAAGAGCCCTGGCTTCTCAGTTTGTAGGAATCATGAAGAATAGCAATAGGATTGAGCAGAATGACCTGAAGCCACTTCACCGTGAATCTAAGGTGGGCTGTTGGATGTCGGCCTCTCCTACACTCAGGACACATAGCGTGAGTGGCTCTGGAGCAGGTGGCCCAGAATCAAATCCCTGCTCTGCCCTCTGCATCGGCTTTGTGTGACCTAGGTCCAAGTCTTTCTTTTTCTCAGTTGCCTCATTTATAAAATTGGGTCAATGATAGAATCTAGTGCACAGGATTATGTAGCAATTGAGTTAATGAGGATAAAGTGCTTTAAAAAGTGCTTTGCATTTAGTAAATAAATGTTAACTGTTGAGATTAAAGAATTTTTTAAAAATTCCTAAAACAGAGATCTGGAATGACTACATTTAACACAATAGCACTAGTTTTCTGGTGGTGGAGAAAGTAAGATTCTCTCTCTTCTACTCAAAGGCTGTGGTAGTTATTGCTCCTGCTACACTCTGTCCTCAATCCCTAGGCCAAGGTAAGTTTCCAAGAATAATTACTTCATTTTGTCCCACAGCAGGAAGACTGGGGATTAGAACTAATTGATCTACTTATTTATCTTGGCCAAGGGAATGAAGAAGAAAATAATGGCACTATAAAACTCTCGCTGGATAAGCCAGATTACCCTGCGCTGTGGCCTTGACTCCCACTCATTTGTCCAGAGTTCTCTGCCTACTCAAGAACGTTTTGCTGTTTCTAAACGAAAATTAAGTATATTGATTTACTTCCCTGACTACCCTATTCCCCATTCATTTGAGACCTAGAAGACACCTTTTGATTTATGTCCCACACCCTTTATCTGCCACCATTGTCCCCAAGCCTATGTCTGGTTCCCATCGGTATCTCTGCCTATGTGTCTGCTTAAAAACCTGTGGATTAGAAAAGATCACCTCGAAGGTCTTGTCCAAACTGAAGACAAGATTATTTGGTTATAATAAGCAAACTTTGGGGGAGAAAAAGGGATTTTTTGATGAACAGGTTGCTATGACAAAATAACAGACTCATGTGTGTGTGTGTGTGTGCGCGCACGCAGGCATTTGAGAACATAATTTTAACAATAATAATTTTGACAGTGTTTAATATGTATGTGTTTATATCATATATGTTAATATGTATTTAAGTATGTATTTAATAGGAAAAAACTAGGAGTTAGACTGTAGTGAGGCTGTATTAAGGTCTTGAATGTGTGCTAAGGATTTACAATTTATGTGGTAAACATAAGTTTGTAATATGTCAGCTGGGCAAGAAACAGCCAACCAAGTACCCAAGGGGGGCACTTATAGTAATCCAAAATTTCTGGGAACTTTTTGGTTAGTGCCGGAGATAAAAGTGACTTTTTGTGACCAGAGTGCAAAGCAAAGAAGATGGGCAAAGAAATGAAAGTTAGATTTTCCCTATTATGTATAATAATTTTATTTTGTTAGATTTTTTATTTTATTAAATTCAGGATTTTATTGAGGAAATATGATATCTAAGAAAAATTTATTATTGGCTGTCAAAGGGACATACTTAGTCATCATCGATGAGCCTCTAAGATTTTCTCTTTATCTTTCTGTCAATTTGACCATGATATGCCTAGGTGTTATTTTGTTTGTTTTACTTTTGCTCGAGATTTTCCGAGCTTCTTGATTTTGTAGATTGATGTCTTTCATTAATTTTGCAAAACTCTCAGCCATTATCTTTTCACATATTTTTTTCTGTACCATTTTCTTTCTCTTCTTCTTTTAGGACACAAGTTACATGTGTGTTTGACTGTTTGTTATTATCCCACGGGTCTTTCATGCTCCAATCTGTTTCTCTTCACTATTTTTGCCCTGTGCTTCAGTTGGTATAACTTCTATTGACTTCTCCTAGAATTCACCTATCCTTTTTTTTGTTGTGTCCATTTCTACTGTTAAGCCCATTTAATAATTTTGTCACTTTATATATTTTGTTTCTGTTTTAAAACTTTTAAAAAGTTCTCTTGAAATATTCCAACTTTTCACCAATTATTTTCATCTTTTCCTCTAATTTTTTATCCTAAGTATAATGATTGTTTAAAGTCTTAGTTAACTCTCACATTTGAGTCACCCATGGGTCAGTTTCTATTGACTGGTTTTCTCTCATCTGTGCATCACGTTTTCCTGCTTGTATGGATGTCTCACAATTGTGTATTGTATGCCACACATTGTGTATATACGAATTGAAGAGATTGAAGTAGAAAATATTTATCCCCCACAAGGGCCTGGTCTCTCTGCTCAAATCAGGAATTGAGCTAAATTGGGTTTGGGTGCAGTTTAGTTAGTTTTATTTACCACTGATTCCAAAAGCATTAAGTTGAAGTTCCCTCCTTCCAGCTGGGCTTGGTATCCAAGCCCCATGTAACTGTGAGATTCTGCTCTGCTCTCCTGCCATGCCCCAAGATTTCTGTGACACTGGAAATCTCTTTTTGCCTTTCCATCTAGACCCTCTTGCCCACATGCTGCTGAGCCCTTGGTAAAAGTCCCAAGGTGAGGACTTGCTCTGTGTCTGGGGCTCATATGTATTCAGTATGCCCCATTAGCACAAGATTGTTAAAAGCTCAGCCAGTTTCTCCTTTCCCCTGCAAAATCCCCCACTCAATGACAGGTCTGCTTCTTTATCTGCTCCCCCAGATTAAAGCTGCTTCTAGTCCTAGCTCATGTATGAAAGGTTTATCGCTCTCTGAGATTTAGTTTCCTCTAAATTTCTTTGTGTCCTCAGCTTCCTATTGGGTTAAAAAATACGCATAATTTTGTAATTTAAATGGTGTTTCCTCTTTGTTATGGTGGGAATGTTGGTCAGTGGTTACCATCTTTAACATAACCAGAGGCAGGACTTTGAAGACCCTCTGTTTTTGAAGTCATTTTATCAATGTTTTTCTGATTATAAGAATAATCATTACAAAAAATTGAAAGTCTGGAAATATGAACAATACTTTATGAATATGAATTTTTGTCATTTTACATATTTACACTAGTCCTCCCTGCACTGATTTAATTTAAAAATATTTGGTGTCCAGGTGGAAAGAATTTTGCTTTTATTTCCAGTCGTCCATTCAACAGTCAGTCTTCAAAATTCTTCTTTGCCTCTTGGTTTCTACTTGTTCTCCACCCACCTTTCGTATGTACCTTCTGTGATATGGAAGGTGCATTACTCTTACGTTATTCACTGAAATTCAGCTCCATAGTATCTCTTCCTTCCGAAGGAGTTCTCTTCACGATGCTCAGAAGATAAAGTGCTCAGAGGACGTTGCGACCTCCAACTACTGGGACTCTGATGCTGAGAAGGCATTAGTAGTTGGGGGGGACAGATACATTTATTTCTTTTAATATGTAGAACTTAATTAAAAAGCTAATGAAGAATGCTCATGAAAATATCACATCATAGTATAGCTGTGGAAATATTCAAGTTTGTGAAAGGAATTTTCTGAGAAATACAGTGAAACTTAGTGATCTTCCTTACCAAAGAGGGAAAGAATGCATCCCAAGCTGGATATTACAGAGCAAAAGAACTCCCCTGCAACACGCAGCAAGAGAAAGGCACTGGAAGAATAAAGAAGTTAAGGCAATTGTTGGCCCATAAAGTAATTCCTTTATTTATAATTTATAGCTTTTATCTTCTTTTTCAATTGGTATTAGTGACTAGGTTTGGTCTTGTTCATGTATTTGTTTATTTTGGGGGCTGTCAGGGTGGTTGCAGGTGAATTCTCTATCTTGTAGACAAGGCTGAGATGAAGTTCCTTTCGTGCATTGCTGCAGGTGACACAGAGCTGCATGGTGTTCATATGCTTGATAGCCTTGAACTGTTTCTTATGCCAAAAGGATGCTGGGGTTTTGCATGTTCGCAGATGTGTTTTAACCTTGAATATGTTCTTTCCTTCTTTATTAAAATAAACTATTATTAAACTATTATTTATTATCTAAATAGACTATTATCTAAGTAGTTGGGATAAAGTTTTAAAACAAATAAATAAACAATGTGTATTTTATATTTTTCTGATTATTCTTATATGTGCCATCTAAGTTGATGATTGCATCGTGTCTCTGAGGAGGATATATCCCTGTTTTTTATTGATGAGGAAATTCAAGTACATGGAAACTTACTACTTGCCCAAGACTACAACAAAATCAATGATCCAGTGGTTTCGGTATTGGTCAGATTCTTACTTTATCTACATTGAAAGTTTTGCTGAATAAGACCAGTTTAGTTTTAAAGGGGCACTAGTTTTGATTTCTAAATGCAGGGATAGAAATAGATGACATTATTATTAATAGCATCAGTTCAACTCTGTTTTTAAACAATGGCCCAAATCAGGTTTCTGACTCCATTTCTCTGTCTCCTACTCATTTAGCTTTTATTCTCTTATCGGAAAGGTTACTCCCAGCCAACTAGTCCAATGAAAACTATGGCTTCATTAAGGATCTCTTTTGTCAGTAATTTGTGCCTAAAGTTTTTAGCTTTCCCATGGGCTGTTGTAGAAAATGGTAAATCTGGTTTAAATGAAACCTGATCCTCTTAATGGTTTAATAGCAGCTGCCACAGGGTTATGGCATTTTTCAGCAGATGACTCTGTTTAATTTTATATCTAAACTAAGTCTTGCAATATTTACATAAATCATATAAAATATACCTGCATAATTTTGGCTAAATATATTGTTATAAAATATCAGTCTTAGGCAAGTTTCTATCTTTGTTTATAATTCTTTGTACAAAATTTTTAAAAATCCAAGGCTGTAATCTATTTTTTTAAAAGAAAAGATTATTCATGTCCTAAAATTATTATTATTTTTTAAAACTGAGAGATAAGCTCCATCTCTACAGCTGGGGACTCGAAGAGTGACTTGGCCGACCGGATCACTGTATTCATCTTTATACCTAGTAGTATTTATTTAACACTGACAAATTTTTTATACAGTGACATGCATTATAGTGTCAATGAAATAAACAGAGTAGTCTCAAAATTAAGTGAGACTATTTTTCCTTCAAGAGGTGAGCCTTGTAATAATACCTCAGATTATCTTTATGGGTAAGATTAGTTTCTCTGGAGTGTAATAGTTTGTTTAACCACTTTTTACAAAGCATTTATTCTGTGCAAAGCACTTGTTCTGGGCAGGTGAGTGATACAAAGATGAATGATGGGCATGTAAAAGAATCACTATGATGGAATGTAGAAATAGTCGTACAATAGTGGTACCAGCTCAAGCAAAGAGAAATGAAAATACAGTATATCCCATTAGTTAATGTGTTGCAAGCTTGATTTCTAAAGCTCATAAATTGCAGAATCTTGAACTGGCAATGTTGAATTTGTCTTGTTTGGGTCCCATTTTCATGGTGATATTGTTGCTCAATTACCTGGGGCTAAAAGGATTATTTATGTAAATACATCTGGTGGTGAGTTTTCAAGGGCAAACAACAGGAGTACAGAACAACTTTTTACTTAATTCTGTTTTCTACAGGCATCATTGAATACAATGTGTTTCTAGAAATCAAACATCCCAATCTTCCCTTGTTTTAATGTCCTTCCTAGGTACTCCCTCAAAAGAAGGATGTGAAACCTGGCATGGCTTTCTTGTTTGAACTTTTCCTCCTTCGTGGGACGTCAGCTTGCCTTGACCTGGTTGTGGGTTGGGCAGTCTTCCCTTTGTGTGATAACTACTTTGATGTAGTGGAGGGAAAATTCAAGTGTCCTCTCCTCCAGGGACATTATGACCAGAACCTTGGCAACTTCAGGGAAATTGAAGATGTGATTTGCCTGGACTTGGACCACTGGCTGTGCAATCTCTATTTTCAGATTTGCAATATGATTTTGTGAGTGTGAGAGAATTTAAAATTTTTCTAAAGCTGCTTTCTTCTAGCCTTTAGCATCCTTTCATGTTATTGAAAATTTTAATAAGTATCATAAAATGGTAAAAGTAATTACATCTTAATGCTGATTTCCTATAATGCAGATTAAATTTGTATGTAGATATAAGGAATAAAATTATAATGTTAGTGAGAAACATAAAGATAATTTAACACACTCTCCTATGTTATGAATTGGCCAGAACTGCCACCAGAGTCCTCTTATTCTCAGTTCACAATCTGTGGCTGCTGGAGCAGACTGTGTAGCTTCATTTCGTCAACATGGGGATGGGGCTATGGTATGTTTCCTTATCCTTTGTATTTACTCAGCTTCTGTTATGTGTTGAGCGTTGCCATTTTAGGGATAAAAAGAGATAAGCTGTGGTCTCTGCCATCCAGATTCTTGCCATCTATCTAACGAGACAGATGTGTTCATACAAAAAATAATTAGACTCGCATTTCCACAGGATTTGAGTAGCCATCACAAAACTACCTCCCTTAACCACAACACTTCAAAGCACACCGTCTTTTTTGTTTACTTCACATATTTAAAACAACCAACCAAAGAAACAAAAAACACTGGGGCATACACCATTTATTTGCATATGTTTGGTATTCTGTCTATGTTCAAACCCAGTCTCTTAGCAGAAATGCCATTGCTTCAATTCATTCCAGGCAATCACCACAGAGGATTCAGAAAAGAAAATGACAGGCTACTTCAAGTATAAAGCATTCCAACAATCTGTAGGCTGCTTTTGTCCTCTGTGTCCAAATTTGTTCTTCCTTATGATGTTTTCCAGGACGCCTGTATCATAAAATTCCATGAATTGTTCTAACTTACCAACATTTGATTTTATCTGTCTGTCCATCTATATCTCCACTTACCTACTATTTACCTATCTGTCCTCTGCCTACCTACCGATCTAACTGATGGAACTATTAATATGGACATTTCCAAGACACACATGTAATTTTGGCTTTGAAATCAGTAGCTACATATCCTTCTTGTGTGATGGTTTTCCTGTTTCCTATTTATTTTGAGTAGATTATCTGGCATTTTTTTTTTTCTTTTAGCTAATTCTGCTATAATGTTTTGCTGAAATAGTGAAATATCTTGTTGGAGTAGTGTAGTGGATTGAATTATGTCCCCCCCAAAACTCACTGATGCTTGAACTGTGTCCCCCAAGTTTTATGTATTAGAAATTTGGTCCCCACTGTGACTGTTAAGAGTGTGGGAAGTCCTATTCCGGTAATTGAAAGGTGGAGCCTTGAAGAGGTGATTAGATTGTAAGACTGTGCAGTAGTGAATGGGTTCAAAATGGTGGTCAGGGGTGTGGTTCTGAGGGCTTTAAGAGAGAAGAGAGTCTGTTTCTCTGCTCTCTCTCTGCTTCCACCATCTTGTAATGTGAGACCCTGGGTCACTGTTGCCATCATCAGATGGACTTTGGACTTCCCAGCCTCAGAAACTGTAAGCAATAAATTTCTTTTTTTTATTTACCACCCAATTCTGTGTATTTTGTTATAATCAACAGAAATGGACTAATACAGGCAGTCTAGGTATGCTGCTAAGAAAATAACTGTCTGGCCAGCCACCAAAAAAAAAAAAAGAAAAAAAGACAGTAATTTATATGAACATGTGACTTTCTTTTTTTTTTAATGAGGTATATTTTATTTTAAATACACAGTTCTTTATGAAGGTGAATGAAACAAGTGATATATAGTTAATACATTTAACATTTAAATTAATACATCTGCCTCTAAAATACCACAGGGAAACATGGGCTTTGTCAGTGTTCCCTCAGACCAGGCCCAGTGTTCAGGCATACACAAATGAATAGCTCCACTCTGGTGGTTCACAGAATCAATAAAGTTCAAAATTAAGAGAGGCCATGTTTTCATGTATACTGCATAGGCCGTAGAATAGAGTAATTAAGAGTATGGGCTCTGCCACCAGGTGGCCTGATTCAATTTCAGGCTGTAGTGCTGGCCAGTTAGCTCGCTTGGGAGAACACAGTGCTGATAACACCAAGGTCATGGCTGTGGAGTCCTGTACAGACCAGCCACCAAAAACAAAACAAAACAAAAATTCTGGCTTTCTCCATCACTGTGTTACCTTGGACTAGTTATTTAATCTGTTTATGCCTCAGTTCCTCATTCTTAAATGAGGGTGATAATAGTATCCAACTGATAGGATTCTTGGAAGGATTATGTAAGTTGATGCATGTAATATGCTTAAAATAGTGCCTGGTACCTAGAAAAAAAGTTAGCTATGACAATGACATACTTTAGCTACGACAATGACATACTTTATATTGAGATCATATTTAAAGTCGTGGGAATGGACGTCATTACTTAGGGAAAGAATAAAGAGGAGGGAAGAAAAGAGCCCAAGATTGAGCTCTGGTGAACTCCAACTTGTTAAACTCACTTTTTAAATCTCATAATCTTAGCTGTTTTCAGGAGTCAGGTTTGTAAGTAAATGCATGAAGTGACACAAATGCGAGTGGTGGGGACGTGTATGATTGGAGCGTGCTTATTAGAGCTCTGTACTGTGATGCGTTCCTGGAGGTTGGATTCTGTAAAACTGGGCTGTGACCCCAAATTTAGAAGTCACTTTATCGATATAAATAATGTATGTATAAATATATTATTCATTGGTCTTGCTGGAGGCTTTTAGGAGCTCTCAGGCTTTTGCTTCCTTTGTGTGGTGTGGCATGTACTGACTATCCACATGTAGGCCAAGGAGACCATTCCTAACCAGTTTCTGGTGATAGGGGAGAATCTCCAGAATGCCTGAGTCAGATTACATGTTCTAGAACAGGGCTTGCTAGTGAGTCTGAGAGGATGGGGACACGGCTCTGGATCTACGCATCTCAGGCAGGCCTCAGTTGTTGAGCATGAAACCTGATATCATAAAGAACCTCACAGAGAAATGATTCTATTAGGAATAATCTCTATTCAAGCCAGCTTCTCATTAGCCTTCAGAATGAGGCAAGGCAAAGGAGCTGAGGGAGCTACCCTCTGAGCGGATCCTCTTCTAACCTTGCCAGAAAGAGTGATGAACCATCCTGGTCCAATGAGGAGGTTGGAAGCAAGCTGGTATTAAAGCATTATGGGGCAAATATATTGATAAGGGAAAAAAGTAAAATATAAAATTGGATGTGCATTATGATCTCAAATTTGTAAAATTTAAGTATGACCTAGAAGAGAAATTTCCATATGATTAACAGTAGTTATTGCCAAATGACAAGGAAAGTGATAGTTGTTTTCTTCTACATACTTTTTCTTTTTTTTTTTTAATTTTATTTTGTCAATATACAATGTGGTTGATTATTGTGGCCCAATACCGAAACCTCCGTCCCTCCTCCCTCTCCCCCCTCCCACCCAACAATGTCCTTTCTGTTTGCTTGTCCTGTCAACTTCAAGGAATTGTATTTGCTATGTCTTCCTCCCCCCCCCCCGCTCCCCCAGGTTCTTTTGTGTGTGTGTGTGTGTGTGTCTGCGTGTGTGTGTGTGTGTGTGTGTGTGAGAATTTATTTATTTATTTTTAGCTCCCACCAATAAGTGAGAACATGTGGTATTTCTCTTTCTGTGCCTGACTTGTTTCACTTAATATAATTCTCTCAAGTACATCCATGTTGTTGCAAATGGCAGTATTTCATTCGTTTTTATAACTGAGTAGTATTCCATTGTGTAGATATACCACATTTTCCAGATCCGTTCATCTGATGATGGACATTTGGGCTGGTTCCAACTCTTGGCTATTGTAAAGAGTGCTGCGATGAACATTGGGGAACAGGTATACCTTCGACTTGATGATTTCCATTCCTCTGGGTATATTCCCAGCAGTGGCATAGCTGGGTCATATGGTAGATCTCTCTGCAATTGTTTGAGGAACCTCCATACCATTTTCCATAGAGGCTGCACTATTTTGCAGTCCCACCAACAATGTATGAGAGTTCCTTTTTCTCTGCAACATTGTCAGCATTTATCATTTAGAGTCTTTTGATTTTAGCCATCCTAACTGGGGTGAGATGGTATCTCAGTGTAGTTTTGATTTGCATTTCCCCGATGCTGAGTGATGTTGAGCATTTTTTCATATGTCTGTTGGCCATTTGTATATCTTCTTTAGAGAAATGCCTACTTAGCTCTTTTGCCCATTTTTTAATTGAGTTGCTTGTTTTTTTCTTGTAAAGTTTTTTGAGTTCCTTATATATTCTGGATATTAATCCTTTGTCAGGTGTATATTTTGCAAATATTTTCTCCCACTCTGTTGGTTGTCTTTTAACTCTGTTAATTGTATCTTTTGCTGTGCAGAAACTCTTTAGTTTGATATAATGGCATATGTTTATTTGTCCTTTGGTTGCCCATGCTTTTGGGGTCGTATTCATGAAGTCTGTGTCCAGTCCTACTTCCTGAAGTGTTTCTGCTATGTGTTCTTTAAGAAGATTTATTGTTTCCGGGTGTATGTTTAATTCTTTAATCCATTTGGAGTTGACTTTAGTGTATGGTGAAAGGTATGGGTCTAGTTTCATTCTCCTGCATATGGATATCCAGTTCTCCCAGCACCATTTGCTGAAGAGGCAGTCTCTTCCCCAGTGTATAGGCTTGGTGCCTTTGTCAAAGATCAGATGGCTGTAGGTGTGGGGGTTGATTTCTGGATTCTCTATTCTATTCCATTGATCAGTGTGTCTGTTTTTATGCCAGTACCATACTGTTTTGGTTATTATAGCTTTGTAGTATAGTTTAAAGTCAGGTCTTGTTATGCCTCCAGTTTTATTTTTTTTGCTCACCGTTGCTTTGGCTATGCGTGGTCTTTTGTTATTCCATATAAATGTCTGGATAGGTCTTTCCATTTCTGAGAAAAATGTCATTGGAATTTTGATGGGGATTGCACTGAATTTGTATATCACTTTGGGTAGTATGGACATTTTCACTATGTTGATTCTTCCAATACAAGAGCATGGGATATCTTTCCACCTTCTTGTGTTCTCTCTAATTTCTCTCAGCAGTGGTTTGTAGTTCTCATTATAGAGATTTTTCACATCCTAGGTTAACTGAATTCCTAAGTATTTTATTTTTTTGGTGGCTATTGTGAATTGGCAGGCTTTCTTGATTTCTCTTTCTGCATGTTCACTATTGGAGAATAGAAATTCTACTGATTTTTCTGTGTTGATTTTGTATCCTGCTACCGTGCTGAAATCATTTATCAACTCCAAGAGTATTTTTGTAGAGGCGTTAGGCTGTTTGATATATAGGATCATGTCATCTGCAAACAGGGACAGTTTGACTTCATCTATTCCAATCTGGATGCCCTTTATTTCCTTCTCTTCTCTGATTGCTCTGGCTAGTACTTCCAACACTATGTTGAATAGGAGTGGTGAGAGTGGGCATCCTTGTCTAGTTCTTGTTCCTAAAGGAAAAACTTTCAGCTTTTCCCCATTCAGGATGATATTGGCAGTAGGTTTGTCATATATGGCTTTAATTATGTTGAGATACTTTCCATCTGTACCTAACTTATAGAGTGTCTTTGTCATGAATGAATGTTGAATTTTATCAAATGCTTTTTCAGCATCTATAGAGATGATCATATGGTCCTTGTGATTGATTTTATTAATATGGTGTATCACATTTATTGATTTGCGTATGTTGAACCAACCTTGCATCCCTGGGATGAATCCCACTTGATCATGGTGAATAATTTTACGTATGTGTTGCTGTATTCTGTTTGCTAGTATTTTAGTGAGGATTTTTGCATCTATATTCATCAAGGATATCAGCCTGTAGCTTTCTCTTTTGGTTATATCTTTATCTGGTTTTGGTATTAGGATGATGTTTGCTTCATAGAATGAGTTTGGGAGATTTGCGTCTGTTTCAATCTTTTGGAATAGTTTGTAAAGTATCAGTGTCAATTCCTCTTTCAAAGTTTCGTAAAATTCTGCTGTGAATCTATCTGGTCCTGGGCTTTTCTTTGTTGGGAGCCTTCTGATAACAGCTTCAATCTCCTTTATTGTTATTTTTCTGTTCAGATTTTCTACATCTTCATGGCTCAGTTTTGGGAGCTTTTGTGTGTCCAGAAATTGATCCATTTCCTCCAGATTTTCAAATTGGTTGGCGTATAGTTGTTTATAGTAGTCTCAAATGATTCCTTGTATTTCAGATGAATCAGTTGTAATATCACCTTTTTCATTTCTAATTTTTGTTATTTGAATCTTCTCTCTTCTTTTTTTTGTTAGCCATGCTAATGGTTTGTCAATTTTATTTATCTTTTCAAAAAACCAACTTTTTGATTCATTGATCTTTTGTATTGTTTTTTGGGTCTCAATTTCATTAAGTTCTGCTTTTATCTTAATGATTTCTTTCTGTCTGCTAACTTTAGGTTTGAATTGTTCTTGTTTTCTAGTTCTTTAAGGTAAACTGTTAGGTTGTTCACTTGCCATCTTTCCATTCTTCTCAGGTGAGCATATAATGCAATAAATTTCCCCCTTAGTACTGCTTTTGCAGTATCCCACAGGTTTTTGTATGATTTATCATTATTTTCATTAGTTTCAATAAATTTTTTGATTTCCTGCTTGATTTCTTCTTGGACCCATATGTCATTAAGTACAATGCTGTCTAATTTCCATGTGTTCGTACAGTTTCCAGAATTTCGTTTGTTATTCATTTCTAATTTTAATCCATTGTGGTCTGAGAAAATACATGGGATAATTCCAATTTTTTGAATTTGTTGAGACTTGAATTGTTACCTAATATGTGATCTATCCTGGAGAATGATCCATGTGCTGATGAGAAGAATGAATATTCTGAGGTTGTTGGATGGAATGTTCTGTAGATATCTGCCAAGTCCAATTGGTCTAGAATATTCTTTAGATCTTGTGTTTCTCTGCTGATTGTTTGCCTAGATGATCTGTCCAATATTGACAGTGGAGTGTTCCGGTCCCCTGCTATTATGGTATTAGTGTCTATTTCCTTCTTTAGGTCTAATAGAGTTTGTTTTATAAATCTGGCTGCTCCAACATTGGGTGTGTATATATTTATGATTCTTAACGTCTTCTTGGTGGATCAAACATTTTATCATTAGGTAGTGTCCCTCATTGTCTCTTTTTATGGTTTTTAGTTTAAAGTCTATTTTATCAGATATAAAAATAGCTACTCCAGTTCCTTTCTCTTTTCTGTTTGCATGGTAAATCTTTTTCCATCCTTTCACTCTTAGTCTATGTGAGTCTTTATGGGTGAGGTGGGTCTCTTGAAGGCAGCATATAGTTGGGTCCTCCTTTTTAATCCAGTCAGCCAGTCTGTGTCTTCTGATTGGGGAATTTAAGCCTCTTACATTAAGAGTTGGTATTGAAAAGTGTTGATTTATTCCTAGTATTTTATTGATTATTGTTTGGTTGTCTTAGGTGTCTTTTGTTCCTTACTTTCTGATTTACTGTTTGTTTTCTGTATTGTTGGTTCCTTGGGTTGTAGAATAAACTTTTGTTTGTTTGTTTTCTCTTCATGAATGCCATTTTTATTCTACTAGTGGGTTTTGATTTTTCTTGGGTTTTTATGGCAGTGGTAGTTATTTTTCAGGAACCAAACCCAGTACTCCCTTGAAAATTTCCTGTAAGGGTGGTCATGTGGTAGTGAACTCCCACAGTTTTTGTTTGTCTGAGAAATATATTATTTGCCCTTCATTTCGGAAGGATAGCCTTGCAGGGTAGAGTATTCTTGGCTGACAATCTCTGTCTTTTAGTATTTTGAATATATCATCCCATTCCTTTCTGGCTTTTAGGGTTTGTGATGAAAAGTCTGATGTTAGCCTGATTGGGGCTCCCTTATAGGTGATTTGATACTTCTCTCTTGCAGCTTTAAGATGCTCTCTTTGTCTTTGAGTTTTACCAATTTGACTATAACATGTCTTGGAGAAGACCTTTTTGGGTTGAATATGTTTGGAGATCGTTGAGCTTCCTGGGCCTGAAGATCTGTCATTTTTTCCTATACCTGGGAAGTTTCTGCCACTATTTTGTTGAATATGTTTTCAATGCAATCTCCTTTATCCTCCCCTTCTGGAATACCCATGACTCAGATTTTTGAGCACTTAGGGTTGTCTGATATCTCTCTCAGATGTTCTTCAATGCCTTTGATTCTTTTTTCTTCTTTTTTGTCTGCTTGTGTTATTTCAAACAGCCCATCTTCAAGTTCAGAAGTTCTCTCTTCAACTTCCGCAAGCCTGCTGGTTAAACTCTCTGTTGTGTTTTTTATTTCACTGAATAACTTCTTCAGTTCGGCAAGTTCTACTACATTTTTTTTCAGGGCATTGATTTCCTTGTACATTTCTTCTTTCAGGTCCTATATACTTTTCCTCATTTCATCATGATGTCTAGCTGAGTTTTCTTGTATCTCATTCACTTTCTTTAGAATTATCACTCGAAATTCCTTGTCAGTCATTTCAAGGGCTTCTTGTTCTATAGGATCTAGAGCTTGAGAGTTATTATTCTTTGGTAGTGTACTTTCTTGATTTTTTGTATTTCTGGTATCTTTTCTTTGATGTTTATTCATTGTAGCAGGGGGTTTCATAGTCCACAGGTTTGACACTCTTGACTGACTAAGATGTTGCTGTGGTTGCCAATTTGGCATGGCTACCTCAGTGACTGCACATTTGGCCACTAGTGCCTTGCATGTGTGGCCGCATTGGGTCTTGGGCCTCTCCAGGGAGCTGCCTCTCTGGTCAGCTTGGACTCAGCTGGGCTGCTGGATCACACAGTGGCAGCCCCATAGGGTGTGTGGTTTCTGTGGAGCCTCTGCCTCCCCTGCTGGACGTCTCCCCATTCCGTATGATCTTGATGCTATGTTTTTATAGTTTAAATCATTGATTTGTGAGAGAGAGTGATGCTAGGGACCGTCTATTCCACCATCTTGACTGGAAGTCTCTACATACTTTTTCTTTTTCCCCAAATTTTTATGAGCTTTCAGAGCTGTAGATGGTAGTGCGCTCTCGGGAGCCTAGGAGTTCTCTTCTTGGCAGTAGTGAGAGCAGTTCAGGGTGAGCTTCAAAAAGGTGCGGGAGGACTCATAGAATTGTGGGGGCTGGCAAGTCAAGGATTCAGGTAAAACTTGATGTTGCAGTCTTGAGTCCAAAGGCTGGAAACTCAGGCAGAACTTCTATGTTGCAGTCTGGAGGCAGAATTTCTTTCAACATGTGCCTTTCTATTCATTGTGGAGACAGCACCATCCTAGGATAGATCTGATTGTACAGTAGAATCATGTGAGAAGTTTTAAAAATGCTACTGCCTGAGCCCTATTCCCAGAGATTTTGATTTAATTGATTTGGGAGGGGGTGAGTGGGAGGCTCAGGCATCAAAAGTTTTTAAAAGCTTCTAAAGATCAGAATCAGTTATATAAATAAACCTGAAAAGGAAAACTATTATAAATGAATGCAAAGAAGCTGTTGAAAAATCCCCCAAATTTTGAAGATTAACAGATATCGTACTACCAGTTGAGTATTTTATACAAAACTCGTGACAAAATATTTTTAAAATTGGTAACTTGAATACTGTACTGAGTCAAAATAAATTGAAAATTAGAATATTGCCATAAGAGAAAAGAAATTTTGGTATAGATAATATGAAAGGTATCTGTAACTTTTAACTAACTTTTTCACTGATTGTTACCTAAAATTTGCTCTTCTACAAATGATAACCTGGAAAGTTAGTACTAAATTTATTTTTATAGAAGACAATTTAGGTAGTACTGGTATTAATCATAAAGAGAATTTATATTTGAGATTAAATCAAGAAGTGATACTTAAGTTTACAAGGTCAGAAAAGTGGTTATTTGTTAAACAACATTAGAATAATTTGATTTGGCAAAACCTACTTGAATATGAACATACTACTAAAATTTTCCTCTTTTTTTTTCTGACTTCCCATTAAAAAAGAAATGTTGTGGGGAAAAAAGTAATTTATGATTTATTTGCAGAGCCCAGTTGGCCATTATCCATTAGAGATGTAGGTAATTTTCCACTAATGTTATTATTAGATAAACTATAATAGACATTTTCGCCGTCTGTGTATTTCACAGGGGAGTGGGTAAGTCTTATTAATGACATTAGTAGCAGTATGCAAGATGTGTCATTTTCTAATTTAAGGCAGAATAAGTAGGAATGTAGGTGCTTCTCTTTCATGAAGATGAAAACAAACAAAATTCTTATCTGGAAATCCCATTTTCCTCATGTGTAATTCTAAACTGTGTGGATTTTTCCAATGCAAGTTTTCTCAGATGCAAAGTTTCTGAACAAATAAATGCGGAGTTACTAAAAAAAAAAGAATGACTTGGAATTAGGAAAAGAAAAGACAAGCAGTGCAGAGACGAAACAGAAAAGTTGTTTTTGCAATGCAGCCTTAGAAGACATTAGAAGAAACATGTCAACCCAGGTAAATCCTGACCATTTCCCCCCGGGTGGGTCAGTCAGTGGTAGGAATCTGCCACAGTCAAAGAGGGGCTGGCAGAACCAGGGCACATGGCCTCATTATGACCTCACGTGCTCTCTCATGGTGATGTCAGGGACAGTACTGGGGAACATCACCCTGAGCATAGGAAGAAAGCTGCAGACAACCTGGATTCAGCCCCCTTTGCACACGTGTGTAAAGATGCAAGAGGAAAAATTATGCAGGAAAGATAGACTATAACTCCTTTCCAGAAAACTTTTTCTGTCAATTCCTCACTTTTCAGAATATTTCATTTCTCATATGATTGATTATCGTCTCCAAGCAAGTTATTATAAAAATTTTAAACATGGAGAAAAGCTTCAAACAATGCATAACAATCCTCCATTCATTTACCACTAGATTCTATAATCTTGTCATCTCTTTTTGAACTTAAAATATTATTTCTTGGAGATAGTAAATACTCAATAAATATTTGCTAATTCCATCCCACTACGAATGTTAGACAACAGTGTTATCTGGAAGAAGAAAATAAAGAAAATTATAGATTGAAACAAAAAAAAACTAATACATATAGAGCAAATGGCCGTATCTGAGGGAATTATGTAAATAGGTTAATATAAAGAAATGCATTTTTCGTAATTCACAACCAAACAAAAGGTTCCAAAAACTGAATTATTGACCTTTTCAATTCTTCCAATTGTCTCATTGTTCTAAAGAAAAATTACCTGAATATATAGTATTGTCAACATTTTAAATAACAGATTTGTTTCTCAATAGGTGATTAAACTTCCTTATATTCAGATGAACACAAAAACAAGGAAGGCCACACTTAGCTTTTGCCTGAATTTTCAGTTTGTTTAATGGCTAAAGCAGAGAAAGCAGAATCAGGCATCAATAATGTACCTGACTCTGCAGAGAAAGAAGCAGAGAAAAACACCTGTGCCCCAGTGGATTAAGAAGCTGTGTCTGCCCCACACTCTTCTCAGGGTTGGTTGACTTTTTTCCCCCCCAGGATTCTATTGCTAATGTTTCAGTTTGTGTTATATAAAACTGGGTAAGAAGTATTCAGTCTTTATCAATGTTAATATTAATTATTTTATATACCATATCACTTAAAAAGAACGTGATCGTTGACAGGAATATGAGTTTTCACATCACATCGTCTGTTACATAAGTAAATATAAAATTACTTCCTTGAAACATGAGTCTTTCACCATGGCCTTATTATTTTAAAAATATGGACTTTTGGTCAAGATGGTGGAATAGATGGTCCCCAGCATCACTGTCTCCCACAAATCAACCAATTACAACTGTAAAGAAGCAACGACAGCCAAGCTGGGGCATCTAGAGCTCAGGGGAAAAGGAGGAGAGACCCATGAGTGCACGAAGGCGGGAGAAGCCACAATGAGAGAAAGAAAGAACCGCTCTGACTGTTTTGAGCCCCAGCCATGTCCAGGCTGGAGCTGCTGAGTGCATGGAACAGGAGCTGGCAAAGGCCGCAGCAGTGCCCTTCAGATGAAGTTCTTGGAGGCAGCAGGGGAGAAGAGGGCCTTGGTGGCCCCCAGGCCAGCAAGACAACTAACAGGGTTCCTGTGAACCCACATAGGACTAAGGAGCAACAATAACTGAAAAAAAGGAGCCACTCAGAGGCCAGTGAGTCATTGCAAGGGACTGAAGCATGGCCCATCCCATGGGAAGTGTTTGCAGCACATGTGGGGGGGAAATGGGCCCACTGGGGGAACACTGAGTGGGGCACAGCAAGGACAGCTGATCTGCACCCCACTCAGCACAGGACCACTCATAGGAGATTGGTCAGGAATATAGAATTGCATGGGGTGAAGTTTGATTAAAAGACTCAGGCCCAGACCAGAGTTTCTACACAACCCAGATATAGAGGATCTCATGAGAGCCAGAAGTACCTGTACAGTCAACCATTAAACCCTGAGCTGCCCGGAAAGCCTTCCCTAGAGAAACAGCAGCAAAGCAGCAATTTAGCTCAACCACACAGCTCAAGTACTAGTCCCCACAGGAAGATCCCCCATTTTAGACGTAAGCAAAGGACAGCAAATTAGTTCCAGTGCTGAGTTTAAGTGGTGGGAACAGCAAATAATCCAACATAGAAATGAAAGTAAAAACAAAGTACTCACAACCAGAGACAACATTTCATATTAACTAGCAAAAGTCTCATTTCATCAGAGAATACCTATAGCACCTAGAAGGACCGGAAGTCCCCTGGGATACCAAGCCAGAAAGGGGGGATGGCCAGGGGCCTCAGCCATGCCACCTGACACCCACAACTAATCCTGAGGGTGGGGACTGAGGGCCTCGGCCACACTGGTCCGACATGCACAACCAGCTCAGTGACAACCACTGACCACTGAGCTGCAGCAAGAAGGGCCCCGGGTTCCCGAGCTGGGGTGGTGGGGGTGAGAGCTTTTGCCACAACCCCCGGACATCTGCTCCCAGCCCAGCAATGACCAAGACACTGCTGGAAGCCACCTGGTCTCCCCTATGGTAATGGGGGGTGGTGTGACAGGCCTCAAACCCACTCCTCCTCTTCCCTCCTTCTTCCATCCCATTTCCTTCCCCTTCCCCCCCAACTGCTCCACAACAACATCCTAGAATATAAAAAAAAAATGATATTAATAAAAAAATAAAAATATGGTTTTTAGTTTTGGGTTTTTTTTTTTTTGCATAGTTTGACTTCTTTTGGTTCTTATTTTTAGATTTTAATCTTTCTTGCATGCTTGCAAGATTGGTAACCAAAACATGGCCACGAAAGAAAATGTTCTCAAAAGAAAGTTGTCAAATAATGTAGTTTATTTTATTATATAGTTCTTTGTTTTCAAAGACTGGTTTAATCAAGCACTGAATAAACAAGTAAAGTTTTAAAAAATATTCCATCTATAAAAGTTCCCCTTTATAGAAGAGATATATTAGAGATTGTTATCTTTTTCACAAAAGGGTTATTTCCTTTACGAAAAGATTACAAGTTTCTTTAAGGAGGTGGGTCCTCTAGTAGCAATAGTAGGGGATAGATTGGCAATGACTGCAGTAAAGGAACAGATGTAGTGCTACCCGCATAGCACTGCCACTGCAAGTATTGCCACTGGTAATAAGCTCTGGAGTAAGCCTTTATTTTTTATTTTTGAAATTATCAAATATTTCAAACATGTCATACAGAAAATAACATAACATACACCAGTACCCAGTTCCCAGCTTTGCCAGTTTTTACTATTTTAACTTATTTGCTTCACATCTTTTCTTTTAAAATACGTCTTACATGTGATTAAGTCCCTGTGTGAACTCCATTCCAAGCCCTCTCTCATTCGTGACTGATAATTTCCATCTATATTTGAACATGTTTTCTGTATATATGTAATCATAAACAATGTATAATCTTTTCTATCATTTTAAGCTTTATATAAATGTATCATACTTCACGCCTTCTGCAACTTTTATTTTCTCGGAACATTGTCTTTGAGACTCATCTATCTCTATACCTGTCTCTTTCTAGTTTATTGATTTTATTGCTGTATAGACGTCCTTTGCATGATTGTAACAAAATTTATTTATTCTTGTGATTTACGTTGTTTCCGGTTAACTCTATTGTAAGCAAGGCTACGATGATTATTCTTGAGCATGTCATCCTGTGCACACAGGTGGGAATTTCACTAGAGAATATACATCCAGGAGAGGAATCCCTGAATCCCAGGGCACACATTTTCTAACAGTGACACCGCACTGTGCCAAGAGATGGGTCAATTCTTTCCTAACAGCTATGTAGGAGAATTGCTTTGACCCACACCCTTTCCATCCACGTACTGTCAGTTTTTTTAAATTTTGCCAATGCAATGAAATGATATCTCTTTAATTAGAATTCTCCTGAATATGAGCACATTTGAGCTTTTTTTGTCTCTCCCCCCCCCCCATATATTTCTGTTAACCATTTGGGTTTTATCTTCTGTGAATTGCCATTGCTTGTTCCTGTCCATTTTTTCCTTTCGGTCCTTTTTTTTTTCTTCTAATTGATTTGTAAGAGTTCTGGAGGTAGTTTTTGTCATTTTTCTTAGGAGGAGTGAGTGGAGGGAAACACATTTTTTAATTTAATTTTTGATTGTTATTGATTATCCAATAATTCTATTTTTAAATTTAGTTCATATTTTAAAAAATGAGCTGGGTTGACTTGGTCATGGCATTATATTATATTTTTAATTTTAAAGCTTATTTTCTTCAGTTAAAGTTTTATTGAACAGACAATACATTCACATTGTTCAAAATAAAATCTGCCTCCCACTTCTGCCTCTCACTTCTGCCTCTCAGCAACCTAGTTGTCCCTGGAGGAAACCAGTGTTTTTTGTGTATTGTTTGATAGATATTTTATGTATCTATTTAAAAAAAATAAAAATATTATTATAATTTGGAAATACAACTAAATCTATAGTTACGTTCCTTTTTTCATTTCTTACATTGATTAATACTTGTCTTCTTTGCTTCTTTTATTAGTTTTGCTTGAGTTTGATCTTTTCACCCATTTTTTTCAACATACATCTGCTGCACTTGTCTCCATGAAACCACTCCACTGATTTTTTGTTTTCTGTGTACGATTTTGCTTTCTCATATTTATCTTAGCTTTTTTATTGGCCTACTCTTATTTTCCTCAGGGTTACTTTTTTAATCTTTTCGATTATCTCATTTCATTTATCTTCAGTCTTTTTTATTTGATAAATCACCAATCATGACTAGATCCGTTCATTATAATGACATATTTTTATGTTATATCTGTTCATTATCATTATAATTCTGTCAGATAATGCTTTAGAAATTTTAAATCCATCAAGTGTGTACAAGTTTATAATTGTTAGAGTTTTGGGGATGTTATTCTTTTCATATAGATGTCGTCTCTTTCTTTATGTCTATTCATGCTTTTGAATTTACATTCTATTCTTCTGATATAAATACTACCACATGAATTGTTTTTTCAATGGTATTTTAATATTATTTTTCTGCACTTTATTTTAAAACTTTAAAATATGTCTATGGTACTGTTTGGATTTGCCTTAGCAGCATGAATCTTGATTTTATTTTTATATTCAAGACAAGTAGATAATGTGTGTTTTTAATTGATAAGTTTAAATTTTTTGAAATTATTCTTGTTACTGTTGTATTTGTACTTGTTGAAAACATCTTCCTTACTTTGGTTGTTTTTGTTCTTTTGGTGGCTGGCCAGCACAGGGATTGAACCTTGGACCCTGGTGTTATTACCACCACACTCTAGCCAATTAAGCTAACTGGCCAGCCTGAAAACATCTTCTTCCCATTATATATTTATCATCCTCTTTCTTTGCTTTTTTTTTTTCAGTCCTAGCCAAAAATTTATTTATATGTAGACACTATGAATAGAGAAGGTGTTATAAATCAGTGTAGAACAGATAAACTATGAAAAATTGTTGGGCTAGCCATGGAGGAAAAATACAAATATATATCCATGCCTCACATCATACACAAAAACAGATTAAAAACATTAAGTGTGAAAATCAAAACTTTGAATACTTAACAAAAAAATATTGAAAACACTGTTACAATATTAGTATTAGGGAGAATTCTTTAAAGCACTATTCAAAAAACCCAGCCCTTAAAACACTGATGATTGTGACAGATTAAAACCAAATCATCTATATGAACAACAAAAAAAAAACCGGTAAAAATGTGTGAGAGGGTATTTGCATTAGATACAGCAGACAATGGATTAATGTGCAGACATATAAAGTCTTACAAATTAATTAAAATTTAAAAAGAGTCTAATGGATTTGAAACCTGGTCCAAAAAAAAAGCAAAAAATGTTTAACATCACTAATAAGCAAAAGGTACAATTTAATACCATAACCAATTATCACTACACATCCACCGAATGGCTGAAAAGATGCTGCTAAGGCCGAATGTTCACAAGGGGTGGGAGTGCAAGATGACACAAGCTCCATGGCAATTTGGCAATAGCCCGATTGCTCTATGTTTCTGGCAGGAGAAGCTCTGGCTCACGTGCTTAAGGACCTGTGCATTGCCTGCAAATAGCAAAAGATTGTAAAGAACCTAACTGCCTCGCCACTAGGGAATGGATAAACAAACTTATTTTCTCCCCTATATGAAAGAACTAAAATGAATGAATCAGATCTACACTATATGGAATATGGCTAAATTTCAAAAACTAATGGTAAGTAAAAACATTAAGTTGCAAAAGGTTACAATATACAACTTATATAAACTGTCAAAGCCCACAATATAACCATATAGTTTACGTATATAAACGAACATCGTAAAATTTTAAAATTATAAAGTGGCATGCTAACCACAGACTTTTACTACTTCTGGGGAGAGTGAGAAGAAAAAGAAATAAGGGCTTGATTTAGTCTCTAATGATTTATACTTTAAAACTTAAAACAAAATGGTAACTCATTGATGGCAAATTGTTAATATCACTATGAGAAAAGTGTGGGAGAAGATGTTTGCCTCAGATGTAACTGGCAGTGAGTGCTGGGTAATGATAATTTTCACCATTAAGATGAAAACACGAATATTAGAGCACATGAGGAGGAGAAAGCAGAGTCAGTGAGGTAAGGGGACCCACTAGGCAGGACGTAATTTACATACTGAAATAAAATGCAGGCCAATTTGATCTCAGAAGGTAACTTAGACACTGAAATAAAATGCAGATCAAGAAGAAATGCCTTCAAGGACCAACTATAATCCATTGATGCAAATCCCAATTCAACAGAACGAAATAAAACCCAGCAACCTATCACATTCCCCCTTTCTCACCACATAGCCCCCACAGATTTTCTAGATGACAGTTAGTTGTGTGGAGGAAGTTCACATTTCTTTTTTATCCTGAGCAAAGTACTGACAACTCATTTCCGGGTTAATTTGCATCACTTCCCCCCAAAACAGCTATACCTATCACTCAGTGAATAAAACATGTGTATGAGAAAAGTGTGGGAGAAGATGTTTGCCTCAGATGTAACTGGCAGTGAGTGCTGGGTAATGATAATTTTCACCATTAAGATGAAAACACGAATATTAGAGCACATGAGGAGGAGAAAGCAGAGTCAGTGAGGTAAGGGGACCCACTAGGCAGGACGTAATTTACATACTGAAATAAAATGCAGGCCAATTTGATCTCAGAAGGTAACTTAGACACTGAAATAAAATGCAGATCAAGAAGAAATGCCTTCAAGGACCAACTATAATCCATTGATGCAAATCCCAATTCAACAGAACGAAATAAAACCCAGCAACCTATCACATTCCCCCTTTCTCACCACATAGCCCCCACAGATTTTCTAGATGACAGTTAGTTGTGTGGAGGAAGTTCACATTTCTTTTTTATCCTGAGCAAAGTACTGACAACTCATTTCCGGGTTAATTTGCATCACTTCCCCCCAAAACAGCTATACCTATCACTCAGTGAATAAAACATGTGTTGAATCTCTGTATATCAACAGCATTTTGCTAGAGATTATGGAGGAAAACAAGACAATTAACTTTTCTTCTGGCTCGTATAATCTATATAACAAGCTATAACATAGTTATTATTTATCCCATTTAACAGAGAAAGAAATTGAGATTCAAAGAACTTAAGACCTACCTCTAAATCACCATGCTGGCAAGTTAGCATGAGCCATAATTCAAACCTGGTTTTTTAGACAACCTCAAAACACACCCACTTTTCACTGTCTATAATGCTCTCTCAAAGCCCGGGGGAGACCTTCTAACTTTCCTACTCTTATTGTTCTGTGAGGGCTGTACTCACCATACCCGTCATATTTTTCTATAAAACCATAAAATGGAGCCAGACTAGAAAAATACAGTTGTAACTTTTCAACCAGTAATTGCTCTTCTAGCAATGATTTATAGAAGATAATTAAAGAAGAAGAAAAAAAAAAAGCAGCTCCAGACCTAGGAGAATAAAAAACAGATTTTTAAAAATTTTAAGGAACAAGTGCTGGCCCATGGCTCACTTGGGAGAGTGAGGTGCTGACAACAAGTCCAGGGTTAAGATCCCCTTACCGGCCATCTATATGAAAAAAAAATTTTTTTTTTAAGGAACAAAGAACTAAATCCTCCACACCAAGGACCATGCCAAGAACTACATAAATTTCCATATATAATTATCACACTAGCACACATAATATAGGCATCATCAGCCCATGTTACACATCAGGAAATGTCAGTACACAGGCTAAGGAACCTACCTCAACTCATATCTGAACCCAGGCAGTCTGATTCCCAAGCAGGCTTCGTTAATCACTTTGCCACTGTTTTATAAACTTTGCTGGGACCCACAGTGAGAGATTTGATTTTACATCATGATCCAATATACATACATACATATACGCACATATACACAAAGTAAAGCAACTTCTAAAACACACCACCTTAATAACATGTAGCAAAAACTTTTTTTAAAGATACTGGTTTTGAATCATAAAATTTTCTCATGATCTACAATTTAATAAACTCTGCTTACCTGCTTCAAAATACAGTATTTATTATAACTACAGTAGCAAACAAAGGAAAAAAATGGAACTAAGTGGTCAGCAACAGAGCTGAGTAATTGTGAATATAAAAAAATTATCTAGAGAAAATACATTATGTACATTATAAAGACTTTTATTTTTGCTCACAAACTGAAGTAGTTAAGAGACCAGATAATAGCTACTTTGCTTTTATTTTCCTGGCACCAAAGCAATTTACTCGTGTTCTTTCCTAAATATCTGTTCCAGATCATAGTACAGTTTTCCAGTTACTAAGCTAGCAAAAATTTTATACCAAAAAAGGTAAAACAAATCAAAACAAAATAATGCTCTTCTAATCTGTTTATAAGTGAAAATTTGGAACCAAACAACTCACAATATTAAACAAACAAAACTCTGCCAACACATCCTAAAGCTACACACATTTAGGCGTAACAGAAATATGCTCCCTCCGTCCCTCCTATCCCTAATTCCTTCAGCACTGTGTCGTTGGGTCCCAGACCCTTGTCCCAGGAGTCCCTCTGAATCCATTTCAGATTTCAAGAGGATGGGGCTCGGCCACTAGGCTCAGGCGCAGGTCGGGCCCTCTTCTCCTCATCTGACAAAGCTTCACAGGCCTCGGGGTCTTGATTATGCACTTTGGCCACAAACTTGAGAACTTTCCTTTTGCTGGTTTCTAGGTTGGTTCGCGGGCCCCACTGGAATTCATAGTCTACAGGATCAGTGTGGGGTGTCCGCCGGGACTCCAGGTAACGCTGCCGCACAAAGTCTTCAGTAATGAGTTTCTTTGGATCCCCCCAAATTAAGTGCTTCTTGGTGGGGTACACCCCCAACCGCCGCAGAAAGTCCCAGACTTCGGTCTCCTTGATAGTGTTGCCCTTCATAAAGATAAGCCCTAGAGCCATCCTCAGGAGGCCGGTGGTGGGTGTGCCCTGATCGCCCCTCACCTCGGCATCCTCCTCCACGGGTTCCAGGGCGTCCATCAGGATGTAGGGGTTGCTCTCGGGCTCAAGCTCCACCAGCTGGTACCCGAAGACGTACTGGAGGCGCTGGGCAGCCAGTCGGAGGAGGTCCGCGAAGAGGTCCTTGTAGTCTCCGACGACGTGCTTCATTACGTCGGTCCGCCTGACCGGGATCTTCTTCCGGTCCTTAACCAGCAAGAACTGCACCGGCTCGGCCGCCTTCAGCTCTAGCGGCTTCTGGGTCCTGGGACCCGCGGAGGGGGCGGCCTGCGACGCGGAGCCCAGGGCCTCCTGCGAGCCGCCCGGCCCGCGGGACGTGCTCGGGGCCTCCTCAGCGACGCCACCGCTTGGGACCCGGGGGACGCGGCCGGGGCTCCGTTCCTCGTCCTTCTCGGCCTGCGCGCTAGAGCGGCCCCGGCGCCTCGGTTTCTGCAACAGTCACCGGCGCCGGCTCGGTCTCCGGAGGACGCGCGGGCGGCCCGGCGCTCGCCCTTCACGGCAGCGGCAGCAGCGGGGACGGTAGGGCGAACCTATTTCGTTGCTTTTGAAAAACACTTCCTTTCCTGACTTTCTCTTTAACCCCAATTTTTCTTTATTTTGTTTAGCTTCTTCTGTTTGTTATCTGTAGATTTTATTTTATTTTTATTGGATATTATCCTTAATTTTCTCATCTACATATTTAACTATAAATTATCTTTAAAAACTTAAGTTCATTCCATATTTTTGTTCTCTCCCTGGAATGACAAAGACTTTTAGAAGCTTCAACTACCCACTAAACAATTCCTCTTACTCTTGCTATTGTTACCTATGCTGTCAATTCCACTTTTCTATTAAACACAAAATTTAGGTTTTTTTTTTTTTTTACTCAATAGAAAATTAATTTACTGACTCGTTTGATCAGATATCTGTGCTTTATAATATTTTAAATATAGCATGTCTTCACTCTGGTTCCATTTTTCTGCGTGCCAAAGTAAATCTTTAGTAATTCATTTAGAGTTTGGATCTCTCTTAGTCCTTGTATGTCTGAAAGTGTCTTTTTTTGTCCCCCCCCTTTTTTTTTTTTTTTTTTTTTTTTTTGTCTTTTTCGTGACCAGCACTCAGCCAGTGAGCGCACTGGCCATTCCTATATAGGATCCGAACCCGCGGCGGGAGCGTTGCCGCGCTCCCAGCGCAGCACTCTACCAAGTGCGCTACGGGATCGGCCCTCTTTTTTTTTTTTTTTCCCCCCTTTTGATAGATTGTTTATTTATGTATAAAGTTCTAGGTTAGTAATAATTTTCTCTTACTATTTTTTCCACTGTCTTTTTGTGTCCATAGTGGCTGTTCAAAAATCGCTCTATACTGGGCAACCACTGGAGGATCTTAGGAAGGGAAATGATATATTTTAATTTCTATTTTAGGTAGATCTCTCTGGTAGCTTTTAAGAGGCTTTATTTGAGGATGGCGAGTTGAGCACCAGGTCAGTTAGGAAAAGTTTAGAATAGTCAAAGGAAAAGATGAGGTCCTCGATTAGGATAGAGAGTAAAGTTGGAGAAGAGAATATAAATTCATAAAGTATTAAAGAGGTGCAATAGAATGACCATAAGAATAGGAATAACACTGTTGATTGATTGGATATGGATGACGAGGAATAGCAAAGGATGATTCCTAAACTTTTAACATGGGCAGATGTGGATATCAACCAGCGGGTGATAGGAAATAAAGGAGGAGAGACAAGATTAGAGGAAAAAACATGAGCCTGATTTGGGACCTACTGGGTTTGAGGTTTCTGCATTATATCCAAATGGATATGTTCAGAAGACCATTGGGAAAATGGATGTGAAGCTCAGGAGAGAGCAGGAGAGAAGGGAAGGACAATTTGTCCATAAAGGCAGCATAAGCATGGAGACTGTAGCTGAAACTGCTATGTGGTTGAGTCTGGCCAGGCAGAGTGTGTGGAGTGATGAGTGTGGGGCTGAGGGCACAGCTCAGAGAAACAGTGATGCTTTAGGAGAAGGATGCTGGGTCCCTATCATTATGACCAGATCCAAAGCCTACACTGCTTGTTTTCCTGGATGACATCTGCCTTTCTGTCTTGTTCTGCCTATCAGATGGCAGCACAGAGCTTCATAGAGAGTGAGAGATATTTCCTAAGTTGTGATTGGAGCTTTCCAAGTCCTTTGGAGATTATGCCTTGTTGGGCCAAACACAACTCCACTGATCACCAGGGTTAAGTCCTGGAACTCTTGCTTTCATTAGAAGCAGGTCTCCTGTAAATCTCAGGATTCCTTCTTCACACCTGACCTGCTTCCTTGTGTGTAAGTCAACATCATCAGCTAACGATACCACCACATTCACCTTCAGACAGCTAAATATCATATGATAGACTGGTGTATACCTGGAAAGGTTGTGTTGAAATTTTATACACAGAATACATGTATATCAAATTATGTCACTGGCTTTAAACAAATATTTGTAAAAATACATTAGAAATGAGATATATCTTGAAGCTTGGTAATGAAGGCTCCAGTGATAAAACAACTTGATCAAAGCATATTGTTTCTCACACTTTACAACTTGGATTTGATTTACTTGTAGCCAGAGGAGAGAAGAGGTGACCAATGACGTGGTGTGGTTTTGGTGGGTAATGAGTACAGCTAATTGTCCTCAAAATGCACAACTTTAATCTGACTTTAAACATTTTATGTTGGAATTTAATAGATTTAAGGCTTTAGTTTTTTTTTAAGGCAAATATCTGAGGTGGATCACAATGAGTGTGTCAATATGCTTAGTGTGTGTATTAGTCCGTTTCTGTTGCTTATAACAAAATACCCGAAACTGGGTGATTTATAAGAAAACATAATTTGTTGCTTACAGTTTCTGAGGCTGGGAAGTCCAAAGTCCATCTGGTGGTGATGACAGTGACCCAGAGGTCTCACACTGCAAGATGGTGGAAGCAGAGAGAGCAGAGCAGAGAGTAACCTCCTCATTCACTGTCCTTTTAAAGCCCTCAGAACCATGCCCCTGACCACCACTTATAATCCATTCACTCTTGCCTGGTCCTACAATCCAATCACCACTTCAAGGCTCCACCTTTCAATTACTATAATAGGATTTCCCACCCTCTTAACAGTCACAGTGGAGGCTAAGTTTCTAATACATAAAGCTTGGGGGATACAATTCAAGCTTCAGTGAGTTTTGGGGGGACACAATATGATCAACTACATTCCACCCCTGGCCCCCCAAACTCATGCCCTTTTCACATACAAATACACTCATTTCATTCCCGAGGGAATGAGGCAAAGGTGAGAGGGTGGGGGCATCATATAAGGCCAAGGCACTTGATAGTTCAAAAAGGAGCAAAGGGTGCCATAAATGGGCCCTAAGCCAGAGACCACCAATGTGAGATTTAGCCTTATTCCACCAATCTTCATGGGGCATTTCTGTTGAGGACATTCACGGACATTGTGGTTAAGCCTCATTCAGTTGTCTCTGCAGGAGAATGACTTTTACACCATGCTTTTATGTTCAGTCACATAGTCAGGCCTTCCAACGTGAGGGTCTGGGATGTCCTCATTCTGCAAAGCCAAATTACTTCAACATAAGCATATCGTCTGTGCAGCCTGGGAATCTGCAATGTAAACAGGGAAGAAAAAGTCCAAAACTTTGCTGATGACTGACGATCATCTTCCTAAGACAAAGTTAATACATCGAGAAATGCAAAAGGAATGATTATGGTTTCTCTAAAAATGATGAAAAACATGCCATTAATTTTTGTTTAAATATCAAGTTAAGTTTTCCGCAAAGTGCTATATGAGACATTGTAAAATATGTGCATTTACAAAGTCGATTTCTTTCTCTTTTTTTTTTTTTTCCCAGTGTTTTTGGATTAGACATGGAGCTAAAAATCTTATTTTAAAATTTTTAACTTTTGAGAAAGTGGGTTCTGACTTAACTAATAATATTTCATGTTACTGACATTTTAACCTAGTTTTAGAGTATGGAGCAGAAGATTAGAAACAATTACTCATAGACCATTTTTTACCAGATCATTTTGTTTTCTAGTCTTTCCTTGGGCTAATGCGGCTATATCTTCGACACCTACTGCACTGGGCTTTTAGAGCATTGCCCCCAGTTCTCCTGAAAGGAGGACAGGTCCCACTCTAGGAAACATGAATACTGACATGCTCAGTATGAGAACAGTAATTCTTTAGAAAAAACTGATTATTCATTTGCTCTGCTCTGAGCTTGGAGAGTGCTTCAAGACTCCCATTCAAAGACTGTAGAGGGACCTTCTACTCCTATTTCGAACAGATTTATAGAAAAATGGAACATAAAATCTCTTTGAGTAAATGTCTCTGCTATTGCTTATATTTATTTATTTTTCCTAAGCATATTATTAGCAGTTAATATCCCCCATGGGTTTGTTTTCTAATATATCAGAGCTGTGATACAGTATGCTATTTCTGCATCGGATATGTTGCTAAGAGATTTAATAATGGGTAAACAAACACAACATATGGTAATTCATTTCAAATTAAAAGTTTATTAAACTCTGACTTGGTGGCTTTCTGGCTATTTCCAATTAAAGGAGCAAACCTTAGGGAAGGGGTGACCACGTGGTGTGTTCATGGCTGCAACATTTCTATATGAAAAATGTGTTTATGATCTTGCACAAGCTGTCCCTCATTGATAGGCTCCATACTTAATCTGTTGAATCTATTACTGTCCCCAAATCATGAAAAAGTCACTTTAATGTTCACTTACAAGCACACACATGTATGCACGTGTGTATATGTGTATATGTGCATGTACACCCATGCACACATATAACCACACACACCCCAAGAGGCTCCAAATTTAACCCCATGGTTGATGTTTTAAGAGGTGGTCTGCCTTACAAATGGGTAGATGCCTGAGGTCCAAAAATATTTATGAAAGGTGAGAAGAAAAAGTCCATGATATAATTTTTGGGTTATTACTAACTTTTAGGCTGTTTTACTTTTTAGAGGGCAGACTAAGGAAATATTTTTTATACTTAACAATTTTTCTTTGAATATGCCTACATTGCATGAACAATGGTGCCTGACAAGGTCTATGTATATGTTCTGTGATTCAGAATTCAGTTCAGAACAGTTTTTTTGTGCTACCATGATGAGCAAATCACGCTGCTAAATGCTGTGAGATTATAAATCAAAACAACATCCAGTCGTTGACCTCCATAGGCTTACATGAGCCCACGCCTACTCCAACAGGAGATACCTGTATGTCCACATGTCCAATAGATGATGAGGGGACAACCCAGCACTCTGTTTACATAAAGGACCAGCAGGCCTCTGGGAAAAAATTCAAACTTGGAGAAAAACTGAAGAGATGCAATTGGCTAAATAACAAAGATTTAGTTGTTAAGTGAGAAGGGCAGTTGTGGGAAATGTATGTTGTCTGCCCAGTTATTCCACGGTGGGATTCCCAGGGAGAGAGGGATGTGCATGACAACTCTCCCCAACTGCTAACAGAGAGAATCATTTCACTGAAATTCTGTAAGACTGGAAAGTATATTAATACATTACAGCGCATACTACCCTGCGAGACAATGAGGCATAGCATGCACTTATACCATGTTCTATATACTACAACTCTACAATCCAGGGTGTTCTGGAGGCCACTGTGGGGCAGTAGACATGAGCAGAAATGAGCGTTTCATGGGCTCATGTGAAACATGCTGCTGTACTCCCAGAAATAAATGGCTGAGCTTTTGGAGGCTTTTGAAATTTGTCTGAACTACTTTTTAATATAATTTCATTTATAATCCTATATTGGCATGATCTGGGGAAATGTGTTTTAATTTCACAATTTTGTTCTGGCTTTAGAAGGATAGTTTGGGGTTCGAAAGGCAAGTATAGATGGAAATTCTTTTGACTAAAAGGAAAGCTGTGGGCTAAGTTAAGAAGTTAGAATTTTACAAGGCATGTTTAAGGAAGTGTAAGAAATCACCGGACTTATACGTACTGGGATGGATTTGGGCAAGGAGAACTTTAGGGCAAGAAGTCCGTTAAGGAGGCCATTGCATTAACCCAGAAAAGCAATGGTAAGGGCCTGAGGTGGAGCTTGTACGGGATGCATTCAGGAGTCATGCTAAAGCTGAATCAACAGTTTTGGAAAGTGAATAGTTGTGTCATAATGAAAGACATGAAGATCATAGGCTAGAATATTTTTATCTCAGTATGCAAAAAA
Source organism: Cynocephalus volans (assembly GCF_027409185.1). NCBI lineage: Eukaryota > Metazoa > Chordata > Mammalia > Dermoptera > Cynocephalidae > Cynocephalus > Cynocephalus volans. The sequence continues at coordinate 24,638,463 of NC_084464.1, forward strand.
AAAAAAAAAAAATAGTGTTGCCTTTATCAGAGATAAGGAACCCAAAGGAGCAGGTTTCAGATAAAAGTTAACCAGTTGGTTTTGGTGAAACTGAATTTAAAGTGCTGGAGAAATTAAGAAGACAGTGACTAGCTTGGAGTTAAAAAAAATAGATTTAAAGCGCAGGAGGGGCATATGTGTGTCATCCTGTTAGGGGTGGACACTAAAGCCACAGGAATGAATGAGTTTACCGGCGAAGAAAAGAGTGGACCAAACTGTGGGAAAACTTTAATTTAAGGGCAGGCGAAAGAAAAGGATAAAGGAAATTGCTAAGGAGCAATCTGAAAAAGCAGAAGAAATAGGAGGTGCAGCATCATGGAGACCATGGAGTATACTTTAGAAGTTTACATTTTTTTTCTCAGTTGTCAGACGGAAAAGGGTTCAAATATTCTTTCACCAAAGCAGTGCAACCATTCCAGAAAATTCCATCATTTGACTGGAAGTACACATTGTCAGGGGTGTAGATATTGGAGGAGGCCAGTCTCTCGTTTTTAGAGCTTTCTCATCAATTCTTGTAATATAAATACAATCAAGTATAAGAGGAAACAAAGTGCCACTATTGATTATTGCATTATGTACCACATATGTGGAAATTAAATGATGTTAGGTGAGCTTTTCAGTATAAAAACAGACCACCCAAACCTAGCTAGCATTAAAAAAATGTTATTACATTCAATTCTGAAAAAGCCTATTCGTACTTAAGTTTGTCTATATCTGTCATTGAACAAACCTAATAACAGAATGCTTCTTAGCCTTGCTGCACCATTAGAATCTTCTGTGGAGCTTTTAGCAGATACTGATGCCTGGGCTCTGCCCCAGACCAAGTGAATCAAATTCTCTGTAGACAGGGCATGGACATTAATATTCTTAAAAAACTTCTCCCAGTGATTCCAAGTTGTGAACCACCACGTGAAGCTGTTGAGTGCTTTGAAATTTCTTGAAACAGAGCAAGGTGATTTCTACCTTAGGGTATTCTTCCATGCTGTTCAATCTATCTGGAAAAGCCTTTAACAGCAACTAAGTTTTTGTCCTTCCTAACCCAGGTTAAAATTTCCTTCTCAAAGAGGCCTCCATGGCCCTCTCCAATGCTCTTTCACTTTACAGTAATTATACACTCATCTGTGTGTCTCCCATCTAGAATATAAGCCTCACAAGGGTAGGAAGCAGGTCTACTTGGTCCACCCCTGTGCCTGACACATATCAATGGCTCAAGAAAGATTTGCTGAATCATTGAGTAGATTAATATATTCTTTAGACAGAAAGCAATCAAGCAGACAGCTTATTTATTTTTATTTTTTAAATAACATACAGTAAAAATAACTTTTCTTGGGTGTACAGTTCTACCAAATTTAGCACATATATAGATTTGAATAACCAGAATAAGAACCCTTCCATCATCTCCGAAAAATTCCTTTGTGTTATCTTTGTGTAGATACAGTCTTCCTCCCTGTCCCCTGCCCTTCATCCTATGCCCTGGCACTTACTGATCTATTTATCATCACTATAGCTTTGTCTTTTCAAAATTGTCATACAGTATATAACCTTCTGTTGAGACTGGCTTCTTTCAGTCAACATAACACCCTTGAGATTCATCTGTGTTTTATGTATCAACAGTTCATACCTATTCATTGCTGAGTAGAATTCCACTACCTGGATGTACCACAGTTTATCTGTTCACTTTGGATTGTTTCCATTTTTGGCAATTATGAGTAAAGTTGCTACAAGTTTTTGTGAGAACATAGTATTTATTTCTCTAGGATACATACTTAAGAATGCAGTTGTTGAATTGTATAGTATGTGTATACTTCACTTTATCAGAAACTACCTAACTGTTTTACAGAGTGGCTGTACCATTTTGCTCTTCTGCCAGCAATGCATAGGAGTTTCAGTTGTTCCGCATCCTTGTCAGCACTTGTTGTTAGCAGTTTTTTTAAAAGTTTTATAGTATAGTCTGTGTGTAGTGGTATATCATGCAATCAATTTGTGTTTATTTAATGGTTAATGTTATTAAACATCTTCATATGTACTTAGTTGCTATCAATATATCCTCTTTGGTGAAGTTTCCATTCAAATCTTTTACTCACTTTTCAATTGGGTTGTTTTCTTACTGTTGAGTTACGAGGGTTCTTATAAATTATGGATACAAATCCTTTCTAGGATATGTGATTTGCGAGTTCTTTCTCCCTGTCTTTAGTTTGCCTTTTTATTTTCTTAACAGTGTCTTTCACAGAGCAAAAGTTTTGAATTCTGATTAAATGCAATTTATCAATTTTTAAAGTGGATTGTACTTTTGATGTCATCTCTCTCAACTCTTTGCTTGACCCCAATTCAAAAGATTTTACCATATGTTTTCATCTGAAAGTTTTATAGTTTTAATTTTTGTTTAGATTGCTGCTATATTTGGAGTTAGTTTTTTAATGGAGTATGAAGTCAATGTTGAAGATGATTTTTGTTTTTGCATGTGAATGTCCAGTTTTCCAACAGTGATTATTGAAAAGACTGTTCTTTCACTGTTGAATTGCCATTGTACTTTTGTAAAAAATCAATCGGCCATACATGTGTGGTTCTAATTCAGTGACTTATTAGGTGGCCTGGTGAGAGGACTCTGCCCAGCACACACTATATCCAACATACACCATGAAGTAGGAAGAATGGAAGGCAAATTAGTTAGCAGCAGTGAGAGCAGTAGAGGCACAGATGGAGAGTAGCTGATGGCCCAGGGACAGGCACGCATAGAGAGATGGTCGCCAGAACTTAGTTGGTGTGCCCAGTCATTAAGAGACCTACTATGTGGCTGTGGGAGCTCGAGCATCTGTGGCCAGTTTTAGCCAAGTCTCCGCATCATATCCCCTGAAGTCCTTAGGCCATCCTTCCCACATGTGTAAGATAAAGAAAGCAAGCTTTTCTCAGGCACTATTAATTATCCCAGACCATAGAGATATGATACCTATTTTTAGTTAATGATTTGTCAGTCAGTTACCCCGTTTCCAGTGGAAGAATCAAGAATCTCATATTTGAAAATAGTAATCATGACTGTGCTCTAGACAGTTGCAGCTGAGTTTGGGGACAGACTGTTCCAAGTAATTTCATGTTGTGTATATCTCTAATCACTTTCAGATAGCTTTTAAGGACTGAGCACTTCTATAAAATATATCCAAGATTTTAGGAGTTTGGAATGGCCACTTCAGAATCACCATGTGGTGAAACATTGAGGCATTTTTTTAGATTTTAACTATGACATTTGTTCTTTTGGATTTTTTTTTTCTAAACAGCGTGAGTGGATCTGAGTCCTTCATCTGAGTGCAAAATTGAGCCTCAGGGAACCACAGTATGTTTCAAAGTGATTAATCTGCATAAAAAGCTAATTACCTGCAATTTTAAAATGCCTTTATTTAAGGTATAGAAATGCATCAAAATACTGTGTCACAGAAATGCTTCCAATTATTTTAAAATAATTTAAATCTTTTCAAAGTCATCAATTGGTCAGCAAATTCCTTTTTTCTTTTCTTTTTCTTTCTTTTGTTCAGAGCAATGAAGTTGTCACCTTGTAACTTTATTTACAAACTGAATAAGACTTCCAATAGCTACAACATTAAATTCCCCAAATTGGGGCTTAGCTGGGGAAAATTCCACACAGATGTTAATTGGAGATATAGTAAGTATTGTACTGTTAATGGGTTTCTTTTAAGACATTATTATAATCTGTTTTAATCTATGGCATATTTTGTGAGGTTCTTCAGCATCCATCACAGTTAACGACAACTACAGTTTTTTCATTTGATCCACTTCAATCTCAAGACATTTCTGAAAACTGCTGGAATTGAAAAAGCTTTAAACAGTCACGCAGGTCTTTAATTGTAAATTAGCTTTGACAGGACTACGATGCAGAGTCCTGCCCAGCTCCAAAGTGATGCTAGCTGACAGCCCCTCACTGCTCCGGGAGCAAAGGAACACGTGGAAAGAATTGTTCTTCTACATCTCACAGCTTGTCATTTCCTCTGCAGGGCAGCTCCTGACCCCTCTGAGAGACCCTGACACCCATAAGGGAAGCGTTCCCACTGATGTAAAGGAAGTGGAGAAGCAGTTTAACACTAAGAAGGAAGGGAAGAGGGTGTGTCAGAAAGATCTGGGATGGAGGGACGCGAGGGGCTTAAAACGTTTCCAGCAGGTTAGAATCTTTGCTGCATTGTTTCCTTGGGCAAGTGAACACCGAAGATCTGTTTATCTGGAAGGGTTCAAAACGTTAGGGGGGTTTTAAGCTACCTTTTTAAAATTTCTTTTTTTCTTAAGTGAGAGCAACAATAAAAATGAATGTGTCACATGTGAATGATCAAAATAAAAGTTTGAGGAAAAGGTACAACTACATGCTCTCTGCCCTATTCCTATGTGCTGGTGCAGAGGCATGCTTCTATTTACAGGGTGTGTGTGACTAGATCAACAGCATCAGATTACAGCTTGGATTTTCAGGACATTTCACACCCTCAGTGTTTTATTTAGTCTCGCATATTCGTCACAGTTAATTTTTCCTCTGCACTTGTGCAATTGAACGGTGCACTAAGGAAACAGGCTGGGCCATTGGGTTGTACTGTCACTGAGTTTGGTTTGCCATTCTTTTCCGGTGAATAGACATAGATGACTGCAAAAGTCCTCAAATTATTAATATTTCAGGAGCTTCTAATAAAGTCATTTTTCAAAGTACTTCTTTTTCTTTTTGAAACACTTGAGAACCTTTTTAAGAATACACACTTTTCTGAATGTACTCTTTAAAGCAGGAGCAATAAAGACTTACTTTCTCTCCACATCCCCCAAACCTATTGTGTGTGTGTGTGTGTTTTCTAGGGTGCTTCAAAAAGTTCATGGAAAAACAGAATTAAAAGCTACGAATCTTTCCATGAACTTTTTGAAGTAACCTTGTGTGTATTCCTTAATCTATTGCTGTGAACATGTCAACAAGAGACAGCATGCTGTGTGCATTCAGCAATCACTCATAATAATGTACGATCCGTGAACAAATTACTATTTTTTTTTTGGCCAGTTTCTCTCATTTAACCTGTGGATACTCAGTGCCTTCGAAGTAGACAAACGTCCTTGCAAAATGATAGTGCGGAAGAAGATATTGATGACAATAATATTGTAGTTCTTGACTGAATATGAGCCACTGCAGTTGACCCAACAGGTTAGGAAAATTGGAGAACTTCTCAATAACCCCGGGAGCAGTGGTGGAGGAGGAAAGAGCTACTGTGGAGCTATGACAAGACACACTCATCTTTGGCCCCAGTATTCAATCTGGGCATTCCCAGAAGTACCCATAGCTCAATACACATAGTCTGGATAAGATGGAAATAAGGGACGGTAGGGATAAAATGTACTTTCAGTCTATTTTTAGTAATATGTGAATTATGATGAGAGAAACCATGACTGGCTGGTGAGAATTTGCTCTTCAGACATGACAGAGTAGCAGCCTGTCCGGCTTGGCTTTACAATGGCTCCAGTTTATATTTTTGGTTTCTATTATAGGCTCTTTCTGCAAGTCCAGAGCAGGTAGCATCTCCTTTGGTTCAGTACTGACCTCAAACTGAGGAAGCTAGAAGTGGGAACGAAAAATAAATAAAATTGCGAGACCGCACATGAATAAATGTGCTCCTTAACTCTTTCTAAACACGAGGCTGGCTTTGAATACTTGAATGGTGTGACTGAGTTCTCCCTTCTCCAGTATCCTACTTGTAAGTAGGCAATTGACTTTGTTCAGTGTGGAAGTAATTGAAATCAAAATTGGCAGAAATGGACAGTATTTTTATCCATAATTGCCCACAAAATCTAATTAGATGAGCCATACGGAATAGGAAATAGGAAATTCAAATTAGAAAAACAGGATTTTGACTAAAATGGTTAAAGTTGGTGTCCTTTGGCATGAGGTAGGAGAAAAATCAGTCTATTTTAAAATTGTAATCATTTTCTTAGATATATAAGTCTGATCTTGAATGCTGATACCTTGGAAATGATGCATATAAATAGTTCATGTTCTGCAGCACTGGTACATGACACACGGTCCTTGAATATTTTGCATTAGTAGAAGACAAAAGTTTGGCCCACCTTTATTTGCAAAGCCATAGCCATTTTTTTGATTATTTGCTGTAACTTGTTAAATGAGCACCATACTGTAACTATTTCATCATAATCTTGAGCATTTATTTATTTATTTATTGTGACCGGTAAAGGGATCGTAACCCTTGGTTGGGTGTCGCCCGCACCGCGCTCAGCCTGTGAGCACACCGGCCATCCCTATATAGGGTCCGAACCCGTGGCCTCAGCGCTCCCAGTGCCTCACTCATCTGAGTGAGCCATGGGGTCGGCCCAATCGTGAGCATTTATAATTTTGTAAGTTTGAAGTTTCAGTGACAATACGTGGCAGTGCATTGGATGTGCTTATGAATAAGTGTATAGGAGGCATAATACGAGTCTCAAAGATGTCAGTGGCTCCTCTGATATAGTTGAGAGAAAAAGATTATGGAAACATAATTTAGTGAAAAACAACACCAAACCCTAAAAAGCACAAATATTTCTCTTTACATTCTATTCACCTTCTCTCTCTCCAGATTCTTATTATTTTGTTTCTCTGTAATTAGGTTGGCATATTGTCTTTGTTAGCAAGTGCATCTTCATCAGCATTAAAATTAAATTAATTACACAAACACACACACACATGCACTCACACACACAGGTAAAACTTCCTAAGGCCAATTATTTGAAAGATGTAATCATCCTCTTAATACACTGGCATTTTCTTCTTGAACCATAACTAATAGTATCTCCATGTACCTTCTCCTAGGTTTTTAATAAAACATCTTTTCCCCACCTTTTTCATACTTACAGATCAGGTGTCATGTGTGTCACTAATTTCTATGAAATAAAGTTTTTATCAAGTGTGGTGAACTAGTTGTTGGGAAAACCAAGAATTCATTATCTTGACCCTCTTTTTCCGCACAATCCACGTCACATTCGATAAGACCAATAGTTGTTGGATATGTAGTTTGCAAATGTTTTCTGCCAGTCTGTAGTTTGCCTTTCATCGTCTTAACAGGGTCTTTCACAGAGCAAAGATTTTTAATTTTAATGAAGTCCAATTTATCAATTTCTCTTTGTATGAATCATGCTCTGGATGCCAAGTCTAAGAACTTCTTGCCTAATTCCAGATTTCTTTCTACTCTTTTTGTTCTAAAAGCTAATGCATTCCAAGTTATTTTTTATGTAAGGAGTGATGTTTAGATAATTTATTTCCGATAAATGTGTAATGGTTTCAACATCATTTGTTGAAAAGGCTGTCTTTGTTCCACTGAATTACTTTTGTACTTTTCTTAGAAATCAGCGCTCAGGCATGTTTTTGTGGACTTCTTTCTGGCTTCTTCGTTCTCTTCTATACCACACAGGCTTGATAAGTTTGTCTGTGAGTAAAAAAAAAAACGTGCTGGGGTATTGATAGGACATACATTAAATTTATAAAACAATTTGGGAGAAGTGACATCTTTACTATGTTTGGTCTTCCAGTCCATGAACATGGTATGTGACTCTAGTTACTTAAGTCTTGTATTATTTCTTTCAACAACATCTAATTCTGAGCACAAAGATCCCATACTTGTTTTGTTAAGCTTATTCCTAAGTATTTTATTTACTCTGGAACAATTTGAAAATGCTATAGTGTTATTTTGTATCTTGCAGCCGTGCTCAAGTCACTAATTGGTTCTATGAAATTTGGGGGTAGATTTCTTAAAAATTATTATGTAGGCAATCATGTCATCTGCAAAGAGCAGTAGTTATATTTTTTACGTTCCAAGCCGTATGCTTTTTATTTCCTTTTCTTGCCTTATGTTGAATAGCAGCAGGGAAAGTAGACGTCCATATTTTACTTCTGATCTTTGGAACAAGCATTCAGTCTTTCACCATTATATGTGATAATGGCTGTCGGCTTTTCAGAGATGCTTTTTATCTAGTTGAGGTAATTACCCTCTATTTCTGTTATCACAAATGAGTTCTGACTTTTGTCAAATTTTGTTTTGTGTGGATACATATGATCGTATGATTTATCTTCTTTAGACTATTCATATGGTGGGTTTCGAACAATGAAACCATCTTGCGTACCTAAAATAAATCTCACTTGGTCATAGTGTATAATTATTTTTATACATTGTTGAAATTAATTTGTTAATATTTTGTTGAAGACTTTTGCATCTAATCTGCTGGGAGATATTGGTCTGTAGTTTGTTATTCATGTCTTCTCTTTGGTTTTGGTATCAGGGTTATAAAGTCCTCATAAATGAGTTAGGAAGTGCTCTCTTCTCTATCTTTTAAAAGATGGTGTAGGATTCTTCATTCTCTTGTAAATGTTTGGTAGGATTGTCTAGGGAAGCTATCTGTGCCTGAGATTTTAAAATTACAAATTCAATTTATTTAATGGTTATAGAACTATTCAGATTATTTTATCTCAGTTGAGTGTTTGTAGTTTGTAGTATTTGAGGAATTGATTCATTTCTTTTTAGGTAGTTGAAGGTATGAGCATAAAGTTGTTCAGGTTATTCCTTTATTTCCTTTTTCAATGGCTGCAGTACCTGCAATGATATCCCATTTTATTTCTGATATTGGTGAGCTGTATCTTCCCTCTCTTTGTCTTTGTCAGTCTTGCTAGAGGTTTATCAACATTACTGATTTTTTGAAGAACCAGCCTTTTGTTTTATGGATGTTCTTTATTGTTTTTCTGTTTTCAGTCTCCTTGGTTTCTGTGTTTTTCACTACTATTTTCTTTCTTCCACTTGCTTTGGATTTATTTTGCTCTATTTCTAGGTTCTTGAGGAGAGATCTTAGGTTGTTGACTTTTTTTTTCTGATGTAAGCATTTAGTGCTAAACTTTTCCTGTCAGCATTGCTTTAGCTGCATCCTGCTAATGTTGATATGCTGCATTTTCATTTTATCCAGTTCTGTATCTATTTTTATTTTTTTTGAGACTTCCTCTTTGACATACAGATTATTTGGAAGTGCATTATTTAATTTCCAAGGGTATAAAGGTTTCCTGTTGTCTTTCTGTTATTAACTGCTGGTTAGATTTCATTATTAGAAAATATATTCTGCATAATTTCAATTCTTTTAAATTTGGTGAGCTTTGTTTTATGGTCCAGGATATGATATTTGTGAATGGTCCACGGGCACTTAAAAAAATGCATACTGAGCTGCTGTTGGGACAAGTGCTTTACATATATATGTAGGGGTGCATGTGTGTTTGGTGTGTTTGTGTGTGTATCTCAATTAGATTCTGTTTGTGGATTGTGCTGTTCAGATCATTGATATCTTTTCTGATTTTCTAATAGTTCTATCATTTGATGAGAGACGGTTGAAATTCTTAACTGCAATTGGAAATTTTTCTGTTCTCCTTTTAGCTCTATCACTTTTCATTTCAAGCATTTTTGAGGCTGTGATGTTTGGGCATAAAAAGTATTTAAGATTGTTAAGTCTTACTGGCAGACTGAAATTTATTCATTATATAACATTTTCTCTATTTGGTAATTTTCTTTGCTCTCAAGTCCATTTTATCTGATATTAATATAGCCATTCCTGCTTCTTAAATGTTAATATTGGCATGGTATAACTTTTTCCATTTTTAAAACTTTTAATCTTCCTATACCATTGCATTTGAAGTATGTTTCTTTTAAATAATATACAGTTCAGTCATGCGTTTTATTTTAATTCACTCGCCAATATCTGCTTTTTAATTGAAAGGGACCATTGACATTTAAGGTAAGCACTGAAACGTTAGAGCGTAAGCCAGCCATTTTAATATTTGTTTTCTCATTGTTTCCTCTGCTTCTCATTCCCCCTTCCAGTTTACTTGCTTCCCTGTGCATTATTTGAACAGCTTTTAAGATTCCGTCTTGATTTATTTACAGTTATTGGGCATATCTCGAGTACTTTTCATAACGGTTGCTCTGGGTGTAACTATAGGCGTGTGTGACTTATCAGTTTCCTGGTGTCACTGTTTTCTTAAGTAACACATGGTGTTATAAGTTTTGTTCCAATCATCAAATATAATTTATAAAACTCATGAGGGAAAGGATTGTATATCATATATGCTACATTTGATGCTCTTTCTGGTTTTTTTTTTTTTCATCCAGATGCTCCAAGATTCCTTCTTTCACCAGTTTCTTTCTATTTGAGAAAATTTCTCTAGCCATTCTTTAAGGGTAGATCTGCTAGTGACAAATTCTTTTAGTTTTCTTTCATCTCAGAATGCATTGTTCCCTTCACTGCTGAAGGATGGTCATTGGGCATAGAATTTGTGGTCAACAATTTTTTTTTCCTTTAATCACTTGAAAAATGTTGTGCCGTTTGGGTCTGCATGACTCAGGGCTCCCACTGGGCCCTGCTGGTAATGTTGGAGGGGACAGAGTTTCCCCAGTCTGGGCCACCTGGTGTCTCTCGGTGGGGGAAGGCAGTCTCCGGCCCCAGGATGTTAAGAGGCTTCCTACGTCAGACACCAGTGGTGGGATCTCCCCGCTGGTGGGACTGAGCCAAATGGTGTCTCTAGGTGGGGGCAGAATGGATGTCTCAAGCAGCAGTGAGGAAGACTGCTTCCCCTGGATGCTTGCTTCAGTGGGGATTCTGGGCTATTCTCCTCACATGTGCTGTGGGACCCACCTGGTGGTGTCTGTGCAAACTTCCCTTCCAGAGTGGGTGGAATGAGCCTGCCTGGACTACTGCCTGCTGACACGAGGAGGTTGAGAGATGCTGGGTCAGAGTGGCTTTCTTCTGCTGAGTAGGGTGAGGGTGAAGTGTTAGATGCCCTGCCCTGCACTGTGGCCCCAGTTCTGAGATCTCTAATCACCTTGTCTACCTTTCACCCCTTTTGGAATTCTCCTTTGGCTGCCTCTTGCATCAGTTCCAGGGTTCACAGTTGTACTTAGTGGGGAGGACAAGGGAGAAATGAGTTTATGCCATTTTTTTCCCAGCTGGAAATCCTCCCATTCTTTTATGTTTGTTTGTTTTCTGCAGCATTTAAAGTTTGTTAGCATTTCATTTGGGGCTTGAGGAATATGAAAGTAGAAATAAAATTAATTGTGGTAAAATGTAGGTAACATAAAGTTTACCATTTTAACCATTTTTAAGTGCACCATTCAGTGGCATTAAATACCTCCACATGGTTGTGCAACCATCACCACCACCCATCTCCAGAACTTTTTTTGGCACAACTGAAACTCTACATTAAACAACTCCCCACAGCCCCCATCCCTAGTCCCTGTTAACCTCCGTTCTGCATTCTGTCTCTATGAATTTGCCTACCGTGGATACCTTATATAAATGAAATCAGACAATATTTGGCTTCTTTCACTTAAATAATGTCTTCAAGAAAAGAGTTACAATTTAAGTAGTAAATTTTATTACTCACTGCAGTGTTTTAAAACAGTTTTGTGGTAAAAAGTTTAAAGTTAGTAGCTAACTTGAGACTTTAAAAGCTGTAAAGCCTGGTATGTAGCATGAGCTCAACAAAGTTAGCTCACACTGTTATTTTCTGCCGAGTCTTATTATTCATTTTTTTCTTCTCTATAGCATGAATAGCTGAAGGTCTTCAGGTAGGTCTCTGAGTCATAGTTCTCTTCTTGTTCCTTTGTGCCAACTAGTTTCACTCTAATATCATCTGCCTGCAGCCCTAATCTCTGTCTTCCTACTGGAAATGCTCAGCAGAGGATCACCAGAGGGAACTCTGAAGAGTGCAAATTTAGTGGGGGAGTAGAACCTGAATAGGAGCGTCAGGGAGGCTTAAATTCAGATATTGACTCTGTCATTTAATGTCCCTTGTCAAGTTTTCTAATCTCAGAGTCTTTGTTTCTTCACCTATAAAAAAAAAGAGATGACAGGCCCTTCTTGAGTATTAGTAGTACTTTATGTTAAGTGTCATAAATCATCCCTGCATTATTGAGTTGATTTCCATAATATTAGACAAAATCCACTTAATTGTGGTAGTGGGCAATGACTCCCTCTATCCCTATCTGTAATTTTCTCTTAGCAATAGAGACTTCCTTTTGGATAAAATAATTCATTATTCCAAATAGCTTTGGATGTTCTAAGTTCAGTGAAAGTGTTAATTGATGATAACCAGGGACAGCTCATGAGCAGCATATTAAAATTTCTGAATTCTTTCATTGTGCTTAAGTTGGAGAGTTTAATACTTTTAAGAATAAGGAAAAAGGAAGCTGATTTTCATAAAAGGATAGAATCCTCTTAACTGTGGAAGAAATGGGTGACATTTAAAGATTATTCTAGAGAAGAATCACCACATATCTTTCTGCTCTTACATGAGAGTAATATTTTATTAGGAAAGGCATGTATGCATGAATCTAGTTTTTATGCTATGAATGCAAAATATCCAGACACTGCTCCTAGATCAACATGATGCTATAAATATTTACAGTTCTGTACTGGCAATGAAGTTAATCAAAATAACTCGAATTAAATAACACATGAAAATGTTTTTATAAACTGAGCATTTTTGTATAATTATAGTATATTGTTTTCAATCAACTAACTGCCAATACTCATCAATGGTTCCAAAATGTGACATAGTTTAAAGTCCCAGGTAGCAATATTGTGGCTTCATGGTTTGGACAGAGTGAATGCAGGGATGGTTTGTTGCATATCTGCTGCCAATTATATTAAAATATCCCCAAATATTAAACCATTAAGCTTTTTAACATTTCTAGGAAACAGTTAGCAAAATGTTAGATACATTTTACCTATAACTAAACACTTTGGGCTTTGGAGGGAATAATCCTGGCCAAACCTAAATTCCTATTTTACTTGCCAACAGTTAAATTTTTGAATATCAATTTGTTCATTTGCTGACAAGCTAAGAGAATGTCTCGTTTCTTGTCATGTTAACAAACATTTATCTATTTATGTTTGCAGTTCCCACAGAGTTACCATTCGCAGGTTCTAACCATGCCACTAGCAGAGAACGTTATCAACTCATTACCTGCATTTCTGTAATTTCTCATTTATTCACTGCTAATATCCTCAATTAGATGTTTGACTTTAGTTTTGAATGTAGTTAAATAATTTTTGTTTTCTTAACCAGAAACTAGATATAAAAAAAATCACATTCCAAAATTTTGAGTATCTATTTCTGATGTGGATGGAACACATTAGTACTATATTTGGATCTGTGGTTGCAGCCATGGTCACTGTAACATGTCATTGAGAATTCTTAGTTTAGTGCTTATTTTGGCCTTTAAACTGTTCGTTTGTGCTGTGAACGAGATTATGTGCTTCTAACTGTCAGCTGGCTGAATGCATTTCAAGTCAGTTTACTAAAATAGTCACTGTTAAGCTGTATATTTGGACAGAGTTGACACCTTTGACATTTTCTAAAATGGCCAAATAACTATTTAAGGGCATGATTTATGAGTGCTGTGTGCCTCCAGAACTTCTATTTGATTATGGCTTTCAGTTTAGCTGCTGCAACTCTTTCCACAAACTGCTGAAAGGACAACTAATTAGTGCTGTGTGATCAGATATTTAACACAGATAGACATGTGCACACACACACATACACAGACACAAAAAACCATAATATTGATCCAAAAACGATGACCTTCTTGTTGCTTCTTAGAATTGCCTTTGTCTCATGAGAGTAGAACAGTGGGGACAACAGCAGAAGCAGAGAGAGTAAGAAAGAAGAAATAAGATTAATAGTATGGAATTGCCTTTATGAAATGCATATTCTTTGTTATAAATAAGAAAAGCAACTTGCAATGATTAAAAAGTATTTTGAATCTTTAGTTGTCTTCCAGATTGCTGACCTCTATTAAAAACTTCTTAAAATAATAGATAGGTTTACTTCCTCAAGCAAAAGAAAAATGAGATCATTTTAAAGATTTTCCATATTTATTATATAGATGTGACTTGACTACAGGGGGGAAAAAAAGAGCAAAATCTAGTGTATTGCAAGTTTTAAATGTACCAGGCTAAGGTTTACTTCATTAGAACCTTGAGGCAATAAAGGAGCCCTTTTGAAAATTCTGTGATTCTTAATATGCTAAATAATGCAAAGCTCTTCAAGCATGAGACACACATCCGGCAGCTTAACATTTAAATTACAGGGGGAAGAAACCCCTCACTTCAGTAGTAATTTTCTCAAAGAAAAGAATAAAAAGTGTATTACAAACTAAATTTAATTTCTTTTTAGATTTCCATCTTATCTAATTGCAGGCATTTTTCTAGGTTCTTTGTATTTATATTTTTTACACGTATTTTCTGTGCATTTTATTAATTTAATTTGAGATGCTTCTCACTGTTACAGCTCTTAGAAAATTGTGGTGTATTATACCTAGCAAATTGTTTTGAAAAATCTATCTGATCGCAAGTAATAAAGACAATGATTTGGAAAATAAAGAACAAATGGAATTGCAGAGACCTGTAGAAATATTACTGCCAAAAAGGCAACATTTTTCAGTTGGCTCCACTTTCGAGCTTTAATTTTTTTAGTATTAATATTCTCTGTGTTTGTTTGTCATTTTCTGGTTGTTTTTCCACACAAAAGTTATTATAAGCAGCATTCTTTCTTTGTATTTCTCCAAAGGACAGTGTCAGATCCTTGATTCATTTTATAAAGGTCATTTGGAAAACCATTAAAAATATGCCAAGTGAAAATGATTAGCACAACACAGGGGAAATACACTTTTATAAACATATGCATTTATATATAGATGGGCTATGGTAACATTATGCAATTTTGACAAGTGTTTTTCTTGTGCACCTCATGTATTATTAAAAATGACTGTTTTATTTATTTTTTTCTGTGTGATATCAGCTGACACATTCCAGAGACATCAACAGGTTAATATTATTTGTAAACATTTTTTTTTCTCAGTATAAGATCTGATGGTTAAATTGAGTAGTAGTTCCTTAAAATAAAATGGACTTTCAACATAATTAACTTACATTTGTATTACTAGCATGCAACGTGGGTGCTAGTTAGCCCATGAGAAACTCATGTATTCTTTTCTACTTTTTAATTAAAAAATTAAACAATATCACGACTTTTAATTTAGTGATGGTAGAAAAGAGCTGGTCCTGTACTAGCTATTTTGCTATAATCAACCATTAAACTGGAAAGAATATACAAAACAACTGTTTTGGGGCACTGCCATCATGAAGCATAAGACTGTAATCCCTGAGAGAAGAGAAACTTATGATGGAATCCTATAAGGCAAACACTGGCCCTCTACCTGGGCACAGTTTCAAACTAGAGGAGTGAAGTGGAGTCCAAGCAGAGAAAGTCTCACTGAACTGAAGGGACAAAGTCCTGCATTCAGGGCAGCTGAAGCAGCTGGAATCTGCAGAGTGGAACAGAGAGCAGGGAGATATCAGTACAGAGACTCCACCGTGAGTCCTCGGCTGAGGGCTGTGCTGTACATAACCATAGCAAGACTGATTGACGCTTTGCTTAGTGGCTGCTTGCTAGTGGCTACTGTGGTCCTGAGAGTGGAGCAGAGATACTAGAGTTCAAACAAAGGTGGAGTTCAAGCCCAGCTAGGAGAGGCACATTAATTCCTCATTATCCGTTTGCTCAGCAAATTGAGACAGCAAAAGTCTGTATATTAGGAATAAAGACCACAGTCTAGAGTGGCTTACTCTAAACCTGCCCAAAGAAAGCTCTAAACAATCCCTGAACAAGGTAAGCAGAGGGGTTAGAGTTTTGAGGTTGAATGCTGTCAAATCAGAGTGACTTGGAAACCCTTGGTTTCTCACATATCTGCTGTAACAAAATGTAAATTCAAGCCTACACGAGTTTAAAGGGATTAACCAGTAATGCTTACTAAAAAAACCAAAAACCAAACCAAAACATAAACACCTTTCAGAGGAGGATAACCGAATCCAGTCTTCTATGATGTCCCTCATGCAATCTGCAATTACTAGAAGTCCAAGGGAACAGGAAAATACAAACCTCAAGCAAAGAAAAACGTGAAGAAAAATAACCACAACATAATTCAAACATTAAATTTAGCAGGGAAACATATTAGGACATCTAGCATAAATTTATTTACAAATTTAAAGCAAATGCTTTCAAACAATTAAAGAAAAATATGGTCATCATGAGAGAATAGTTAGAGCATCTCAGCAGAGACATGGAAATTATAAACAAACAAACACAGAACTGAAAATCCAAGAATTAAATGAAAAATTCACTGGAGAGGCTTAACAGAAAATTAGAATGGCAGAAAAAATAATCAGTGAACTTGAAGACAGAACGATAGAAATGAACCAAACTAAAGTGTAGAAAAGAAAAAGATGAGAGAAAAATGAATAGAGACTGAGAGACCCGTGGGACAGTACTGCAGAATTGGACATAAACGTAATGGGAGGGGGTCTTAGAAGGAAAAGAGTAATAGAGTGGAAGGAAATACATAATGAAGATGTAAATGACTGAAAATTTCCCAAGTTTAAATAGTTTGACTTATAGGTTGAATACCCTCATTAAACCTCAAAAGAATAAATACAAAGGAAACCACACCTAACAATACTGTAGTGAAACTGCTGAATACGCAACATAAAGTGGAAATCCTGAAAGCAGGGAGAAGGAAAAAAACAAGTTACAGACAAGGAAATGATGATACAAAACGGCTGACATTATCAGAAACAACGAAGACCAGGAGTTCATGCAATGATATATTTAAAATGGTGAAAAATGTCAACCCAGAATTCTGTATTGGCAAAAATATTCTACAAAAGTTGAGGGTGAAATAATGACACTTAGATGACTTGCACTAAAAAGAATGTTGAAGAATTTTTTTAAGCTGAAGAAAAATGATACAAGTGATCGTTACAGGAAAACAGAGGATACCAGAACTGCAAGTAGATGCATAACTATGACAGCCTTAGTCTTATCAATAATTTTCTTAATATACATTTTACTGTCAAAATAAAATAAAATGGCATTGTAAGGTGGGGTTATAAAGCATGTGCAGGTAAAAGATATGATAGCAGCTCAAAGGAGGAGGGGTGGAAACTGGGATCAAACTATTGTAAGGTTGTTACATTTGTGACGTGAGAAGTGTGAATGATCAGGTACAAAGTGTGAAATTCTGTAACATTGACTCTTAGATGGGGATTATTATAGGATGCATGCTATTAGCCCTAGAGCCAACAGTGTCAATCTTAAAGATATAGCTAAGAAAATAACAGAGGAAATAAGATGAAATACTAAAAACATATCTGAGTAACCCAAAGGAAGGCAGGAAAGGCTCAACAGAAGAACAAAAAACAAAAGAGACAAAGCAAAAATGAATAGCAAGATAGTAGGCAAACTCAGCCACATGAACGATTGCATAGAATGTTGAAGACTAAATAATTAAATTAAATTGCCAATCTGGATGAAAAAGCAAGACAACTAAACACCAACTATAAGAGATGCACCATAAATTTAAACACAAGTACGTTGAAAGTGAAAGGACAGAGAAATACATACCATGGAAACACTACATACAAGAAAGCTGGTATGGGGCCGACTCTGTGGCGCACTCAGCAGAGTGCGGCGCTGGGAGCGCAGTAGCACTCCCGCCGCAGGTTCGGATCCTATATAGGGATGGCCGGTGCGCTCACTGGCTGAGCGCTGTGCAGATGGTCACAAAAAAAGACAAAAAAAAAAAAAAAAAGAAAGAAAGAAAGAAAGCTGGTATGGCTACATTAATATCTAATATTAGAAACTTGATGGACTTCAAAGACAAAGATAAAAGGGGAAACTCAATAGGAAGCATAACAATCCTAAAATATGCACTGAGTGAGATTGAAAATTCATGAAACACAATCTGACCAAAAGATGGGAAAAATGATAATTTGGAGGAAACTTTCAAATGTTACTGATTGTTTAAGTCCATTTTGTGTTGCTGTAACAGAAATACCTGAGACTGGGTGATTTATAAAGAAGAGAGGTTTATTTGGCTTACGATTCTGGGACAGCTGCATCTGGCACAGGCCTCAAGCTGTTTCTAATCATGGTGGGAAAGTGGCAGCAGCCTGCGGATAGAAGCAGATCACATGAAAAGAGGAAGAGAGAGAGAGAGAGAGAGAGAGAGAAGAGAAGAGAGAGAAGGTGCCAGGGTCCTTTAAACAATCAGGTCTCGCAGGAACTAATAGAGCGAGAACTCACTCATTAATCCCCCCTGCCCTAGGGACAGCATTAATCCATTCATGAGGGATCCACCCCATGACTCAATCAGTTTCCAACACATTGGAGATCAAATTTCTACATGAGTTTTGGAGGGGACAACACATCCAAACTCCTTCACTGATAGAAATATAAAATGCTACAGTACTTTGAAAAGCTGCAGGGTTTTTATTCCCAATTAAACAAACATTTATCAAATGACTCAGTAATTCAACTGCTATATATTTACCCAAGAAAAATAAAAACATATGTCCACAGAAGACTTGGACATGAATTTTCATAGCAGCCATCCTCACAATAGTCAGAACTTTGAAACACTCCAGTATCCATCAGTAGATGAACTAGTAAACACATTGCTGTCCATTTATAACGGGGAATACTACTCAGCAGTAAAGTGTAATGAACCTCTGTAAAGCGAGGCGACCACGCCAGTTGTCAGGCTCTTTTACCTGCTGGTAATCCTGCACGGACTGGGCCAATTGTTGAGCTAGGGCTGGGTCTGGAGCCCACAGACCCCTCAAGCCCATTCACAGACTGGGTCACAAATGCTTTACACACCACGCTGGGTCCCCAGACCCCTTACACGCCAGGCTGGGTCACCAGACCCCTTACACACAGGTCTATGAGCTAGGTAACCAGCCAAAAGGTCCTTGGAGCCATAGGTTGGAAAGCATGGCCACTCAGGGCAGACACCCGAGGCAGATGCCCACCTGCTTCACTGAAACTCCTTTCTCTCTCTCTCTCTCTGTAGAACACAAGAATAGCAACAAAACTAAAAAGACACATTGGGGCGCATGTGCACTAACTCCAGACACACACACACACACACACACACACACACACACACACACACACACACACACACACACACACGCAATTTGCTTACAATGGATGTGCTAAACCACACCCAACTGGACCCATGGAGAGGGCCCTGGCCAAACTATTCTATTTTCCCAACAACCTCCCACACAAGCAATAACTCAGATGAATTTCA